>NC_091286.1:155645302-155952543 GCF_032444005.1 Ranitomeya imitator
TCAGGGAGAATTTAGAAAACAAATAAAACCAAAAATAGGCGTTCTATGGCCCACTGACTGAGAGATGACGCACACAGGAGTCAGGAGTGGCACACAAACCCAGAGGCCAATATTTTTCTACCAATGATTGATGTAGTTATTTTCTCTGGTAGATTTTAGAACCCAAATCAAGGAAAAAAAATATAGGCTTTCTATGGACCACAATTGGAGAGAGAGAGAGAGAGAGAGAGAGAGAGAGAGAGAGAGAGAGAGATGGCACACCCAGGAGTCAAGACTGGCACACAAGCAGAAAGGCCAATATTAATCTCCCACTGTTTTTTTGGTTGTTTTTTTTTTTTTTTTTTTTTCAGGGAGACTTTAGAAATAAAAATAATAAAAAAAATATGATTTTATCAGGAAGAATTTAGAAACCAAATAAAATAAAATGATTTTTTCAGGGAGAATTTAGAAAACAAATAAAACCAAAAATATGCGTTCTATGGCCCACTGACTGAGAGAGAGAGAGAGATGGAACGCTTAGTACTGGCACACAAGCCCAAAGGGCAATATTAATCTCCCTTTTTTTTTCCAGGGAGAATTTCTGAAACCCAAAAAAAAAATAAAATAGGCTTTCTATGGCCCACTATTTGTGAGAGAGATGGGACGCTCAGGACTGGCACAGATGGCACGCTCAGGACTGGCACAGAAGCCCAGAGGCCAATATTAATCTCCCTTTTTTTCTGGGAGAATTTATAAAACCAAAAAAATATTTAAATAGGCTTTCTATGGCCCACTATTTGTGAGAGAGATGGCACGCTCAGGACTGGCACAGATGGCACGCTCACAACTGGCACAGAAGCCCAGAGGCCAATATTAATCTCCCTTTTTTTCTGGGAGAATTTATAAAACCAAAAAAATATTTAAATAGGCTTTCTATGGCCCACTATTTGTGAGAGAGATGGCACGCTCAGGACTGGCACAGATGGCACGCTCACAACTGGCACACAAGCCCAGAGGCCAATATTAATCTCCCTTTTTTCAGGGAAAATTTATAAAACCAAAAAAAAAATTAAATAGGCTTTCTATGGCCCACTATTTGTGAGAGAGATGGCACGCTCAGGACTGGCACAGATGGCACGCTCACAACTGGCACACAAGCCCAGAGGCCAATATTAATCTCCCTTTTTTCAGGGAAAATTTATAAAACCAAAAAAAAAATTAAATAGGCTTTCTATGGCCCACTATTTGTGAGAGAGATGGGACGCTCAGGACTGGCACAGATGGCACGCTCAGGACTGGCACAGAAGCCCAGAGGCCAATATTAATCTCCCTTTTTTTCAGGGAGAATTTATAAAACCCAAAAAAAAATAAAATAGGCTTTCTATGGCCCACTATTTGTGAGAGAGATGGCACACTCAGGACTGGCACACAAGCCCAAAGGCCAATATTAATCTCCCACTGTATTTTTATCAGGGAGAATTTATACACCCCACAAAAAAAAATACAGAAAAATGAAAAGGCTTTCTATGGCCCACTATGTGAGAGAGATGGCACACACAGGGATGGCACTCTAGCAGAAATGCCAAATTGCCAATCTTAATCTCCCACCAAAAAAAAAAAAAAAAAAAAAACAGGGAATGTCCTACAATTACTATCTCCCTGCCTGCAGTAATCTCAGCCAGGTATGGCAGGCAGCTACTATCTCCCTGCCTGCAGTAATCTCAGCCAGGTATGGCAGGCAGCAATAAGGAGTGGACTGATGCACAAATGAAATAAAAAGTGTGGACAAACAAAAAAGATAGCTGTGCAGAAAGGAAGGAACAAGAGGATTTGTGCTTTGAAAAAAGCAGTTGGTTTGCACAGCGGCGTACACACAGCAATGCAGCTATCAGGGAGCCTTCTAGGGCAGCCCAATGAGCTACAGCGCTGAGGGGAAAAAAAAAAAAAAAAAAAATTCCACTGTCCCTGCACACCGAGGGTGGTGTTGGACAGTGCAAATCGCTGCAGCACAAGCGGTTTTGTGGTTAATGGACCCTGCCTAACGCTATCCCTGCTTCTGACAAAGCGGCAGCAACCTCTCCCTAAGCTCAGATCAGCAGCAGTAAGATGGCGGTCGGCGGGAACGCCTCTTTATAGCCCCTGTGACGTCGCAGACAGCAAGCCAATCACTGCAATGCCCTTCTCTAAGATGGTGGGGACCAGGACCTATGTCATCACGCTGCCCACACTCTGCGTTTACCTTCATTGGCTGAGAAATGGCGCTTTTCGCGTCATTGAAACGCGACTTTGGCGCGAAAGTCGCGTACCGCATGGCCGACCCCGCACAGGGGTCGGATCGGGTTTCATGAAACCCCGACTTAGCCAAAAGTCGGCGACTTTTGAAAATGTTCGACCCGTTTCGCTCAACCCTAGCCAGGAGGACTCCAGAAGCCATGAGCGCCGGTGTCATGTCCGCTGAAGCGATAGAGCACAGGTCAGTGATCCATCACCGTGGCAACATAGAGACGCCAGTACCCAACAGCACCCGGAACACAGGCGCGCATACATGCAGGGCAGATCCGGCCAACATGGGTAAATATATACAAGGGGAAATATACCAATATAAGAGAGGATGTGAACAACAGAAAGTGGGAAAAAGATATAAAAAACGCAACAGTGATGATCAACCATATAGAAGATCATTAGAATATATATATATTTATGTGAAAATGAAAATGTGTAAATAAAAAATATTAAATAAAAAATTTTATAAATAAAGATATATAAAATTGTGTGTGGAGGAAATGAATAACAAACAGTGATATTAAAAAAATATATATATACGTGGCAATGTGGAAAAAATACATGGTAGATGCATAAATATATATGAATAAATATGTATGCATATCACAGTGATATCAATTTTTTTTAACAAAATATGCATTAAATATGAAAGTGTATAAAAAATCCACATAAAATAAATATGCAAAAACAATAACCATAAAACCACATATGTAAATATGACATGAAAAATGAGAACGTAAAAAACTAAACACAGGACACAATGTGACAAAACACACAATGAATCAACTCCCAGTCGTTCGTTAGAAAGTCGCTGTAGTATAACCGTCCTCAACCTGGGGACGTAGAATGAAGGCAAAGAAGGATAAAAGACCACATCGAGTACTAAAAGCAAAGATGTATAAAAACAATTAAAAATAAGCATCATACATAAACAATAACAAAGAATGGACACTGTTGGTCTTCTGTTGGTTTTATACAATGTCCTATTTCTGGTCTTGTATGGTCCTTATGGGCAGATACCCACTGTGTGTGATTAGTACCATGTTACCATTATTTCTTCCATTTTTTTGTACTTCATAATAAAATATATTTTGTACCAGATCTATTTAATTGTATTCATTATTTTGTATATTTGACCACATTGTTCGGTTTCTTTCTCTTTTGCTCACACACAGTAGAGTGCAGCAGACCCACACAAAACACAGTATAGTGCAGTCCCCTCACACACAGTATAGTGCAGCACACACAGTATAATGCAGCCCCACACACACTATAGTGCAGCCTCCACACACAGTATAATGCAACCCCACATACACAGTATAGTGCAGCCCCCCCACACACACAGTATAGTGCAGCAGACACACACACAACACAGTATAGTACAGTCCCCCCACACACAGTATAGGATAGCAGACACACGCACACACACACACACACACACACAATACTTACTTTTCATCCTTGTTCCCCTGCTGCTCTGGCTTCTGCAGAGCGTCTCAGCGTCTCATCAGCTCCATTGCTGGTACACGCTAAGTCAGAGGCAGAGGGGGAGTGATGAGAGATGGAGCGTCACATGACACGCTCTCCTCCATCAGTGCTTTGAACTGTATTGGCATCTATGATGCTGATAAGTTAAATGCACGATGAGGGGGAGGGGGGGCAAAAGTGCTGGGCCCTTCTTACTCAGGAGCTCCATAGAGGAGCGGGGGCCCTAGGCAGCTGCCTGGTCTGCCTGCCCCTAATGCCAGCCCTGGCTAGCAACTACCTGCTGGTAAGTTCTTTGCCCCATTGCCAAAGAAACCCAAAGTCCCGGATAAACCCTTTAAGATCACTTCATGTCTTATGAATGGTGGTGGGACTTTAGATATGTTCATACTTTGAATATATTTTGTGTTCAGTACGTGTGCATTCAAAAATTCATGTAAATTAAATAAGTTAATTCAATATAGTCAATGTAAACGCACTCCATACCTCTTTCCAGCAGTGTGTTTAATCTCATTGTACTTTTAGCATCTGTAATTATTTGTTCTCATTAGTGCAAATGTAGAAATTACATTTCGTAATTTCATGAAATATGCATGACAGCACTTTAAAATCCCACAGAAAGACGTTTATCAGGGTGCCAAACGTTACCAGAGGCTTTCTAAACGGCAAATCCCTGTATGCTGTGATGAAAGCACCGCTATGCGGGTACGGCATAGGACCCCTCAGTTTGTTTGCCTGTTGACAATCAGGTTTCGGCTGTTTGCTTACTGCTGCTGCTCTTGTAACTAAGCAGCCTGGCCGCTAATGGGCAAAAGCTTAGCTCAGATTCGATTAAAGTTACTTAGAAAAACATGTACCTGCTTTTTATGGAGCAGTGGACTAATGATAACAGCATGAATTCATTTCACTGGAGGGTTCTAAGTGAATTTCACCAATAAATATGTCTTTGCCATGCAAGAAATCTAGTAATCATTAGGCATTTGTATGTTTCGGCTCTTATCAGTCAATAAGCAGATTTTTAATCACGTAGAGTCCAGATATGATGACTCCTGTGACCATAGGTCTCAAAGGAGAAAGGATTATATTTGATGAATTTTCAGTATTGGGCCATAGTTAATCTATTGTGATTACCAATCTCTGCAGAAGTCGCATTCTTAATCTTTAACCCCTTCACGACTGGGTTCTTATTCCAATGGTTCCTTTTTTTCCTCTTCTTTTTACCAGTACCATAACTTTATTTATTATTCCATCGACATGGCCGTATGAGGGCTTGTTGTTCGCGGGACGGGCTCTACTCTTGAATCACAACATTATTATAGCCATACATTGGACTAGAAAACTTCCACCATTGTTTTGTGGGTTTTATATTTATGACATTTATTGTGCAGTAAATATGACCTGGGATTATGACTCCCCAGGTCAGTATGATTATGGCCATACCAAACCTTTATAGTTTTTTTTTATTTAAGTGGTGAAATAAAATGTGAGAATTTGTAAGATTTTTTTTTATTGAGTCACCATTTGCCAAGACTCTCCTAGTGTTTTCATTTTTACATCCATAAAACTGTATGAGGACTTGTTTTATGGGATAAGCTAAAGGTTTTTTTGGTAAAATTTTGGGGTACATGTGACATTTTTGCACTTTTTAATGGAGTTGAGGCAATAGAAAAACAACAGTTCTGATATTTAGATTTTTTTTTTCTCTTTACAGCTTTTAGTTAATTTTGTATCTTGATACTTTAATAGATGCAGGAATACCAAATATGTTTATTATCTTGTTATTTCTAATAAGAAGAAAGGGGGTTAGAATTTTCTTTTTTTTCTTTTACTTTATTTTTAGTTCTTTGACTTTAGACTGTAATCACCTTTTCTATAAACTACAACATACCTCCCAACTTTTCCAGAGGAACAAGACATACAAGCTATGCAGCAAAACTTTTTCATTTTATGTAAGCTTCACTATATGAGGTCTTGCTTTTTTTGTGGCTGTAAGGCCATGTTTACTTTTCTTCCTCTTTGGCCTCTTTATAGGTTACAATATTCTATGTGACAGTTTCCCTTTAAAACTGGGAATTAATTGACATGAATGTATTTTAAGAAGTTGCTGAATTTTTCAGTATGTATGACTTCTATGCAGACTCTCAGTACTTACTTTGCATAAGAATGGAAAAACTCATTTAAGCTGCAGATTTGGAAGGTTTACCTATCGGAAACTCCCTTTTTAGAAGCAAATAATGGGCTATTATTTAACACATCTATTTCTATGTTAAAGGGATTTTCCACCTCTGATTTTCTTTTTACAGAAATAGCCCATAAATGTAAAAAATTATATATTTATAAAATACCATTACAGATCCCCGCAGCTCCATTTCAAATGCTACCTGAGTTTCCCGCCAGTCCCTGTGCTTTTCGCATAATGGACATATAAACACTGCAGACAATCACTGATCACAGTGTTGGTTATCACTGTGGACAGTGATTGGCTGCAGCCATGACATGTCAATACAGTTGGAACGGTATGTACAGAGTAGTCGGTTTCTAAGCTGAGTGCATTTATTCAGTTGTAGGTGGATGTTGTATAATGGAAAAGAAATCTAATATTTATTTCCTGTTGCATACGATAACAGTACTTTATATAGCGCTAACATATTCCGCAGCGCTTTACAGTTGTGCACACATTATCATCGCTGTCCCTGTTGGGGCTCACAATCTAAATTCCCTATCAGTATGTCTTTAGAGTGTGGGAGGAAACCAGAGAACCCGGAGGAAACCCACGCAAACACGGGGAGAACATACAAACTCCTTGCAGATGTTGTTCTTGGTGGGATTTGAACCCAGGACTCCAGCGCTGCACTGCGCCACTGTACACAGTGGTATACATCTCCTATGACCTGTGGATGTTTTTAGTCCATAAACTACTGTAAAGTATAAAATAAAATCTTTTCACATTGCTTTTGAGTCCTTTAGTTGAAATTAATCATTTTTCCTTACCTGGGAAGTACTGTATTTTTTGTGATTGCTGCTGGGTACCTGACTTGAATAGATCATGTATACCAATGATAGAGACTTGCTATAAATTTCATAAAGTACAGTCATAGATATGTTTTAAATGCCATATGAAAGGTAAATTCTGTTGAGAAATGACCACATGCCTATGGGTTTTAGAGTAAAACTGGTGTATGATTGATTCAGTTTCTTCATTGCTTCTGCCTGTTCACCTAAATGTCAAATGTGGACATTCCAGTTTAAGAAACATTTTATCACAAAGCCAGTTACCGGCCAAAGGGTAACTTTTGTTGCTCAATCTGAGCACATTGAAGCCATGTGAATATATTGCATTAAAAAGCCGACTGCAAGCAGAAGCTTAGCATTTTATTTCCATCGTACTTAGGCTTTTATTTCCATAATAGCACTGTATAGTTCTGATTTTGCAATTGTCAGCTAATTTTCTATGACGATATCTATCATAAGTAATCATAAATGATCAATTGCATTGACTTACTGTACAATTACCCATAATAATGGCCATAAACTTTAGATTTACATCAACAGATTGGTGGAATTTTGGTGGAATTTGTCAACAATCTATTGTCTCTACTGTCTGACATACAGTGATCATACATATTAATGGGAAAGTTGAGGCTAATAGCTGTTAACAGTGATCTTATGTCTATAGTCCGCTAATCTATATTTTACCATTAACTCATCCTTCAGCCTGATGACATATTTTATAGATTGTTGCGTTTATATATTGATTGATTCACTTAAGACATTTTGTTGTGACTATTTCAGGGCCGCTCAAAAGTTAAATCTGTCATCTAAAAAGAAGAAGCAGAGAACAACACCTTCCTTGGTGTCAGAGCCTCCACTTTTCTCAACCAGCTTCTGTGGGATTCTGCAGACTTCTCCTCCACCTGCACCACCATGTTTACTGAGGGCAGTCAACAAAGTGAAAGATACTCCTGGATTGGGGAAGGTAAGAAACAGTTAGATCTTACACCTTTAGCTCTAATATGTAATTATAATTGAAGGTACCAGAATTTGTCTTAAATTTTCACTTTTTGACCTTAAAGATACTGTATTTTCCATTTATAAAAATGAACAACCTATGCAGAATATGTTTTTACTGCTATGATCCCCAAAGCCAAGAAGACAAAATCTGTTTGCTAGAGAGTGTAGGAGAAAGAGAAAAATGTCCTACTAAATATAAGCTTACTCAAGCTGGCTTGCTACTAAGCTGCTCTGGTGTTAAAACATTTCTTCCTAGATGAGAATTTGTATAAAATGCAAAACATAGGAATACTCACCAGTTGTTACCGCCATGAAGCCAGTACAGGCCACTTCTGGCAATCACAGAATGTTAGAATTAGAAGGGACCTCAAGGGTCATTGGGTCCAACCCCCTGCTGAATGCAAGATTCACTAAACCATCTCAGACCGATGTCTGAGTGACTGCAGTGGATAGATGACTGAAATAGCGTTGTGCCAGACAAGTGTCAGATGATGTGCTGTTCCAGTCACCTTCCTGATCCAGCCAATCACAGGCTTCAGAAAGTCTTTTAACATCCATGGGGCACCGTCATTGCTTTCAGAGCGAATACCGACTATCAAAGTGGCCTGCACTGGATTTAGGGATTTAGGCAAGTGAATATGCATTTGTTTTTTATTTTATAACAACCCATGCCTACAAAAAATAAAATAACACCAGAAATGCACACTGGGGCTCCCATTCATATTCAAAAAAAGCCTGCGAAAACCACCTGATTTCTGTGTCACTGATTGACCATCCTATTCGTATAGGGTTAAATAGAAACTCAAGGCAAGGGATACATAAATACCTGATGCTCTTAGTATAATAATAATGATAAAGTGTACAGTACACAATCAAATTTTGCATATATAGTTTTATGTATCCCGTAATGGACATAATAGAGGACAAATCGGAAAAAATATACAAAGGAAGAGAACACAAAAACCGAACTAATGCCCAACAGTAAATTCAAATAATTTTATTTGTAAGTAAATACACCAAATGGTAGAGGGGGAAAGAAAACCAAAAAGAGGCACAATACCAAGAAGACGGAGCAATAAACAGTCCTGCTGTGATAAAATAATGGGGTGATACAAGATAGATAAATATATATCTATATATATAATTGTCTAAGGGTTTTTCCGTCTGTCTGTCCTGGAAATCCCGCGTCTCTGATTGGTCGAGGCCGCCAGGCCGCCAGCGACGGGCACAGCATGGCGACGATGATGTCATAAAGGTTGCCTCGACCAATCAGCAACGGGCACAGTCTGCCGCGAATTCACCTCGACCAATCAGCGACGGGCACAGTATCGACGTAGATGTCATAATGGTTGCCATGGCGACGATGATGTCATAAAGGTTGCCTCGACCAATCAGCGACGGGCACAGTCTGCCGTGAATTCTGGAATCATCATTGTCCATATACTACGGGGACATGCATATTCTAGAATACCGGATGCGTTAGAATCGGGCCACAATCTAGTGTATATATATATATATATATTATATATATATATATATATATATTATATATATATATATATGACCCCACAGAACTGAAAAACTATCAATACACACAAAAATATGAAATTAAATGTATGCACAAAAGAAAAAAAGTGTAAAAAAAAGTGCAATATATGGCGTTACACCTAAAAAAATGGCCTAAGGTACTTGATAGGCTAAGGTGTACACAAAAATATACCAAATGCCATAAAAGATATGTGTATATATGGATACACCAGTATAAGGTGCAACCAGTACTAAAAAGTGCAGCCAGAGTACAAATGAATAAAGTGCAAATGTGCGGCCAACAACAATTACGCTGGTAAAAGGAGTGTGAATGCAGGTGCCTGCTACCTAAATCTGGGCGTATGTCATGATATCACAAATAGTAGATCATAAATTAAACAACCAATATCTGAAAGTAGTGAGCCTGGAGCAGGTGTTACCTGAGATGCTACCGTCTCCTGGATGTGCCACTCCCCGACGCGCGTTTATGCACTTTATTCATTTGTACTCTGGCCGCACTTTTTAGCACTGGTTGCACCTTATACTGGTGTATCCATATATACACACATCGTTTATGGCATTTGGTATATTTTTGTGTACACCTTAGCCTATCAAGTACCTTAGGCCATTTTTTTAGGTGTACCGCCACATATTGCACTTTTTTTACACTTTTTTTCTTTTGTGCATACACTTAATTTCATATTTTTGTGTGTATTAATAGTTTTTCAGTTGTGTGGGGTTATATATATATATATATATATATATATATATATATATATATATATATATATATATATATATATATATATATATATATATATTTATTTATCTATCTTGTATCACCCCATTATTTTATCACAGCAGGACTGTTTATTGCTCCGTCTTCTTGGTATTGTGCCTCTTTTTGGTTTTCTTTCCCCCTCTACCATTTGGTGTATTTACTTACAAATAAAATTATTTGAATTTACTGTTTGGGTATTAGTTCGGTTTTTGTGTTCTCTCTTCCTTTGTATTCGTATAGGGGCCTTTAGACTCTTCCTTAACAGAAGATGTTTGGAGAAAGAAGTACCAGGCATGTTAACTTTAAACACACGATCCTTTTTGTTTACCAAGAAATAAGCCCCTGGAGGTCTCTGGCAGTGGCTTTCTACTCTCTCCTTATACAGAAAACTCTAAGCATATAGGAGTAAAAACGGGGTCAGTAAAGATAGCTTTAATTGGGTCATCAGCTGCCAAAGTGCAAGGGCACTTTCATTGATAGGGGATACTGGACATGACCCCGTTTGGATCATCTAGTGGTAAACGGGTTCCATACAAACGAAATAGTTAATATACAGTTATCCATAATAATAACTTTAAATTCAACAAAGTTGGTGAGGGTATTCAGAGGGGTTTTCCTATCTGAGTTAAAGAGGTGGTTATCAAAAGGGAAAAGTCCTCAATGATTGCTATTTTTTGTAACAGAGAATATGAAAAAGTTGTCATATGTGACAGGAAACCTGTTAGAAACATTTACTCCTAAACCATGTATAAGACAATGTAACCATTTAAAATATAAGCCGGTCGATACCTTTAAGTCCCAAAAGCGATGTTGCAGCAGCAGAGAGAAATTGTGTTTTCAAGCTGAGTGCATTGGGGCGTGATGATGCACTTCCAGCTCCTCAGCCATTACTCTGTATACCCTTCCTAGTGCCAACCTCCCCTGGCTCATAGACAAGTTGTTGGCCCTATATCATAGTAATTACCTATTAGTCAACCAAAGAAGGGAGGCGCTAGACAGGGAATACAGTGTGATGGCTGAGGAGCTGAAAGTGCATTATTATGAAGAACTTGCAGTCCTCATTGGCCCCAATCTCCTCCATGTCATGTCCTGATTCTGCTCTGAAGCATTACAATGATACCCTGCAAAGTGCCCTGGATGAATCTGCACCTCCTATAAATAGAACAACTCGGCACAGATGGCGACAACCATGGCACACGCTGCAAACACGTTTCCTGCAGCGGTGCTCCAGGTGCGCCGAACGTCTGTGGAAAAAATCTAATCCACCCGAAGATTTCATCCATTATAAGTTCATGCTAAGAACATACAACGCTGCCCTTCACCTCTCCAAACAAACCTATTTCAACACCCTCACCACCTCGCTGTCCAATAACCCTAAACGTCTCTTTGACAATTTCCAGTCCCTACTCAACCCAAGAGTGCAGGCCCCAACCACTGATCTCCGCGCTGACGATCTGGCCAATTACTTCCAAGAAAAAATTGACCACATTCGACAGGAAATTATCTCGCAATCCCTTCATACCATGCACTGTCCTCCCTCCCCCACTGCATCTAGTTCACTCTCTGACTTTGAACCAGTTACAGAAGAAGAAGTAATCAGGCTCCTTGCATCTTCTCACCCAACCACTTGCACCAGTGACCCCATTCCATCACATCTCCTCCAGTCCCTTTCCCCGGCTGTCACCTCTCACCTAACAAAAATATTCAACCTTTCTCTGGTATTTTTCCCTCCTCATTTAGGCATTCCATCATATATCCATTACTTAAAAAACCATCCCTCGATCAAAACTGTGCCGCTAATTATAGACCTGTTTCTAATCTTACCTTCATCTCTAGACTCCTCGAACGCCTGGTCTACTCCCATCTTACCCGCTATCTCTCAGATAACTCTCTTCTCGACCCACTTCAATCTGGTTTCCACTCTTTACACTCTACTGAAACTGCCCTCACTAAAGTCTCTAATGACCTACTAACAGTTAAATCTAATGGACACTACTCCATGCTAATTCTCTTGGATCTCTCCGCAGCATTTCACACTGTGGATCATCAGTTCCTCCTCACTATGCTCCGCTCCATCGGCCTTAAGGACACCGTTCTCTCCTGGTTCTCCTCCTATCTCTCTGACCGCTCCTTCACTGTATCTTTTGCTGGTTTCTCCTCCTCTCACCTTCCCCTTACTGTAGGGGTTCCTCAAGGATCAGTCCTAGGCCCCCTCCTCTTCTCTTTTTATACTGCCCCTATTGGACAAACAATCAGTAGATTTGGTTTCCAGTACCATCTCTATGCTGATGACACCCAATTATAGACTTCTTCTCCTCATATCACGCCGGCCTTTTTAGAAAACACAATTGATTGTCTTACCACTGTCTCTAACATCATGTCTTCCCTCTATCTGAAACTGAACCTGTCAAAAACTGAACTCCTCGCGTTCTCTCCCTCTACTAACCTACCTTTGCCTGACATTGCCATCTTCGTGTGCGGTTCCACCATTACTCCAAAGCAACATGCCCGCTGCCTTGGGGTCATACTTGATTCCAAGCTTTCATTCACCCCCCACATCCGATCACTGGCTCGCTCTTATCTGCATCTCAAAAACATTTCTAGAATTCGCCCTCTTCTTACTTTCGACTCTGCAAAAACTCTTACTGTTTCACTTATTCATTCTTGTCTGGACTATTGTAACTCTCTACTAATCGGCCTCCCTCTTACCAAACTCTCCCCGCTTCAATCAGTCCTGAATGCTGCTGCCAGGATCATATTCCTCACCAACCGTTACACCGATGCCTCTACCTTGTGCCAGTAATTACACTGGCTACCCATCCACTCCAGAATCCAGTACAAAACTACTACCCTCATCCACAAAGCACTCCATGGCTCAGCACCACCCTACATCTCCTCCCTGGTCTTCGTCTACCACCCTACCCATGCCCTCTGCTCTGCTAATGACGTGAGGTTAGCATCCTCAATAATCAGAACCTCCCACTCCCGTCTCCAAGACTTTACATTCTTTGGAATGCACTACCCAGGTTAATACGATTAATCCCCAATCCCCACAGTTTTAAGCGTGCCCTAAAAACTCATTCAGACTTGCCTACCGCCTCAATGCATTAACCTAACTATCCCTGTGTGGCCCATTAAAAAAAAAACAACTTAAACCATAATCAGATTTCTCGCATCATGTTCTCATACACTTTATACAGTTAATACCCCTTTGTGTCTGTACTGCTACATACTTAGGCAGTTAACTGGTTCATGCAGCGTTACATGAACACCCGATCCTTACACTATGGCTGGTCCGAATAACTAAAGCAATTGTTACCATCCACCTCATGTGTCTCCCCCTTTTCCTCATAGTTTGTAAGCTTGCGAGCAGGGCCCTCAATCCTCTTGGTATCTGTTTTGAACTGTGATCTCTGTTATGCTGTAATGTCTATTGTCTGTACAAGTCCCCTCTATAATTTGTAAAGCGCTGCAGAATATGTTGGCGCTATATAAATAAAATTATTATTAATATTATTATTATCATTACTTGTGCTCTACCACGCAGACATATATTGAACTTCCAAATGCGATTTCTTGTTAGTGGAGCAGCACTTTGAGAGAAAAGGAGATTAACTGGCTTATTTTTTTAGAACGCTAAATAGTAATATAAATGGTTTGGGGGGAGGGTTGGGGTAGATCTTCCCTTTAAGTTCTTCTTAGTTAGTACCTGAGCAATGCGGTACTAACAGTACAGTATATAACATAACCAATCAGATCCTTGTGCTGTACTGATAAGGTCCAATGGAACAGAACATATGATATTATGCTCTAAGGCGTCTTCAGGAGAGCATGTACAATTGCCATCCAAATTGAGCAGTTTTGTTCTTTCTGTAGTAATCTGTTGATATTTATTGTTCATTGTCATATAAATTTACTTTACTGATAAAATGATCCTGGAAGAGATTTGCAATATTTTCTCGTCTGTTGGCCTAAGTATATATGGTCTATTTTGACAAGAGGGTGTTGATATGACTGAATTGTGTTCTGTTTGATGTAAAATAATCACTAAATCATGACCCAGGTCTGGGATTTGACATTTTTTTGAAAACACCTGGAATAATAATCAACCGTGTATTCAACTTGGGTATTTATGTTGTCTCACTGGAAGGCAGCAAACGTTAACGCCCGGTTAAGTTATTGTTAACCTTGGCACATAGTTTTCATGGATTTCACTAAAGGAAAGTTAACAAATAAAGGATTTAACACATGAGTAAATATAAAAAAAATACAGTCAGATAATTCATCCAAGTTAATGATTATCCAATACTCTTGGCTACGATTACCTGCCACATTTTTAGAACCTAATATTTCCAAATAAAGAAGTGTGTACATAGTACAATGAAAATGTTGGACTGTTATAATTAGATAAATATGAGCAGATTTACAGTACGTGACCTAGAATGAATACCAGAAGCAAATAATGTGCTGACTGAGACCATTGGATTTGACTCCTTCTTCTGTGTCTAACTCCAGATGTAGCCCAGACAAATGTAAACAGATTGAAAGACACACTCTCTAAAATACCGTAATAAAAAATAATCATTTTCACCGTACTCATCCCCCACCATACCTCATCCAGTGCCTACTAGCTTCCCTGCCCCCATTTCTGTCTATCTAGAACTTGAAGTACAGAGACTGGCAGGGGGACCTGGGCAACATTGGGAGAGGAGCAGTGGTGATTTGTATGGTGAATAAAATTAAGTTTATTATTTTAGAGCAAGTCAGGGGTGGAAAATCCTATTAATGTGCTAGGCTATATAGTCAAATATTTTTACAACCGGGGTAAAATTGATCGTTTTTGTGATATTTTGCAGTTTAAATACAATATCAGTATAACTAATGCTTCCATGGCCGTGCCCATTTCTACATCTATGTAATTGCTAATTCTTTTATAAACATATTTTTTTTTAGTTTTAAAACACTTGAGGAAAAACAGTCTTTCTAAACATCATGTGTCATAAATGTCTAATAGGTGGGTGTCTCCCAAACCTGAGGAAGCAATGGTGGCCACATCTAGGAGAAGACATGGCTGTGCGTAATTGCAGCCTCATACATTATACATTATGGAAGCAGCCAAGCAAAGTGTTTGAATGTCACCTGTACAGACTTGTTGGACATTTATAGAAAAATATGCAATACTTGTAGATATAAAAATATATCAGAAATGAGGATATTAATTGTCAGATATCATATCAAAGACATTTCCCATTCATGAGCCTGAGTAGTAGCACCTCTGACGACGCTCATATTTGTGCCATTCTGGGCACATTTCCACATTGACACTATGACGAGTATTCTCTACAGTCTCAAGGAAGGCCAAAAAAAGTGGCGGAACACAAGCTCAGCTCTATTGTACTGCACCATGATCTCTTTTCTTTGTAAAGTATAAAGAAATAATTAGAAGTAAAAAATAATTTAAATTATTTAAAAAATAGCATAATATATAACGGTCATATGTTTCTTTGTATTTTGGCTGTCCCATAGTTGTGGTTTCCTCACCTTGCAGGAAGGTTGCTGTGATAGATTGCCCCATCTAGGGTTTTTAAAGCTATGCATCACTTTGTAAGATCTTCCCACTCTGACTAATGACCCAGTGCAAAATTCTGATTATACCACAGGTCATATTCTTCCACTTCCCTATTTCATTTTATTACCTTATCCTTTATTTTCTTCAATTATCACTGCACGATTTTATGGCCCAAAATCATAAAGCCATCGCAAATGGTTTCACTGCTGCAGTCAATTGATTTCAAGTAAACCTCCTAGCGGCACTGGCTCAGGTGCTGCCAATTCCCACCAGAGAATGCTAGCCAATTACCTTCTGCTGTGATATAGCCTGCAATGTCTGCTCATGCATGGACGAGGATGCCTCTACACTAGCTGAGTGATGGAATGAGACCGCCATTGGGAAAGGATTACAGGTTATTCTCTCAGCTCACAGGCTTTTTCCCAGCTACAATATACAAAAAGCCTTTTAGTGCAAAAAAAAATCATGTATTGCAAAATTTGCACCGCAAAAATGTCAGGCATACAAAAAAAAAAAATAATTCCAAGAGAAGACTGGAGTACATATGAGCAAAAACTGCGCAAACTTTTTAAAGGCCGCAGTTAATGAATTAGCCAAAAACATTGAGAAACAATGAACCCCACCCGCAATGGCATAGACGCAAACTAAAAAGAGTAATGTGCAAATTGAAAAGAGGCTAAAAACACCAAAAACTAGACAAAAAAAGTGCAAACGAGATAACGAATTGTGCCCAAATCAAGAAAAAGCAACATTTCAAAGACTGATTGCAAAATATTTTCTATAAAACATGGACTATCCAATATTTTTAAGAAGGTTCCAAACACTACATGTCCTATGTTTAAAATAGATGTATAATTATGAATTTTAGAGAGGTTTTTGTGGGACTAATACATTATGGTCTATCCTAGGAATAGTCCACCAGTGTTTGATTAGTAGATGTTCCTGGACCTCCCTCCCTAATAGTCATCAAAACATAGTGCATGGGGTGAGTGGGGCTTAGTTGAAATACCAGATTTCCAGGTACAAACACATTTATTATCCGAGCTGATGTGCCTGAAAAAAATAATAAGGAATCCCTTGTTTTGCTGCTTAAAAGCAATCTGTCATGTCCACAGATGCCATTAACCTGCAGATACTGGGTTCTAAAGAATTCTAAAGCTTTGCGGTTGCTGCATTGAAAGCATGGCTACCGGGAGGAAATTACCGTATTTTTTGGACTATAAGACATTTTTTTCCCATAATTTTTTTGGGGAAATAGGGGTGCGTCTTATATTTGAAATATACTTACAAAATACTGTGGCAGCAGTCCCGGTCCGACGCTGCAGGGCAATGCAGCCTCCCTTCCCAGGCTGGTGTGGTGGTCGTGCTCTGTGGTGGGAACAGGGGCTCTAGTTAAGGTGAAGGGAATTATAAAAATTTCCAAATATCAGTCAGTTTTGCAATAAAATCGTCAGACCCTAAAAAGCTGAAGATGAAGAGTAGTTACATGATTCAGCACAACAACCACCCCTAAGCATACCACCAAATCAACCAAAGAGTGGCTTTGCCAGAAGAAAACAACTGTTTTGGAATTGCCCAACCAGAGCCCAGATCCAAATCCAATTGAAAATCTGTGAGTTGAACTGTAGTAGGCGCTGTACACGGAGATGTCCTCGCAATCTGACAGATTTGGAGCGCTCCGGCAAGGAAGAGTGCGCAAAAGTTGCCAATTCCAGATATGCAATGCTGATAGATTCCTACCTAAAAAGGCTTAATTATGACATAAATACTTCACCAAAGCATTAGTTTAAGAGTGTGCACATTTATGCAATCACATTATTTTACTTCCTTACAAAAAGATTGCAGTCTGTTTTCCAATTGAATTTTAAAGATCATGGATGATATTAAAGGTGGAAAAGGTTCTGTAATTATTCTTCTAAGTATTTTATTACATGACAAAAGCCTGGCTTTTTAACAGGGGAATGTACATTTTTTATATCCGTATAAATGCCATTTAATCAAAAGAAGAGCCATAAATGCTTTAAGTTAGGGCTTCTGTCCAGTGCCCACATATGACTTATGTGCCCAATGGACCAAGTCTTGTTAATTGATTGGCACCAACTATAGTGGCCAAGCCAATGCCTTGCATTGCATCTAAGTGCAAACCAGTGCCACATAATGTGATGACCCATAATATGCCGATGGGTTATCAGCTGCAGTTTCTGCAGGGCAGTGTGGACACATTTTTAGAAACATTTTGCATTTTCCCGTTAACATGGTCATGAATTGCATTTTTAAGCTTTAGGTTTGCATTGTACACATGTTCAGAGGTCTGGAGAAACGCTGAATAGCCTTAGCTTTGCATATGAATGGTTTATTAGCCATCTGTAAAAGCAGATTGATAAAGTCAGTAAAAGTTTATGAGCTGCAACTGACCAGAGGAAAAGCAGTCACAATTAGTGGAGAAGATTTTGTAAAGCAGATGTGCCATGTGCATTTATGAGGTGTTGTACCCAGCATGATAACACTGTAATTTCGTCTTCATTTTAGTCTACTTCCCGCATGTGGTCCTACAGGCCACACATTCCTTCCCAGTCAAATAATGTCAAACGCAGACCTCTAAAAGTAGCCAACATCACGCTTTGCCTATGGCTAAGTGGCACCAATTTAATGACATCTCTTTTAGATATTATGAGATGTCTGTCTGTGTCTTTTTCACTAATAACTTCCAGAGGTAATCACATCTCATTAATAATGAATAATTAGCAATAAAATCTAGAAGGCCCATCTTTTACAATGAGAGAGTTGCTACTGATTGAAACTTAATGTGAAACATTTTGAGAAATTCTTGACACGTAAAAATGTACTGTTTAGAATCTATATGCATCTATATGTATCTACAGGTCCTTCTCAAAAAATTAGCATATAGTGTTAAATTTCATTATTTACCATAATGTAATGATTACAATTAAACTTTCATATATTATAGATTCATTATCCACCAACTGAAATTTGTCAGGTCTTTTATTGTTTTAATACTGATGATTTTGGCATACAACTCCTGATAACCCAAAAAACCTGTCTCAATAAATTAGCATATCAAGAAAAGGTTCTCTAAACGACCTATTACCCTAATCTTCTGAATCAACTAATTAACTCTAAACACATGCAAAAGATACCTGAGGCTTTTATAAACTCCCTGCCTGGTTCATTACTCAAAACCCCCATCATGGGTAAGACTAGCGACCTGACAGATGTCAAGAAGGCCATCATTGACATCCTCAAGCAAGAGGGTAAGACCCAGAAAGAAATTTCTCAACAAATAGGCTGTTCCCAGAGTGCTGTATCAAGGCACCTCAATGGTAAGTCTGTTGGAAGGAAACAATGTGGCAGAAAACGCTGTACAACGAGAAGAGGAGACCGGACCCTGAGGAAGATTGTGGAGAAGGACCGATTCCAGACCTTGGGGAACCTGAGGAAGCAGTGGACTGAGTCTGGTGTGGAAACATCCAGAGCCACCGTGCACAGGCGTGTGCAGGAAATGGGCTACAGGTGCCGCATTCCCCAGGTAAAGCCACTTTTGAACCATAAACAGCGGCAGAGGCGCCTGACCTGGGCTACAGAGAAGCAGCACTGGACTGTTGCTAAGTGGTCCCAAGTACTTTTTTCTGATGAAAGCAAATTTTGCGTGTCATTCGGAAATCAAGGTGCCAGAGTCTGGAGGAAGACTGGGGAGAAGGAAATGCCAAAATGCCTGAAGTCCAGTGTCAAGTACCCACAGTCAGTGATGGTGTGGGGTGCCATGTCAGCTGCTGGTGTTGTTCCACTGTGTTTCATCAAGGGCAGGGTCAATGCAGCTAGCTATCAGGAGATTTTGGAGCACTTCATGCTTCCATCGGCTGAAATGCTTTATGGAGATGAAGATTTCATTTTTCAGCACGACCTGGCACCTGCTCACAGTGCCAAAACCACTGGTAAATGGTTTACTGACCATGGTATTACTGTGCTCAATTGGCCTGCCAACTCTCCTGACCTGAACCCCATAGAGAATCTGTGGGATATTGTGAAGAGAAAGTTGAGAGACGCAAGACCCAACACTCTGGATGAGCTTAAGGCCGCTATTGAAGCATCCTGGGCCTCCATAACATCTCAGCAGTGTCACAGGCTGATTGCCTCCATGCCACGCCGCATTGAAGCAGTCATTTCTGCCAAAGGATTCCCGACCAAGTATTGAGTGCATAACTGAACATTATTATTTGATGGTTTTTTTGTTTGTTATTAAAAAACACTTTTATTTGATTGGATGGGTGAAATATGCTAATTTATTGAGACAGGTTTTTTGGGTTATCAGGAGTTGTATGCCAAAATCATCAGTATTAAAACAATAAAAGACCTGACAAATTTCAGTTGGTGGATAATGAATCTATAATATATGAAAGTTTAATTGTAATCATTACATTATGGTAAATAATGAAATGTAACACTATATGCTAATTGTTTGAGAAGGACCTGTATATACTGTGTATTTGATTCTACAGGAAAGCACAGCAGAATATACTTTTCTATTCAGAGAGCCACCACAAAAGTAGGAGCCAAGCGGTACACTTTAAAAAAAAAAAGGGGGTCCCTATAATGTATGAATGCCTAGGCTTACCCAGACTGTGGCCTCTGAGCCCATATATCCAACAGTGGCCATAAATGCAGAGTTGGTAAAGCTTTTAGGCCATTCAATGCTCCTCTGAAGGATCTACTCGCATACTGCAGTCTCAAAATTATTCAACTCCTGAATAATAATATAATAATAATCTTCATGTTTATATAGCGCTAACATATTCCGCAGCGCTTTACAGTTTGTACACATTACCATCGGTGTCCCCGATGGGGCTCACAATCTAAATTCCCTACCAGTATGTCTTTGGAATGTGGGAGGAAACCCGTGCCTTGCGCAGGCGTGTACTATGGAGGACAGAGAATGAACTTCAATCCAATATTGCAGCCAGTATGCAGCCGGCGGGTAAGGAAAGGGTGAATCAAAACACCTGAAAACCCCGCCTCTATGGCTGAAGATTGTTCCCTCCAAATTCAGGTGACAGTGTCCATTTAAGAGTCTCCCAGTAAATTAGCAATGATCAGTCTCATTATACCTACGTCTGACGCCATCATGCATTGGAGACCTTTGTGACCAGCAGTTGTACTGACCCCTGATTACATCCCTGCAGCATAAAGGCTGGCCACATAATAGTACCTAGGTGGCACTGCCCACAGCTCGTCCGCCTCTGAACACTTTCACTCTGTCTTTCTCCCATAATCCGCTCATTCAGTCGTATCATTCAAATGAAGTGTTCAGCGTGCAGCTCCCGCCTCGTCATTATTATCCTTTGATCCATGAACAAGCTAATTTACGTTAATAACGTAATCACCTTCTAAAGAAAGTCAAGGTAATGCGATCAAATGCTCAGCAAATGATATTGTTCGTGTTCAAATATCTAGTAATCCTTCATGAAAATGTGTTTTTTTTTAGATTATCTAGATCCTATATGTTTCTTTACATTACTTGATAAAATATTGCTCGCTAATGCAGTAAGGTCGCCTGCAGTCCTATGTAACATCACTAACAACTAATCATATCTAAATACCGGTAAGTTTGCTTAAATGACAGACTCCTGTGTCTTATCTTATCTGTCATTTGCCTGGAAACTGAAGTAAATGTCCTCCATTGTTCTGATGTGGCAGTACACGGTGTGTCTGGTGGACACGGTCATAGGGGCAGGCAATGACACCTACTGGTCATCTTGGAGGCCTACATCTAGCTGTGGCCCAGTTACACTGATACTGGGGGCCAATCAGTATACTTGACTTTTATTCCATTTTATCAGCAAGCCGTTATAAAGAACACGTGATAAATTAATGTTGTGTTATAATTCAGTCCCATTAAACATTTTGCACTGTTTGGCTGTTACTGGATTTTATTTCCCTGTACAGTGAATTTTATTGAGGCCTGTGGACTGTGAAAGCGAGTTCACTGATGGATACTCTGTTAGCTCATTCTGCAGCCAGCAATACAAAGAACAACACAAAGCCCACAGGAGACAAACAGTGCAACATTTTTAATGAAACCCTATTGAAAACGATTTATTACATGCATTTAAGGCTCCGCTCCAGTGCTTGATTTATTTCATCACTGGAGTGGTGGCACTTAGCTCTTTCTGGTGCTGCTCCCGTGCCGCCATCTTACAACCACAACTTGTGACTGACTGGAAGTCAACGGTAACGATCACGATCCCTCAGTCCGAGCCTCACTCTGGCCTCATTCTTAGCTCTCATACACTTACATTGATTTCCAAACACCGGAGCGATTCCGCAGGTCAAGAACTGCTGGACACCGGCATGTGCACCACTGGGAACAGCTGAAGACAGCGCAGGGACATATAAGACTTAGTGCAGGGAACATAGATTAGTAGCACCACTCCAGCGCTGTAATAAAAAATACACTGGAGTGGTGCTTTATGTTAAAAAAAAAATCTTCCCAAAAGTGGACAATCCCTTACAGTATTAAAAAATTGTCCTGAGTGTATTATGATTATATTTTCAGGCGACTCATTCTGTGGGTACAAAGATTTGCTGTTATTATCAGTATGTATTTGTGGGTTATATAGCAGTGCTATAACAAGTAAAGGAATTTTCAATGAAATACCCAGTGAAGATCCTGATGTGATCCGATGGCAGACAGTCATATCCTGTTCAAAAATAGTTCTTGTTGGCCCATAAATAGGGGAAGTGTGAATTAGTGAATGAATATGCTATGTGAGTGAAAGAAATTAGTGATGAGCGATGTGCTCGTATAAGGCGTTATCCCGTATGCTCGGGTGCTGACAGTGTCTTCAGGGTGCTCGTATACTATGTCCGAGTCCACGCGGCTGCATGTCTCTGATGTGTACAGTGATTATACCGAGTGTATGTTGATATAGTGACTACAGATATTCAGTATAGGTAATACTGGGTACACTGAGCTGGACAGGGCATGATCACTACCCCAAGCTTTTCCTATGATCTACCTTTAATCACATCAGGTGGATGTAGGACTCACAGAGCTGCAAGATCCAATGAATTTTAAAAAATGTGGATGCCTGAAAAGTTTTCATAGGGAGCTTAAGTGGAAAGACATTCTTGCCACCTAAAGGGAATAAGGTTTACCACATGAAGAAAACCCGTCAACGTGACAGACCTGCTGTCCAATATAAAGCCCATACCGTACTCTGACAGCTGACCTAGCATTACAGACCTCCCAGGGGTAATGAAGGGGCTGGAGCCAAGGCTGTATTTGCCACCAGGCACTTGAGGGCATGTGCCTAGGGCGGGGACGATGCGGGGGGCGGCACCTGAGAAAGGTTTTTTTTTTTTTTAAAGTCCTGGGTCACCTCCCAACCGACCGCATATTCTTGACCTTAATGAGCGGTACCACATGACCGCGCACTCAGGAAGAAGGTGCTGCGCCGGGAGTCGGGACAGAGCCAGAGGGATGTCGGCGCAGCCGCGCGGTGTGGAACAGGTGAGTATGAGGGACGGGGGAGAAGAAAGAGGACGGGGAGCAGAGCCATGGGAGAAGGAGCGGGGGGTGGAGAGAGGAGCCATGCATACAGGGGGATTATGAGCCATGCATACAAGAGGTGGGGGGGAATTATGAGCCATGCATACAGGAGGGGGGGAATATGAGCCATGCATACAGGGGGGGAATTATGAGCCATGCATACAGGAGGGGGGATATGAGCCATGCATACAGGGGGGGAATTATGAGCCATGCATACAGGAGGGGGGGGGGATATGAGCCATGCATACAGGTGGGAATTATGAGCCTTGCATACAGGAGGGGGGATATGAGCCATGCATACAGGGGGGGAATTATGAGCCATGCATACAGGAGGTGGGGGATATAAGCCATCATACAGGAGGGGGGGAACATGAGCCATGCATACAGTAGGGGGGGGGGGAATATGAGCCATGCATACAGGAGGAGGGGGAATATGAGCCATGCATATGGGATGGGAGGGAGATGAGCAACCAGTATTGAGCATCATGTGTGGCCATTATACAGTACTAGATTGTGGCCCGATTCTAACGCATCGGGTATTCTAGAATATGCATGTCCCCGTAGTATATGGACAATGATGATTCCAGAATTCGCGGCAGACTGTGCCCGTCGCTGATTGGTCGAGGCAACCTTTATGACATCATCGTCGCCATGGCAACCATTATGACATCTACGTCGATACTGTGCCCGTCGCTGAATCAGAAATGTGGGATTTCTACGTCCTTTATGACATCATTGTCGCTGTGCCCGTTGCTGATTGGTCGAGGCCTGGCGGCCTCGACCAATCAGAGACGCGGGATTTCTACGTCGATACTGTGCCCGTCGCTGATTGGTCGAGGCCTGGTGGCCTCGACCAATCAGAGGCGTGGGATTTCCAGGACAGACAGACAGACAGACAGACAGACAGAAAGACAGAAAGACGGAAAAACCCTTAGACAATTATATAGATAGATAGAGCATCATGTGTGGCTATTATACAGTATTGAGCATCATGTGTGGCCATTATACAGTATAGAGCATCATGTGTGGCTATTATACAGTATTGAGCATCATGTGTGGCTATTATACAGTATGGAGCATCATGTATGGCCATTATACAGTATTGAGCATCATGTGTGGCCATTATACAGTATCGAGCATCATGTGGGGCCATTATACAGTATTGAACATCATGTGGGGTCATTATACAGTATGGAGCATCATGTGTGGCTATTATACAGTATGGAGCACTGTGTGGCCATATTTATTTTTGTTTATAATTATTGTATACTAGATTGTGGCCTGATGCTAATGCATCGGGTATTCTAGAATATGCATGTCCCCGTAGTATATGGACAATGATGATTCCAGAATTCGCGGCAGATTGTGCCCGTCGCTGATTGGTCGAGGCAACCTTTATGACATCATCGTTGCCATGGCAACCATTATGACATCATTGTCGCTGTGCCCGTTGCTGATTGGTCGAGACCTGGCGGCCTCGACCAATCAGAGACGCGGGATGTCTACGTCCTTTATGACATCATCGTCGCTGATTGGTCGAGGCCTGGCGGCCTCGACCAATCAGGGACGTGTGATTTCCAGGACAGACAGACAGAAAGACAGACAGACAGACGGAAAAACCCTTAGACAATTATATATATATAGATGAAACAGTGTGATCAGCAGTGCTAAATGGGTGTGGTTGGGACGTGGATATGGGTGTGACTAGTTGTGAAATGGGTGTGGTCAGAGGCGTGGCCTAAAATTTGCCGCGGCGCGCCGCAAACTTTATACCTCTTTCCATTCTTCAAAAGTTGGGAGGTATGGTACCACATTTGCCAGATCACGGCAAGTGCCACAAATCCCATAAGGAATGAATCAGGCCGAACGCAGTGTTGCCATAAGTGATCCGTTACACGGCAGATGCAGAAAAACTGCCTGATCTGCTACAAAAAGCTACTTTCACATCAGCAATTCTTGCCAAAAGTCTATGCCGATAGTGTCATACTCAACAATGGGGGAGGCAGCACTAAAAGTGCCTAGGGCAGCAGAAACTCTAAATACAGCCCTGGCTGGAGCTGCACTGCCTCTCACCCCAAACATTACATACATGAACCAGTTTGTGTCATACACTTTGCCTGTACATTTTTTTCTTATAAAGATTTTTCATAGAAAAACAGACTGGCAGAATAGCAGGTTTCAGAAAGCTATTTTTAACCCCTTGATGAATGAAACTGGAGGCAGTAACCAAGGTCTGCCTTATGGTGGGTTCATATGGCACAATCACCCGTCGATCATCTATATACGAGTGTATTGCAGCACTATATGGGCTAAGGTATAAACAAACAAAAAAAATTGAACCTGCATTACTGCTATATAGATTATAGTTAGAAAATGGAGGTGCCCAGTGCCCACAAGCCATAGCAAGGTGTACCTTTATCTTGAGCGAGCACAACCTATCAGATACGCCTTTCTTAGGCCAAAAAATGTACAAATTTAAAGAGAACCTTCCACCAAATTTTTCATTTTGAACTGGACAAATGATGTAATAGAGGCTGCAGAGCGGAATAAAACATTGTTTTTTTTCATTTAGTTTCTCAATTGCAGAGATATAAACAATTAATGTGTTTGGTACCTAATGAGTTAATTATTCAGTTCAAGAGGAAATTACCAGAGATATTTCACTCTTCCTCTTTCTAATGCTGGCCAATGATAATCAGGGAGAAACACACTGGGGACAGAAGAACACACCCCACTACAGCTTTGTACAGGCTGTGTATGAGACATAATGATGCACCCAGTGTGGAGGCAGGGGTGGCACACTTGCTTTGGCAATGCTAATGTGTATTTGGTTCTGCTAATAAGGCTAATTTGGAATGGTATGTGAGAAGAGAGTTTCTAGAAGTATTTGTAAGAAGACTCAATTTCTGCCCTTGCCACTGAATGTGACAGGTGAGAGCGTATAGCTGTTATAGCCACACTCAGCTCTGCTGTGCTCCAGCACATGTCATCACTGCAATGAGGAGAGTAGATTGCCAATACTATTGTGGGGGATGTTATTCTTTCCCCAGTGTGTTGCTGCCTGCTTATGATTGGTCAGCTTTAGAAAGAGGAAGAAGTACACGCCCCCAGTGAAATCTCTCTGGTAAAGCCCACTTGGACTTTAAAAAAAAAAAAAAAGTTTTTTAGGTGCCAATTACTTTGATCACTAATATCTCCGCAATGAAGAGAAAATTAAAAAGCAAAAGAAAAATTCTGCTCTGCAGTACCTGTTACATCGTGTGTCCAGTTCAACAATTTGGTGAAAGATCCTCTTTAACCCCTTTACCCCCAAGGGTGGTTTGCACGTTAATGACCGGGCCAATTTTTACAATTCTGACCACTGTCCCTTTATGAGGTTATAACTCTGGAACGCTTCAATGGATTCCAGTGATTCTGACATTGTTTTCTCGTGACATATTGTACTTCATGACAATGGTAAAAATTCTTTGATAGTACTTGCGTTTATTTGTGAAAAAAACGGAAATTTGGCGAAAATTATGAAAATTTCGCAATTTTCCAACTTTGAATTTTTATGCAATTAAATCACAGATATATGTCCCACAGAATACTTAATAAGTAACATTTCCCACATGTTTACTTTACATCAGCACAATTTTGGAACCAAAATTTTTTTTTGTTAGGGAGTTATAAGGGTTAAAAGTTGACCAGCAATTTCTCATTTTTACAACACCATTTTTTTTTAGGGACCACATCTCATTTGAAGTCATTTTGAGGGGTCTATATGATAGAAAATACCCAAGTGTGACACCATTTTAAAAACTGCACCCCTCATGGTGCTCAAAACCATATTTAAGAAGTTTATTAACCCTTCTGGTGCTTCACAGGAATTTTTGGAATGTTTAAATAAAAATGAACATTTAACTTTTTTTCACAAAAAATTTAATTCAGCTCCAATTTGTTTTATTTTACCAAGGGTAACAGGAGAAAATGGACCGCAAAAGTTGTTGTACAATTTGTCCTGAGTACACTGATACCCCATATGTGGGGGTAAACCACTGTTTGGGCGCATGGGAGAGCTCGGAAGGGAAGGAGCGCCGTTTGACTTTTCAATGCAAAATTGACAGGAATTGAGATGGGACGCCATGTTGCGTTTGGAGAGCCACTGATGTGCCTAAACATTGAAACCCCCCACAAGTGACACCATTTTGGAAAGTAGACCCCTAAGGAACTTATCTAGATGTGTGGTGAGCGCTTTGACCCACCAACGGCTTCACAGAAGTTTATAATGGAGAACCGTAAAAATAAAAAAATCATATTTTTTCACAAAAATCATCTTTTCGCCCCCAATTTTTTATTTTCCCAAGGGTAAGAGAAGAAATTGGACCCCAAAAGTTGTTGTACAATTTGTCCTGAGTACGCTGATACCCCATATGTGGGGGTAAACCACTGTTTGGGCGCATGGGAGAGCTCGGAAGGGAAGGAGCGCCGTTTGACTTTTCAATGCAAAATTGACAGGAATTGAGATGGGACGCCATGTTGCGTTTGGAGAGCCACTGATGTGCCTAAACATTGAAACCCCCCACAAGTGACACCATTTTGGAAAGTAGACCCCCTAAGGAACTTATCTAGATGTGTGGTGAGCGCTTTGACCCACCAAGGGCTTCACAGAAGTTTATAATGCAGAGCCGTAAAAATAAAACAAACATTTTTTCCTACAAAAATTATTTTTTAGCCCCCAGTTTTGTATTTTCCCGAGGGTAAGAGGAGAAATTCGACCCCAAAAGTTGTTGTCCATTTTGTCCTGAGTACGCTGATACCCCATATGTGGAGGGAACCACCGTTTGGGCGCATGGGAGGGCTCGGAAGGGAAGGAGTGCCATTTGGAATGCAGACTTAGATGGAATAGTCTGCAGGCGTCACATTGCGTTTGCAGAGCCCCTAATGTACCTAAACAGTAGAAACCCCCCACAAGTGACCCCATATTGGAAACTAGACCCCCCAGGGAACTCATCTAGATGTGTTGGGAGAACTTTGAACCCCCAAGTGTTTCACTACAGTTTATAACGCAGAGCCGTGAAAATAAAAAATCTTTTTTTTTCCCCACAAAAATTATTTTTTAGCCCCTAGTTTGTTTTTTCCCAAGGGTAACAGGAGAAATTGGACCCCAAAAGTTGTTGTCCTATTTGTCCTGAGTACGCTGATACCCCATATGTTGGGGCAAACCCCTGTTTGGGCACACGGGAGAGCTCGGAAGGGAAGGAGCACTGTTTTACTTTTTCAACGCAGAATTGGCTGGAATTGAGATCGGACGCCATGTTGTGTTTGGAGAGCCCCTGATGTGCCTAAACAGTGGAAACCCTCCAATTATAACTGAAGCCCTAATCCAAACACACCCCTAACCCTAATTCCAACGGTAACCCTAACCACACCCCTAACCCTGACACACCCCTAATCCCAACCCTATTCCCAACTGTAAATGTAATCTAAACCCTAACCCTAACTTTAGCCCCAACCCTAACTGTAGCCCCAACCCTAACTGTAGCCCCAACCCTAACCCTAGCCCTAACCCTAGCCCTAACCCTAGCCCTAACCCTAACGGGAAAATGGATATAAATACATTTTTTTAATTTTTCCCTAACTAAGGGGGTGATGAAGGGGGGTTTGATTTACTTTTATAGCGGGTTTTTTAGCGGATTTTTATGATTGGCAGCCGTCACACACTGAAAGACGCTTTTTATTGCAAAAAATATTTTTTGCGTTACCACATTTTGAGAGCTATAATTTTTCCATATTTTGGTCCACAGAGTCATGTGAGGTCTTGTTTTTTGCGGGACGAGTTGACGATTTTATTGGTAACATTTTCAGGGACGTGACATTTTTTGATAGCTTTTTATTCCGATTTTTGTGAGGAAGAATGACCAAAAAACAGCTATTCATGAATTTCTTTTGGGGGAGGCGTTTATACCGTTCCGCGTTTGGTAAAATTGATAAAGCAGTTTTATTCTTCGGGTCAGTACGATTACAGCGACACCTCATTTATATCATTTTTTTATGTTTTGGCGCTTTTATACGATAAAAACTATTTTACGGAAAAAATAATTATTTTTGCATCGCTTTATTCTCAGGACTATAACTTTTTTATGTTTTTGCTGATGATGCTGTATGGCGGCTCGTTTTTTGCGGGACAAGATGATGCTTTCAGCGGTACCATGGTTATTTATATCCATCTTTTTGATCGCGTGTTATTCCACTTTTTGTTCGGCGGTATGATAATAAAGCGTTGTTTTTTGCCTCGTTTTTTTTTTTTTTTTCTTACGGTGTTTACTGAAGGGGTTAACTAGTGGGCCAGTTTTATAGGTCGGGCCGTTACGGACGCGGCGATACTAAATATGTGTACTTTTATTGTTTTGTTTTTTTTATTTAGATAAAGAAATGTATTTATGGGAATAATATTATTTTTTTTTTTTCATTATTTTGGAATATTTTTTTTAATTTTTTTTTACACATTTGAAAAATTTTTTTTTTACTTTTTTTACTTTGTCCCAGGGGGGGACATCACAGATCGGTGATCTGACAGTTTGCATAGCACTCTGTCAGATCACCGATCTGATAGGAGTGCAGGCTGCTTCACAGTGCCTGCTCTGAGCAGGCTCTGTGAAGCCACCTCCCTCCCTGCAGGACCCGGATCCGCGGCCATCTTGGATCCGGGCCTGGAGCAGGGAGGGAGGGAGGTAAGACCCTCGCAGCAACGCGATCACATCGCGTTGCTGCGGGGGGCTCAGGGAAGCCCACAGGGAGCCCCCTCCCTGCGCGGTGCTTCCCTGCACCGCCGGCACATCGCGATCATCTTTGATCGCGGTGTGCCGGGGGTTAATGTGCCGGGGGCGGTCTTTGACCGCTCCTGGCACATAGTGCCGGATGTCAGCTGCGATAGGCAGCTGACACCCGGCCGCGATCGGCGGCGCTCCCCCCGTGAGCGCTGCCGATCGCATATGACATACTATTGCGTCCTTGGGAAGTAAAGCCCACCCCACATGGACGCAATAGTACGTCTAATGGCAGAAAGGGGTTAAAGGCTAGGAAGGATCCAGCACTAATTGAAATCAGCACTAGGCTTTCTTAGCCAAGGAGTCAGTCAAAACCTACAAATGTACTATACTACAAAAGCACACGCTGCGGCTGTACACAGCTTTCAATCCGCAGTGTTTACTGACCGTGGAAACATACCCTTATGGTGTACCTTATACACAGTGTCCAAATAATCCAATCTCACTGTGTATAAAATGCCAGAAGGGCCTGTCTGGTCATGGGCTGCCTTGTCTGCTACTTTGTTAACATAATCGGTGTTCTCAAGAGACCCATACTGTTAAGAGTTGTGACGGAGCACAAAGTCGCTGACAGTTACCGCAGCAGGCCACGGGTATCTTCTATATATATAATTGTCTAAGGGGTACTTCCGTCTTTCTGTCTGCAACTTCCATAACGGAAATCCCACGTCGCTGATTAGTCTCGCCAGCTGCCTGTCATGGCTGCCGCGACCAATCAGCGATGGGCACAGTCCGATTAGTCCCTCCCTACTCCCCTGCAGTCGGTGCCCGGTGCCCACATGCTCACCTCCAGTCACCGCAGTCAGTACCCGGCGCCCGCATGCTCCCCTCCAGTCACCGCAGTCAGTGCCCGGCGCCCGCATGCTCCCCTCCAGTCACCGCAGTCAGTGCCCGGCGCCCGCATACTCCCCTCCAGTCACCGCTCACACAGGGTTAATGCCAGCGGTAACAGACTGCTTTATGCCGCGGGTAACCACTGCTATTAACCCTGTGTGTCCCCAACTTTTTACAAGAGTAAAAAGATGTAATGTTAAAAATAATAAAAAAACAAAAAACCTGCTATACTCGCTCTCAGTATATATTACGTGGCCAGTGTTATATACTGCGTGGCCTGTTATATGTTACGTGGCCAGTGTTATTTACTGCGTGGCCTGTGTTATATACTACGTCGCCTGTGTTATATACTGCGTGGCTGCTATATATTGCGTGGGCTGTGTTATATAGTACGTGGGCTGTGTTATATAGTACGTGGGCTGTGTTATATACTGTTTGGGCTGTGTTACATATTGTGTGGCCACTGTTATATATTGCGTGGCCTGCATTAACGCATCAGGTATTCTACAATATGTATATATGTTTGTATATAGCAGCCACATAGTATATAGCACAGGCCACATCGGATTTGTCTGCTATATACTACATAGCTCCTATATACTACGTTGCCTGTGCTATATACTATGTGGCTGCTATATACATACATACATATTCTAGAATACCCGATGCATTAGAATCGGGCCACCATCTAGTTAGAAATATTGGTCTTGTAGAAAATCTCCCTTTCCTCCATACAGGGTAATATTAGTAATATATCCCATCTGGTTCATGGGGACGGGAACAACATGGGCCTTGGTGATTTCAAATGCCAGGACTGAATTTCAGCCCCAGTCCGTACCTGATGGAGCCTGATGCATCGCACACCCCAGACCTTATTTTTACCATGATTTATTGTAATAGGTCTTATTGATAGGAAGTTATATTTAATTTGCAATGACATCGTACATTGGAATTTTTCCAATATGATCAGCACTTGAAAAGGGTTTATAGGGAGGGCTATGAATGTAACCTACTCTACTGATAACCCAAATAGTATGTCTGACAGTTAATTTATTTTCTATGGTGACCTCAATGTGAGCGGAAGTATGTATTGTACAGCCCTTAGGCACAAGGTCTGGTAACCTGGATGTATCGGCTTGATTAAATGGATACTACAAGTCTGTAAGAAAACAGAGCTAATATTGTTAATAATACAATTTATTCACAGAAATGATGTTCCTACCACCGTGAGATTGCCCTGGGGGCATCGCAGTAATCGCAGGGCTCCAGTTGTGTAGCATGGCAGTAATTTCTGCTTCATCCTGAAACTCCATTTCCCACCAACCATTGTGTCTTATCCTCTTCCGACTGTATGAATCCACCTGCTCTGAGTCTGTACATGCGCATTTCTCACAGGAGATCATGGAGCCTCACAACCACATGATTAGTGATCGTTCACCAGACAGAATCAGACAGACATGTGGCCAGAAAGGTTGTAAAACTGCTCTCTACTTTACATGACCAGTGCTGAGAACACACATTTTCAATGCAAGAAAATGACAATATAGCTAATACTTAATAACTAAATCATGAAGCACCACGGTAGATGATGAAAGAGAACAAACCAAATTAGCTCTCCCAAAATGCCCAACGGGCGACAAAATGTCGGGACTGCTCCAAGCAAAATACAACACAAAACCATGGAGCAAAAATGTCCAATGGTAAATATACATCCCTTTTCATTCAGCAAAAAAGGTTAAGCAACCTTGCAGGGTCCAGCCGGTATCCCTTTAGAAGAAGTAACACAGATGCAATACATTAAGTGCAATAGATCAAGGATCAAGCTTACCCATTGCAGTCATTTGAATAATGTGCCCCCTCCTTGCCTGGTGCCCCCAGACGCGCATTTCGCGTGTTTGCTTTCTCAGCGGGGTACACAAATAGCCAGTCTCGTGCTGTTTAAATGGCCGTGGGACCGGAAATGGAGCCGGAAAGCCGGTGCATGTGCGGTGGTGTCCGGGGCGCGTCACCGCTGGAGCCGTCATAGCAGGGCGGGCGTGAGGCTGAAGTCCGCCCATTAAATGCATAGTGCATATAGCACTTTATTGCAATTGTTGTAAGTGTGTTATTTTTACAATAAATAAAGACTTTATATATTTTTACAATTATGTGGTTTTGGACATTTTTGCTCCATGGTTTTGTGTTGAATATATCTAATACTGTAGGTAGAATGTTGGACACAGAAGACCCCTTCAACTCCTCGCCTGCCGCTGTCAACAAATATTTGGTACTAGATGGCAGCCCGATTCTAAAGAATCGGGAGTCTAGAATCCATATATACTTTATTTATTCAAATGTAAGAATAATGCAATTAATAAATAATAGTAAGAAAGAACAAAAAATGGCTGCACTCACCAGCTCTTGACAATTCTTGTTATTTAAGGTACAGTTACACAGGATCCATGAACATGCTTATGAGGGGAGGGATGAAAGACATCAGACGACAACTTTGCGTGTTCCATGCGCTTGCATCTATCCTCTGTACTCTTGTTAGCACGCTGTTTGCGCTTACGTGCGGCATCGGCGTCTTTTTGCTCTGCATTATTAGTATACTTTCTATCAGACCTGATCTTACGTGCGCCATCAGCAGCTTTGGGCTCTGTGTCATTAGTATCCTTACTATTAGAGCTCATGTTGGCTAAGCTAAACAGCTTTAAGCGTGGTGGTGGCAAACAACAGGTTAATAAGAGGCAGTGTCAGGTAGTAGGAAAATAGCCAGTTAATAATAGGCAATAGTTCTTTGCAGGAATGCAGATATTAATAAATAGGCAGTTTATATTGCAGAGAAATTGCTGGGCAATAATGGACAATGTCCTTATGTGGCAAATAATAGAGCAATATACCCAATGTGGCAAAGAAGAGGTTAATAAACGGCAGTCTCTCAGTATAACAGTCAGTGAATAATAGGCAGTGTATGGAGAAAACACCAAACAAAAGTTCAAAATTGGTGTGAAAATGTCACTGAACCACTTCACAACTAAATATATATAGTTTTGGTAAATGGTATTATCATTTTTTTGACGAAATTCGGCAGGAGCTTGAAGAGCAACGTCACTGGGCCCGCCTCCACGCAGTAGAAACTTGCTGTGAGGTAAAAATTCAAAAATCACACCAAAATGGCGGGCGGAGTGTGTCACAGTACGGCACGTTTCTGATTGGTCGCTCGCAGCAGGCGGCAACCAATCAGACACTGGACACTGTTGACGTCACTTATCTCCGGACATTAGCTCCGGACATTAGCTCCGGACATTAGCTCCGCACATTAGCTCCGCACATTAGCTCCGGACAAAGCCACGGAAGTTGGCACAAATTGCAGGAAGTAGTATTCTAGGCAATTAATCTCCGGACATTAGCTCCGGACATTAGCTCCGGACATTAGCTCCGGACAAAGCCACGGAAGTTGGCACAAATTGCAGGAAGTAGTATTCTAGGCAATTATATATTAGATATATAATTGCCTAGAATACTACTTCCTGCAATTTGTGCCAACTTCCTGTCCGGAGCTAATGTCCGGAGATAATGTCCGGAGATAAGTGACGTCAACAGTGTCCAGTGTCTGATTGGTTGCCGCCTGCTGCGAGCGACCAATCAGAAAGTGCCGTACTGTGACACACTCCGCCCGCCATTTTGGTGTGATTTTTGAATTTTTACCTCACAGCAAGTTTCTACTGCGTGGAGGCGGGCCCAGTGACGTTGCTCTTCAAGCTCCTGCCGAATTTCGTCAAAAAAATGATAATACCATTTACCAAAACTATATATATTTAGTTGTGAAGTGGTTCAGTGACATTTTCACACCAATTTTGAACTTTTGTTTGGTGTTTTCTCCATATACTGCCTATTATTTTTGTTCTTTCTTACTATTATTTATTAATTGTATTATTCTTACATTTGAATAAATAAAGTATATATGGATTCTAGTATGCCATCTAGTTAGATTATAATAACGATCCCGCGCTTAAGGGTAAACCAGAAAAGAAATGCTTTACGTAGGTTGGACTGTGCAGTACACCAAAGCCTCAACTTACCCTCCGGTAAGTGACTTTGTAAATACCAACAAAATCCCTCTAGTGGCCAGAAAGCTAACGTGTCCATATGATATGTCTGTCCACTAGTTGCAGCGGTAGGACCATATATAGCTGCAAGCTCACCTGTGAATGTTGGGTGCTGCAGCGTGCGATGTACTTCCGTGTCTGTAAGGTTAGATACAGTTGAATCACCTAGGAACAATATAAAACTATAACATTTAAAAAAAAAATAAGATTAATATATATTAATGGTAGTGATTGCCCTAGGTGTTAAAACAAGAAAGAAAAGTGGAAACCACTCATGACCAGAAACAAACCCAAACACCAGTATTCCTGATGAAGGAAGTGATTTCCGAAACGTGCGTCGGGTGTGTGTGTGCGTTTACAGGACAGTGAGGCACCCTAAGGTAATGCTCTAATAGTATCTTCCCCTGAAATTTTTTTTTCCTGAGTCACTTTTTCAGCACATTGCACTTTATGATTCTGCAGCTTTGCACAGCTCCCAGGGATTTCACACAGATCTCAGGGATTTCCCTATGCACATGTGAGGATTCCACCCTGAATCTATTGCCACACTTAGGCACTTTATATTACTTGCTGCAATTTTGCACGGCTTTTTTTGTGTGTGACCTCCACCCATTGCTATTTACATTGTTTATATATTGTTTTTGTATATTTTTTATATTTGTTATATATATTTTTTTAAAATTTTTTCTGGCACAATGACACAAGAATTTCAGGGAATTGCCTTTTGTTCTGTATTGCTACTATTAGTTAATAAAGATATTATTTTAGAATCCAGTTTGGTCTCCCTGGTGCATCAATAATACCGGTGTTTGGGTTTGTTTCATGTCTGTAAGGTGCAGACTCACTGGTTTAGAGCAGGCATCAGGGACTGCGGCACCGTGTGCCTCGGATGGTGAAGCGCGATGTACAACCAGGGATTCTCCGGCCGGTAACGTCCCTGGAGATCGCGCGGGGCAAAAGAAAAATGGCTGATAGGCTCCACCTACTAGTGACGTCACGTTCAGGATGGAGCGCTGAGACGCTCAAAAAAGAGTGAACGGAGCTAACCAACGCGTTTCGAAGAGCCACGCTCTTCTTCCTCAGGGTTACCGCTCCCTAGGATTTCCTTGTACTGCACAGATGATAATTTAATCACCTAAACACATAATGATTACAGCACCTTGTGCAATGCTAAGGAAATCTTGAAAACACGCATGGTTTGCGGCCCTCGAGGAATGCAGTTTGACACCCCTGCTCTACAGTCATCTGTGATCCCTACATACATTTTAAAATCAAAAATGTTATTTATAACATTAATATTAAAACATAGATACTCCTCCCAAGTCCAGTGTAACTGTAGAGGGAAATTTCTATTATATAAAATATCGTTATTATGACATAATAACGGGGAGGGAACAGCTAGGTGCAGTACTTAGACTTAGAAGTTTTAAAAGATATATAATCCTCCATGAAAGAACTACAGCGCAGGTGCGGAGAAGATGGAGAACTTAATTTTTCCATTGTCTCTGTGAGCTTACATCGGGCTGCACTCGGATGACAGCTGAGTGCAGCCCGATATTTCACACGCACCCATGTATGGGTGCACTTTATCCGAAAGATCAGATGCACCAGCAGCATGCTGTGATCGTTCTTTCCTGCCGAATTAGCATGAGAAAATAATCGCTGACCTGCACTGCCCCATAGTATAACAGTGGGCTGAGGGCTATCCAATAAAACATGAAATAGCACTTGGCTGTGTCATACACCAGTGTGAGAGTACCCTAAAAGTGATACAAAATTGTAAGTATTCCAAAGTTGTACCAACAAGTATACAGCTCGTCTCAAAAAAAATAATCCCTCACTGAAAAAGTTAGGGCTCTTACAATATGACAGCCAAAATCAAAAGTTAATAGGTAATAAAGGTAATAGAGCCAGTTTTTGGGTGATGTCGTGGATAAAAATGGAAAGTAGTAAAACTCACTAAAAAGGTTTTTTTTTTTTAGTAAAAATAAGAAGTAAAAAAACAACAATGCGTTTTGGCTGCATCCAGCTTTCATCTGGGGTCTTTCTAAAAAATGTTTTTGTGTAAAACAAAACTATATATGAACTCCATATAAAGTACAATTAAAAACAATTTCAGATTTACTGTTTTTTGTTCATGCCTCCTCCCCCCCCCCCAAAAAAAAAAAAAAAAAAAAAAAAAAAAAAAAATCGAAAAATGATCAAAAAGACCTATGTACTTCAAAATTGTACCAGTGAAAACTACAACTGGTCCTAAATAAAAACAAGCAGTAATATCATATTACTTCATGAACTACTACTTTACTATTGAAAAATAGAAGCGTTAAGGCTGTTAGAATATGGTGAACCCCATTATTTTGGCAACAAACCTACATAAATTTAGTATTGCTATGAATGAACTGACACAAAAAGGAAAGATATCATGACAATTATACTGAATGGTGAACTGCTTTTTTTTTTTTTAAATAATTCTGAATTGTATTTTTTCGTTCATTTTTCCTTCTAAAGAGTGTAATAAAAAGTGATCAAAAAGAGTTAATAAAAAGTTTATTAATAATTTATTTGTACCGCAAAATGATGTCACGGAGAAATACAACTCATTCCAAAAAGACAAGCCCTCATATGACTGTTGCCCAAGCAAAAAAGTTATGGCTGCTGATACAAGACAGTAGAAAAGTGAACAAAAAAAAGAAAAAAAAAAAGGTCTGGCACTGATGCCAAGGGGCTGGATAAGGTGTATTTTTGTCATTCCTTGTAGTAGTCACACAGACTCCTTGTACCGGAGGCTAAATCCAAATGGTACATGTTGAGATGGCCCAAAAGATGGATGGCACTGCTCCAGTCCAACTCCGAGGGTAATAACCAGGAGACAGTGATTAATCGGATGTCCTCGTCCTGAAGGCACAGTCAGCATCTATTGTCTCTCAGGGACAGGCAAGGAAGATTTTTCAGAAAAATAAACCAAACCCTGCGCTGGGCTGAGGCAGACAGACAATTAATAATGCCTCACAAGCATATCACACATGGCGTTTAGGATTATTGGGACGATTGACTGAGCAAGTGGCCCAGTAACCAGGATCATTTGTCTTTGTAAGTTGCTCTGCCCTAATAAAACATTACAGCGCCTTCTTTCTCTGTTAAGGGGAAAAAAAAAGCTCCCAAGTAAACCTTCTTCAGATGACAGTGATATTAGTTCAATCCATCAACTGTGCCGTTCCACATTGTGAGACTTAGATCATCCTGCAGGGAGGAATGATAGTGGCAACTCACACAAGATGGGATTATTTAGGAAAAATGAACAGTAAAGAACAAAAATTTTAAAGAAGGATTGGCAAATCGTTGTTTTTATTTCTACAGAAACAACTTTACTGTAGATGCGCTGTATAGCGGGTGATTTATTGGTGTTCTTTTAGTGATCTACAGTGGAGTGCAAATGTAGGAAAAAACTGGACACAATTACGGTGAACCGTAAAGTGAAAATGAGCCAAAATTGATTTTTGAGTAGTTAAATGCCCAATCTCTTATCAAATAAGGGAGCTGTCGGCAGAACACTCGTACGTCACCCAGTGATCTATAACTCCATGAACTTTTGGGGAAAATGGCTTTTACATTATGGGGCAAAGAAAAAGATTTACATGATAAATTCAACATGTACAATCTTTTATTCCCCTAATATCTGCCGTCAAGGGAGACTTGAGAAGCCCTAGTGCAGTGTTCCCCAACTCCGGTCTTCAAGAGCCACCAACAGGTCATGTTTTCAGGATTTCCTTAGTATTGCACAGGTGATGGAATTATTGCCTGTACAGGTGATGCAATTATCACCTGTGCACTAAGGAGATCTTGAAAACATGACCTGTTGGTGGCTCTTGAGGACCGGAGTTGGGGAACACTACCCTAGTGTAACAGTCAGCCAATGTTTCCAAATTTGACTTTTGTCTTATACACTGCTCAAATAAATAAAAGGGAACACGAAAATACCACATCCTAGATATCACTGAATGAAATATTTCAGTTGCAAATCTTTATTCATTACATAGTGGAATGTGTTGAGAACAATAAAACATAAAAATGATCAATGTAAATCAAAATTAATATCCCACGGAGGTCTGTAGTTGTAATGATACTCAAAATCAAAGTGGAAAATCAATTTATAGGCTGGTCCAACTTCAGTGAAAATGCCTCAAGACAAGGAAATGATCCTCAGTAGTGTGTGTGGCCTCCATGTGCCTGTATAACCTCCCTACAATACCTGGGCATGCTCCTGATGTGGCTGCAGATGGTCTCCTGAGGGATCTTCTCCCAGACCTGGACTAAAGCATCCGACAACTCCTGGACAGTCTGTGGTGCAACGTGACGTTGGTGGATGGTGCAAGACATGATGTCCCAGATGTGTTCAATCGGATTCAGGTCTGGGGAACTGGCAGGCCAGTCCATAGCTTCAATGCCTTCATCTTGCAGGAACTGCAGACACATGACTCCAGCCACATGAGGTCTGGCATTGTCCTGCACCAACATATAGTCTCACAAGGGGTCTGAGGATGTCATCTCGGTACCTAATGGCAGTCAGGCTACCTCTGGCGAGCTGAAGACACAAAAGAGAATGGTAAAACCAAAAACACTCAGTTTGAAAAAATGTTTGCAGTAATCCGCAAGTGCTAGTAAAAGATGTAAATAACAGGGTATTTGGTTGATACGTTTTTTGCAAAAAATGTATACTAAGCTGCTCTACCAATCTTCACGGTATACCCATATCAGAGCAGTCCTAACTAATGTATGCAATCCCTATCTGATGTATTTAAAAACCTGATCATCTGTATATTACCTGTGTGAACAGGGTTCAGAGAGGAAAAATCCATGTGTGCATACAGGGCAGAACAGCTTTTGTGCAGCTAGCCCAAGAGGAGTGGTGGAACTCCCCAGTCTTGTAGACACAAGAGAACAATCATGGAAACAGGAACACATGGGCTACTTGCACAGTGAACAAGTCTGTAAGAACATGTTCACACACCACCAAGAAACCTGAAGACACAAAAGAGAATGGTAAAACCAAAAACACTCAGTTTGAAAAAATGTTTGCAGTAATCCGCAAGTGCTAGTAAAAGATGTAAATAACAGGGTATTTGGTTGATACGTTTTTTGCAAAAAATGTATACTAAGCTGCTCTACCAATCTTCACGGTATACCCATATCAGAGCAGTCCTAACTAATGTATGCAATCCCTATCTGATGTATTTAAAAACCTGATCATCTGTATATTACCTGTGTGAACAGGGTTCAGAGAGGAAAAATCCATGTGTGCATACAGGGCAGAACAGCTTTTGTGCAGCTAGCCCAAGAGGAGTGGTGGAACTCCCCAGTCTTGTAGACACAAGAGAACAATCATGGAAACAGGAACACATGGGCTACTTGCACAGTGAACAAGTCTGTAAGAACATGTTCACACACCACCAAGAAACCTGAAGACACAAAAGAGAATGGTAAAACCAAAAACACTCAGTTTGAAAAAATGTTTGCAGTAATCCGCAAGTGCTAGTAAAAGATGTAAATAACAGGGTATTTGGTTGATACGTTTTTTGCAAAAAATGTATACTAAGCTGCTCTACCAATCTTCACGGTATACCCATATCAGAGCAGTCCTAACTAATGTATGCAATCCCTATCTGATGTATTTAAAAACCTGATCATCTGTATATTACCTGTGTGAACAGGGTTCAGAGAGGAAAAATCCATGTGTGCATACAGGGCAGAACAGCTTTTGTGCAGCTAGCCCAAGAGGAGTGGTGGAACTCCCCAGTCTTGTAGACACAAGAGAACAATCATGGAAACAGGAACACATGGGCTACTTGCACAGTGAACAAGTCTGTAAGAACATGTTCACACACCACCAAGAAACCTGAAGACACAAAAGAGAATGGTAAAACCAAAAACACTCAGTTTGAAAAAATGTTTGCAGTAATCCGCAAGTGCTAGTAAAAGATGTAAATAACAGGGTATTTGGTTGATACGTTTTTTGCAAAAAATGTATACTAAGCTGCTCTACCAATCTTCACGGTATACCCATATCAGAGCAGTCCTAACTAATGTATGCAATCCCTATCTGATGTATTTAAAAACCTGATCATCTGTATATTACCTGTGTGAACAGGGTTCAGAGAGGAAAAATCCATGTGTGCATACAGGGCAGAACAGCCTCTGGCGAGCACACGGAGGGCTGTGCGGTCCTGCAAAGAAATGCCACCCCACACCATTACTGACCCACTACCAAACCGGTCATACTGAAGGATGTTGCAGGCAACAGATCGCTCTCCATGGCGTCTCCAGACTCTGTCACGTGTGCTCAGTGTGAACCTGCTTTCATCTGTGAAGAGCATTTGCACTATTCTATTCCATTTGCACAACAGCATGTGACATTGATTGTCAAACAGTGTTGCTTCCTAAGTGGACAGTTTGATTGCACAGAAGTTTGATTTACTTGGAGTTATATTCTGTCGTTTGGTGTTTCCTTTATTTTTTGAGCAGTGTATGTATGGCCATATTAAGTCTGTTAGGCTGCTTAGAAATAATCTTGATTTTAGAGTACTGCGGGGAGTTATTGAAAAATCTCCTCTACAGCAGTTTAGAGAGCAAATAGCTAACCAGAAAGGAGTTCCCCCAATCTATTTGCCGTCTAGTTCTCTTGAAGTGCCAGCTTACCTACCTTCAGTAACCATAAGCAGCATTGTTAAGTATCTGAAAGCTGGAAGTCGGTCACATCTACTATATAATTGTCTAAGGGTCACTTCCGTCTGTCCTTCTGTCTGTCACGGATATTCATTGGTCGCGGCCTCTGTCTGTCATGGAATCCAAGTCGCTGATTGGTCTTGGCAAAACGCCCATGACCATTGCCACGACCAATCAGCGACAGGCGCAGTCCGGCGGCAACATGGCCGCTCCTTCCTCCCCGCAGTCAGTGCCCGCTCCATTATCCCCTCCAGTCAGCGCTGACACAGGGTTAATGGCAGTGCTAATGGACCGCGTTATGCCGCGGTGTAACGCACTCCATTAACGCTGCTATCAACCCTGTGTGACCAACTTTTTTACTATTGAGGCTGCCTATGCAGCCTCAATAGTAAAAAGATCTAATGTTAAAAATAATAAAAAAAATAAAAAATCATCATATACTCACCTTCCGGCGCCTTTCCCTCTCCTCGCGACGCTCCGATGACCACTCCATGCAAGCGGCAGGTTCCGGTGGCAAGGATGGTATGCGACAAGGACCTGCCATGACATCACGGTCATGTGACCGCGACGTCATCACAGGTCCTACGCCCATACCAACCCTGGGACTGGAAGCTGCCGCGTGCACCGCACACAGGGCCAGGACTTCAACGGTGGGTGACTATATGGTTATTTTTTATTTTAAGCCTGTATACTACATGGCTCTGTGCTGTATATTCCGTTGCTATGCAATATACTACGTGGCTGGGCAATATACTACGTGGCTGGGCAATATACTACGTGACTGGGCAATATACTACGTGACTGGGCAATATACTACATGGCTGGGCAATATACTACGTGGACATGCATATTCTAGAATACCTCATGCGTTAGAATCGGGCCACCATCTAGTGTAACATAAACTTCAAGTTCCAAGAAACCAAAACGTCAACAACATTTTTTGTCACATCTGTTGTCATTTATTCTCTTAAATGATAATAATAATCTTTATTTTTATATAGCGCTAACATATTCCGCAGCGCTTTACAGTTTTTGCACACATTATCATCACTGTCCCCGATGGGGCTCACAATCTAGAATCCCTATCAGTATGTCCCTGGAGCGTGGGAGGAATCCAGAGTGCCCGGAGGAAACCCACGCAAACACGGAGAGAACATACAAACTCTTTGCAGATATTGTCCTGGGTGGGATTAGAACCCAGGACCCCAGCGCTGCAAGGCTGCTGTGCCAACCACTGCGCCACCGTGCTGCCCCGATAGTTAATAGTCAGTAACAAGGAACATATTGAGATAAATAGTTGGAATTGTGCTCTTCAGCTATCTCACGGCTTAGGCAATGTTCACATGTCGCATTTTTGTAGGTTTTTTTGTTGCTTTTTTTAATAGAAATAAAAAAACTACTTTCTATGGTATCGGCAAAAGCTATGAGATTTCAGAAATCCCATGCACACATTTGTTTTTCTTGTTTTTTTTCCCCTTTCTATAATTGAAAAACTGCTTGTTTTTTAAATCTGCAGCATGTCAATTCTTTCAGCGTTTTTGTAGTGTTTTTCACCATAGGAGGCAATGAGAAAGTGCAAAAATGCTGCAAAAGCACAACTATGCATCTTTGATGTGTTATTGATGAATAAAACTAACTTTATTAAGCTTGTACTGTGAAAAAAATTACACATATAACACTGCACCATATATTTCTAACATGAATTTTTCATGCTAAAGTTTGTTAGTACTTTGTGAGGGTATCTATAAAAAATGAAATGATCTTTTGCAGATACGTCTCAAACAACTATCATTCTATATGACCTTGACAGCTGCATGAAAATTCTTTGTAAATGAATAAAAACAGTGGATTATCTGGAGAACTGGTAATTCCAGCCAGCGTCTGCATCCAAAGAAAAGGCTAATCACCCAACAGAGCGACATGCATGGCTTGGCTTTTCTCTTCATGCCTCCTTGATTGAGACAAGATGAGCTTGCTGGCTTGGACAGCGGCTAATTTTGCTAGAACAATTTCCTCAGGGAATGGCTTTTATCCACAACGAATGACTAGTGTGGCAAATTGCTTACAAAGCCACAGACCTAAAGGTCTCTTTGAGAGTTCTCAGCTTTTTCCGATCGTTGTGGTGCGGCTAAATCTGTGAACAATGCTTCTTCTTGTTCGTTAGCCATTAATCTCATACTTCATCATTAAAGCAGTGGGAAGAGGTTAACTGGGTACCATTAACATGGCAGAATTTTACACTGTTTTCAGTGTTTAAATCCCAACATCTCTATTCAATGGTCCACACCCATTGCGGATATTTTCCACTTCATCCATACCAAGTCTTCAACTTTTTACCCCTAAAGGTTGCCTTTGAAGGTGGACCTATGGACCTGGTGAAAAATTAGCGCTGAGACTCAGTCTTAGGCTGCTGTCACACTAGCAGTATTTGTTCAGTATTTTACCTCAGTATTTGTAAGCCAAAACCAGGAGTGGAACAAATAGAGGAAAAGTATAATAGAAACATATGCACCACTACTGCATTTATCACCCACTCCTGGTTTTGGCACAAAAAAACCAAAAGATGGTCAGCTCACCTGAATATCGGCTATTGCACACCTGTTCCTGCACGGAAAAGTTGAGCACTCAGTCCACAGAAAAATCGATGAATCCAGCAGGAATGTAGTAAAATCAGTAAATTTATTTCTTCATTTTTTTAAAAAAGGAAAGGGTTGTATCCTATGGAACACCACTTGTAAATAAGTTATAATTTCTTACAGCATTATGCACACATGGCAGCGTTCTTTCCACGCGTTTCGACTAACGTCTTAATCATGGTTTATTAATCTATTTTATTTCAAATGTCCTTTTTTCATCTTTTTTTTCTATTATTTAGTATAGAAAAGTCTCATAGAATATTAGACTCTCACATGATTTAAAATCTTAATTTATCCCTATTGCAGACTTGGACTTGACCACTGGTGTACAGGTGAATCCCCCGGTGGGCCTCAGTGCAGGAGTGGACCCCCACCCCTGATAGGAGCAGCAGTTGGCACAATATACTTAATTCACTATGTACAGACAAAGGCAGCATTATTCATGTAACAAGTTACATTTAGGTACATTTATGAATGACGGTAATTTAATATTTGCATGTAACTGAACACAGGAGCCCCCCCAAGTTAATGTTACCGGTGGGCCCTTGGCACCCCAGTCCGACATTGCCGTAGATTGCGTAGTGTCATCTTTTTGTGTAAATAATTGCTGTCTGATTCTGAAATATGACTGCGTTTATTAACTATTAACCTATATAAATGCCATGTACAACAGAATGATATACTTCATGATTTCATCTCCAGCTCCTCTTCAGGGGAGAGTTGCCTTTCCCAGGAGAGCTAAAGAACGGCATTATGTATCAGATTTATTGCTGTAGCTGTATCTGTGCCTGTAGGATAATGAATATGAAATATCCGATAGTGTTTGGCCTTTTATGTGCTGTAATGACGAGTGCTAGTAGTGTGTCATTGGAGGCCTGGGAATGAGGTTTTACAGACATTTGTTGGAACCAGTTTACGATTTTGCCCATGTCACTGCCCTTGCTTTATTTTTCTGTACATGGTAATTATGGGCTTCACAGAACAGTAAATCAGTACCGGGAGCGTGTCCGAGACCTCCGCAGCGCTGCGAAGATTGTAGCCAGTTGCCCCTGGTAACCAAAATTAGCCCGAGCAAATCTCTGGTGATGGTAATGTCTGCTCACTGTACTGTGGGCACTCCTACAGCCTCAGGTTGATAATGTAACCTAATACATCTTCAGGGGTCTTCTGCTAATCTCGCAGCCCACACAGACTCTGTTTTGATTTCAGTTCAATTTGTCATTGGCTTAATACACATAAAGTCAGGTTTAATTTGTGTCTGCAGCTCAGAGCTCGATTACAACTAATTGTGTCAGATGCTGCAATTTACCAAGCGTTCAAGGCAATTCATGTTAGTGAGGCAGGAAGGTTAAAAGAGGTATGTAAATAATCTGTGCTTAACTAGAAACAAAAAACAAATGTCTAAGTCTTTACAGCTAGCATATGCTCTGTGCTGCACATTCAAAACTGTCCTTTTTAGTTGCCCAAAGGCATCTTATAGATTTCAGTGCTTAAAGAGGTTGTCCACTTTGGAAACGGCTTTTCCTTAGATGAGCCCCCTAGCGAACAGCTGAGATCTGAGGGAACATTTCAACAAGTATTCAATTTTCCCATGGTACCACCAAAAGTGAGGTAATACGCAGTGCCAGTTTACTAACCTTGACCTGTCAGTGTGATGCATAAATGTATTTGATCCCTCAGAGTAATGTTTCTCATTTTTTGTAAGCCAAGGATGGCTATGGCTATATACGGTGTTACCTATTATCCCCTTCATGACATATGATGTACATTTACATCACTGACTTTCATGGTGGTTCGCACATCGAGCCCATGTCTTATCGGCTGATGATTGCTGGTTTAATCAGCCATCATCTGTCTTTAACTGCCACAGACAGAGCGGAGTCAGGCCCACGACTGCTAACCGGTAAAATGCCACATCAATCTGTGACAGCAGCATGTAACACGTGCCGGAAGGGGGGGTACATCATTACACGTGCCAATTGGCGCACACCCATGATGTGATCGCAGGGTGCCGATAAGTTGCCATGAAGACCTCTGTGCTTGTCGTGACGATTCTCCTGTGAAAGCCAGCATTTAGCTGGCATTCATAGGAGATTGTGATTTTCTCTATAAATAGCAGTGCTGAAGCCCTGCTATGTATAGTGCAAGTGATCGGATGATTCCTGTATCAAGACAACACGGTGTCTCTTCTTTAGTATTGCTGCTTTCGTAAACGTCCGATCTATCACAATATAAAATAAATAAATCCGATTGGTTAATTGAAGCTCTAGAATTACTTTTTTTTAGCCGCCGGGAATAAAATGAAAACAAAAACTGTCCACTTTTGACCCAGTTACAGGTCTACTTTAGGCTATGTTTACACTTTGCGTTTTTTACAGTTTTTTGCTGTTTTTTATACAATTTAAAAGCTACTTACCAGGAAAAGCTGTAAGATTTCAGAAATCTCACGCACGCATTTTTTTCCTGACTGAATTTGAAAACTGCAGTATGTCAATTCTTTATGCATTTTTTGCAGCATTTTTTATGAATAAAACAAACTTTATTAGACATGTATTGTAGACAAATAACACATATAAAAAAGCAGCAAAAATGCACAAAAATTGCACAAAAAAAGCAGCAAAACCTGCTTTTAGCAAGCAGCTTCCTTACTTCCAAGAGACCAGGTTTGGCCTGCAGAAAAAAATGCACCGTGTGAACATAGCCTTTTCTTATTCAGCAGTGAAAGCAATAAAAAGAAAAGCTGTATTGCTGAGCCAACTAACAGCTCAAAGAAGCTTCAACCCATGTATTAAAATGTATCACAACATGAAAACAAATCCTAGAGACAGCTACATCCTAAAGAAATTGAATCGTATTGCGAGCCAAGTCAGTGGTAATTGTAGGCAACACAAATGTGAGCGTCATGATAAGACCAAATGTGCAACTGAAACTTCAAAGCAGTTAGAAAGCTAAAAATAGGAAAAAATTGGGCAAATAAGTGAGAACTGAGAACTGAGCACAAAAGCGGCCAGTTAATGGCGGACACTACTCCCGGAAGATGGTGTAACTATACTTGGTGCTCGCGGGTAAATGAGCAATGATGGGAGATTTTCTCGGTTGGAATCGTCCGGTCCCTAGGCAGGACAGAATGAAGTTTTATATTTTCAGCAAAATATAGCTGCGGGATATTCATCTGGGCCAGTGATAAATGGTTTTGACATTTTCCACAGACATAACTGGTAAGGCAGACCTTTTTATTCTCCAATGGAGAAGTCTGCATTATTGATCAGGCGCCGTTTGTTAAAGGTTGCTGGCAAAAATTACACTGGTCTGTGTAAAACAAGAAAACATTTATTTCAGCCTTTTTCTGTTGTTCCCTGACTAAGTTTTATGCTTTAGGGAGATAACTGTAATGTGCACATGAAATAATACAGCTCTGTCTGGAAGTATTAGGATGGCAGAAGTGCATAGATTCAAATGTGCTCATTGATCGCAATTCAGATGAGGCATCATAGAACAAATCTGGTTTTTGTAGTCACTTTAAGACTCTAAGGACTTCTGGCGAAGAAAAGTCACTTATTATTATTTGCTTCTTGTAATAGTGTCAGTCAAGTCTTCTAAAACAGAGGTCCCCAACTCCAGTCCTCAAGGCCCACCAACAGGTCATGTTTTCAGGATTTCCTTTGCATTGCACAGGTGATGCAATTATTACCTGGGCAAGACTAAGGAAATCCTGAAAACATGACATGTTGGTGGGCCTTGAGGACTGGAGTTGGGGACCTCTGTTCTAAAAGATGTAAATGATTATGCCGCACATAGAAAAATGCATCGTTAGACTTGAAGGCAAATGCTTTATTTCTTTGTCATTAAATTAGCATTTTATTCAGCATTTTCCCTGTCGGAAGACGTAAATAATTGGAAATACCAATTTATTACGTGCCATTGCTGACAACAAAGAAGCATATTTTTGGCAGTAAATCAGTTATGTCTTATCTCTAACTGCACCTTTGAAATGCGTCTTCTATTCTTCTATCTCTTACTGATGAATGTTGTAACACAAATTATTCCAATATGTAGTTCTATGGGGAGTAAAAAACAGCAGCAAATGGCCATCGTATCAGTTAACTGCACATATGAAATAAAAATAAAGAGAAAAAATAGGAAACAATCTAGTGACTCTATGACGTTCTATTTCTCCTCGTCATAGTGTTTGCAAAACCATATGGGAAATGATATTTAACACCAGTAAATGTGAGGTTATAGACTTGGAAAGGGACTTCGAAGGGAAATACGTGTCACTGCTTGGGAAAACACTGGGTAAAACTGACATGGAAAATGCTCTGGGGATAATGGGGACTGGAAGCTGAACTATAGCAGCCAGTGTCAGGCAGCTGCTGCCAAGGCAAATATGGTCATGAGATGCATCAAAAGGGACATAAATACATACGACAGCGTCATTATATTGCTTTACCAATCACTGCTCAGACTGCATATAGAATAGTATAGGGTGTTGGGAACCATGGCATAGTAGTGTGCAGTATGCACTCAAAGTAAAACGGTGTCAAAATTATGTTCATAAATATTTATATAATGTCAGTATAGAAATTTCTATAATAATCTGTTCATACCCACTTATGATAAGGAGACATTCATTACTTTCTACAAAATACAGTTTATTCAGTGAATTCCTTACAGTAAGAGAAGTGAGACTGGAATTTACTTTCAGTTGTCATGGATAATTCTTGATTTATATAAACTGCTCAACAAGTTATAATGTACATTTTGTCATAGTTTGCCAAGGAAAGTATAAAGTCAGCTCAGGAGCTAAGACTGCTGCATACCAGGCGGATTCCGGGCATCAGCCTGTAACTGCAGTATACACTTACACATCATTTTCCCCCATTTTTGGGGGCAAGTGAGTATTTTGACCTTATCATTTTTATGCAGATTTTCCAATTCTAAGCTGTATAAGCTTTAATACCTATTAGATGATGCAGATCAGGTGATGTGCATTTGTGTATTAAGAGAGGATGCAGCCTAAGGACACGGCACCCTTTATCAATGTGTGCAGAATTATTAGGCAGCTTGTTTCCCTCCTGCAAAATGTGCCAAAAACAGTTTTAACTGGCTGAAAAGTAAAAAAATTGGATACAGTTGTGTTGAAACATTTTAACATATTGGGGTGTGATCACAGAACCAACAAAGTTTTTGTTTCAAATAGTCTACTGAGTCACAGAGGAGGACAATTCTATATTACAGGATGATTTATGTAAACTAGAAGCTTGGGCTGATAAATGGCAAATGAGCTTTAATGGGGATAAATGTAAGGTCATGCACTTGGGTAGAAGTAATAAGATGTATAATTATGTGCTTAATTCTAAAACTCTGGGCAAAACCGCCAATGAAAAAGACCTGGGTGTATGGGTGGATGACAAACTCATATTCAGGGGCCAGTGTCAGGCAGCTGCTACAAAGGCAAATAAAATAATGGGATGCATTAAAAGAGGCATAGATGCTCATGAGGAGAATATAATTTTACCTTTATACAAGTCACTAGTTCGACCACACTTAAGGTACCTTCACACATAACGATATCGTTAACGATCTCGTTGCTTTTGGTGACGTTGCAACGATATCGTTAAGGAAATCGCTATGTGTGACAGCGACCAACGATCAGGCCCCTGCTGTGCCATCGTTGGTCGCTGAACAAAGTCCAGAACTTTATTTCGTCGCTGGATCTCCCGTGGACATCGCTGGATCGGCGTGTGTGACACCGATCCAGCGATGTCTTCACTGGTAACCAGGGTAAACATCGGGTAACTAAGCGCAGGGCCGCGCTTAGTAACCCAATGTTTACCCTGGTTACCATCCTAAAAGTAAAAAAACAAACAGTACATACTTACCTACCGCTGTCTGTCCTCCAGCGCTGTGCTCTGGCACTCCTCCTGTACTGGCTGTGAGCGTCGGTCAGCCGGAAAGCAGAGCGGTGACGTCACCGCTCTGCTTTCCGGCCGCTGTGCTCACAGCCAGTGCAGGAGGAGTGCAGAGAAGCAGAGCGCTGGAGGACAGACAGCGGTAGGTAAGTATGTAGTGTTTGTTTTTTTTACTTTTAGGATGGTAACCAGGGTAAACATCGGGTTACTAAGCGCCGCCCTGCGCTTAGTTACCCGATGTTTACCCTGGTTACCGGCATTGTTGGTCGCTGGAGAGCGGTCTGTGTGACAGCTCTCCAGCGACCAAACAGCGACGCTGCAGCGATCCGGATCGTTGTCGGTATCGCTGCAGCGTCGCTTAATGTGAAGGGGCCTTTAGAATACTGTGCACAGTTCTGGTCTCCGGTCTTTAAGAAAGACATAGCTGAACTGGAGCGGGTGCAGAGAAGAGCGACCAAGGTTATTAGAGGACTGGGGGGTCTGCAATACCAAGATAGGTTATTACACTTGGGGCTATTTAGTTTGGAAAAACGAAGACTAAGGGGTGATCTTATTTTAATGTATAAATATATGAGGGGACAGTACAAAGACCTTTCTGATGATCTTTTTAATCATAGACCTGAAACAGGGACAAGGGGGCATCCTCTGCGTTTGGAGGAAAAAAGGTTTAAGCATAATAACAGACGCAGATTCTTTACTGTAAGAGCAGTGAGACTATGGAACTCTCTGCTGTATGATGTTGTAATGAGTGATTCATTACTTAAATTTAAGAGGGGACTGGATACCTTTCTGGAAAAGTATAATGTTACAGGGTATATACACTAGATTCCTTGATAGGGCGTTGATCCAGGGAACTAGTCTGATTGCCGTATGTGGAGTTGGGAAGGAATTTTTTTCCCCAATGTGGAGCTTACTCTTTGCCACATGGGTTTTTTTTGCCTTCCTCTGGATCAACATGTTAGGGCATGTTAGGTTAGGCTATGGGTTGAACTAGATGGACATATAGTCTTCCTTCAACCTTAATAACTATGTAACTATGTAACTATGTAACAAAGACAGAGCCCAGAAGTACAAGGTGTTCAGTGCCAAGAGACACGGCCAAGGTGAGGGAGGCTGAAATCAGACCACCACTGAAAAAGACACAAAAATGCAAGGTGTTCAGTGCCCAGAGACACGGCCAAGGAAAGGGAGGCTGAAACCCGAACACCATTGAACAAGACACAGAAGTACAAGGTGTCCAGTGCTCAGAGACAAGGCCAAGGTGAGGGAGGCTGAAATCAGACCACCACTGAGTAAGACACAGAAGTACAAGGTGTCCAGTGCTCAGAGACACCGCCAAGGTGAGGGAGGCTGAAACCCGAACACCATTGAACAAGACACCAAAGTACAAGGTGTCCAGTGGCCAGAGACACGGCCAAGGTGAGGGAGGCTGAAACCAACCACCACTGAACGAGACACACAAGTTGATACATGAAGAATGGCCCAAGAAATATCTGAAGACAGATTTTTTAAAAGGTTTTTTTGCACTGGTGAGTTCAGAGTTACTCTTAACCGACCAGATTGATGAGCCCGTGGCTGGATCCGTAACAGGACAGACCTCCACTTTGACTCAAACACCAGCAAGCTGTAGGTACTGCTGGGGGCTGGTATTATTAAAGATGAGCTAGTTGTACTTTTTATGGGTGATGTGAGTGCAAAATTAACTCTCAAATATACTGCCAGTTTTTAGAGGACACTTTGTTCAAGCAGTACAAAAATCAAAACAGGGATCGGGAAAAGGAGAGTCAGCTCACCACTTGTTGCAGCACCAATCCTTCTGTGAATGCACATGAACAAGCCTGGGATAACAGCTGTGTACCACGAATGAAATGGAAAAAATCATATGGGTAAAATCATAGTAATGGGCAGCTCTAGCCAGTGTGAATGAAACCAATGCGTTTCAGCTCAAGGGACCCTTAGTCATGGTAGAGCTGCCTATTACTCTGATTTTACCCATATGATTCTACAATAAATTCTGGACTTTTAATCCATGTACCTGTCATTGCGCTGGACTTTTTCCTTCTCATTTGTTCAAGCAGTGGTACACTAAAAACTGCATCTTTCAGGAAAACCGCAGAACGATGCACCATCGCATACATCAAAGTACTCCACTGCTTGGCTGTCAGTAAAGGCATTAAAGATTAGCAACCCACAAATCATGGACCATTCGGTAACTATCAGGGGAACCTTTGGGTCCTTTTTTCTTAATTGGGTAAAAGGGGAGATCTTTGCACCAGGGCTCCTTCCTGAATATATTTTCTTATATTCCTACTCCATGCCATAGATTTGGCCTAGGTTAAGGGATACTGCTTCAAATATATGGAGGGGTGGTTCCCTCTTTCAATTTAATCATGACCGGAGGGACGCGGAATCGCCCCACATCGGTTTTCCTATTTGACCACATTTTCTCTGGCACCTTAATACATTTTCATATTCTAAATCAGTCTGGCCTGAGGTGTTCTCACAGCTTTTGACGTTTTCATAATTCCTGCAAGTTTGCATAACTGTTTATCTGAGAGGGGACTTGTGACTCTAATACCTTCAGGAATGTATTGTACAGTAGCCTGGATTCACTTAGCACATTTGCCCCCTTCCCCAGTAAATTCATAGGAACATTTTCACTAATAATAAGTTACACAAACACATTTTGGCTGTCTAGCAATTTCAGTTTCATCCATTTAGTCAGAGGATCTTCAGTCACCAGACCCTCTATCACCACACACTTTCTATCAAGTGTCTGTGCACCACAGTGTCAATCAAAATTTTTACCTCCTTTCCCCTAGCATTGTTATGGTCATTGTCAAAAACAGGGTTAACATTTGTCATTGAGTTGCCGACTTCCTATGGCAAGTGGAATGGAAAATCCGAGTAATATCTGTTCTCCCCGCAGTAGCAGTCTTCGGTTTTGGTCAAAACATTCTTAATACATGATACATCCTAGTTTGGTTTTACTATGCCTGCATTGCTGCGCTTTCTCAGCCACACAACACCATGTATTCATTTGCTACTCCTTTCCTTTGTCCTTTATCCAACTCATGTTATCTTCCCTGAATCTGTGCCATTTTCTACATCCACACATCCACACTCTGGCATATTTGCCTTTTTTAGTATTGTTCCAACATTCTTCACTGCTTTCTTTCTTTCTTTCTTTCTTTCTTTCTTTCTTTCTTTCTTTCTTTCTTTCTTTCTTTCTTTCTTTCTTTCTTTCTTTCTTTCCTTCTTTCTTTCTTTCTTTCTCTATCTATTACTACTTAATTAGCTGTTTTAGATCCCACTGTCAGACCAGTCTGCACACTAAACAACTTGAACTTACCCATGACTAGGGCCGGTTTTAGACAAAGTGGGGCCCTGGGCAAAAGTTTAAAGTGGGGCCCCAAATGCTCACATATTGCACCATCACACAGAAACATTTTGGTTGTATTTACATGTTCTGAGTTCAGGTTGTTAAACGAGTGTAATGAACAATATTGAAGTAGTCTGACGCTTGTTCCTGAGTTTCTTTACACTGGCTGAGGAAAAATGATGAGTACGGATAGTCCTCGATACAGTATAATGCAGGTCCCATGTAGTACATATAGTATAATGCACTCCCCATGGTCCTTGATCGAGTATAATGCAGCCCCCCTTATAAATTATAATGCAGCCCCCCTCGTAGAGTATACTGCAGCCCCCCTAAGAGTTTACTGCAGCCCCTTCATAGAGTATAATGCAGCACCCCTCATAGAGTATAATGCAGCCCACTCAAAGTATAATGCAGCACCCTCAGAGTATAATGCAACGCCCTTAGAGTATAATGTGGCCCCCACAGAGTATAATGCACCTGCAGCCCTTCTCAGAGTATAATGCAGGCCCCTCAGAGTATAATGCATCCCCCTCAGAGTATACTGCAGCCCCCTCATAGAGTATAATGCAGCCCTACATACACAGTGTATTGCAGCCCGACACACAGTATAATGTAGCCCCCTCATGGAGTATAATGTAGTCCCCTCATAAAGTATAATGCAGCCGCCTCAGGCTATAATGCAGATCGCTCTTAGTATAATGCAGCCCCTGCAGAGTATACTGCAGCCCCCCTCATGGAGTATGCTGCAGGCCCCCTCATAGAGTATAGCGCAGTGCCCCTCAGACTATACTGCAGACCTCCTCAGAGTATAATGCAGCCACCTCATAGAGTATAATGCAGCCCCCTCATAGCGTATAATGCAGCCCCACACACACAGTATAATGTAGCCCCTTCATAGAGTATCATGTAGCCCCTCAGACTATAATGCAGCCCCCTCAGAGTATAATGCAATCCCCTCAGTATAATGCAGCCCCCCACTCACAGTATAATGCAGCCCCCCACAGAGTGTAATGCAGCTCCCCACACACACAATATAATGCATACACATATATACACCCAGTATACTGCATACACATATATACAATTTTTGCCTCTCCTCCTCGTTCCCTGCGCTGTTCTGGCTTCTGCAGCACGTCTCGTCGGCTCCACTGCTGGCACAGCATGGTGCACGATGAAGTGACATCATCGCGCGCCCGCTGAGTAACAAGCACAGGGGGACTGATGGCAGAGGGAGTGTCATCTGACGCTCTCTCCTTAATCACTTCTTTCAACTGTATCGGCATCTGTGAAGCCGATAAGTTGAATGCGCGATGTGGGGGGTGGCTCCAATACCCATAGCAACCATGTGGCACACCTTTATCTGAGGGCCTCTGCAGGAGCGGGGGACCTAGACAGCTGCTTGGTCTGCCTGCCCCTAACGCTGGCCCTGCCAATGACCTCAGCTTCTTCCTTCAACAGCCCACCTTCTGCGAATGCCTTCCTGGTTTACCTGGATCCTTGTCAACAGGCGACACTCCTATAGCAAGTTAGAATGCTCTCTCTGAGGAGGATAATTTCATGTTACAGATGGATTAATGTAGCTTGAGTCTTGGGTTGAGAAATGGCAGTTGAAATTTAATGTAGATAAATGTAAGCTCAAGCATTTGGGAAGAGGAAATTAAATGTATAATTATGTGCTAAATTTTAAAAAGCTTGGGAAAACTGACACTGAAAAATACTGGGTGGATGGCCAACTCAACTTCAGTGACCAGTGCCAGGCAGCTAATGCCACATCAAATAAAATAATGGGATGCATTAAAAGAGGCATAGATGCTCATGACAAAATAGAATGTAGAAATATATGAGGACATCTTTCTAATGATCTTTTTGCATCAAAACCTATGACGATGACAAGGGGGCATCCACTATGTCTAGACGAAAGAAGGTTTAATCATAATCACAGATTGCATTTCTTTATTGTAAGAACAGTGAGACTATGGAACTCTGCCAAATGGATGACTCACTATTAAAGTTCAAGGAAGACCTGGATACTTTTCTTGAAAATATAATATTACAGGTTATGGGTACTAGATTTTGTGATTGGATATTGATTCAGGGAGCTAGTCTGATTAACGTATGTGAAGTCAGAAAGGATTTCTTCCCTTAATATGGAGCTATTAGTATCTGCCTTATGGAGTTTTGGCCTTTCTCTGGGTCAGCATCTTAAGTTATGGGAACCTGATGCACTTAGGTCTACTTTCAACCTTAAAAACTATGAAAGGTTTAATGGGAAAGCTTACAAAGCTCTCTCACCCATTAGACCAGCTCGTGGTGAAGTATGAAGGCTCACACAGCTTTCTCACCTACTAGACCAAGTGTGCAGTAGAGTACCCTTACACTGCAGTTTGATTATCCCATACATCAACCACACGACAAGGAGCAAGACAAACACACACATTGATGACCAAAACAATTACTGACAGGTTTTCTATGAGTAGGCACAATATCACTTTCGCTTTATTTCTGATCTGTCTCCTCTTATTGTGCTCAGGTCTTTGGTTTTTCTGTGCAACACCATCCTTTGCCAAAACACACGGGAGTGCAGACAGGGTTGGTAGGAGGACAATACTCAGTCCTTTGTGCTCACAGCAAAGACAACAGGAACCTCTCCATCACAACAGTGGTAGAGCAGTCTTTTTACCGAAACAGGGACTTTTCTGTTATTTTCCTTGATTCACACATTCACATAACTCATTGGTGATGCCAGAAAATTGTGTACAACCTTACCCGGAAAACACAGAGATAGTGAAATGAAATTGTAACAATAAACAACTTCTTACCGTGCTGCAGCTAGAAGTTTCACTGTCACAGATTCCGAATAGGCTGATTGGCTATGTTCCCAGGCTGAGTCAGACTATGGGATCACCAGTGAAGCCTAGTCAGGGAGTAAAGGTACCGTCACACTTAGCGACGCTGCAGCGATACCGACAACGATCCGGATCGCTGCAGCGTCGCTGTTTGGTCGCTGGAGAGCTGTCACACAGACCGCTCTCCAGCGACCAACGATCCCGAGGTCCCCGGTAACCAGGGTAAACATCGGGTAACTAAGCGCAGAGCCGCGCTTAGTAACCCGATGTTTACCCTGGTTACCAGCGTAAAAAAACAAACACTACATACTTACATTCAGCTGTCTGTCCCTTGCCGTCTGGTTCCTGCACTGACTGCTGGCCGTAAAGTGAAAGTGAAAGCACAGCACAGCGGTGAGTCACACAGCGGTGACTCACCGCTGTGGCTGTGCTCTGCTTTCACTTTACGGCCAGCAGTCAGTGCAGGAACCAGACGGCAAGAGACAGACAGCTGAATGTAAGTATGTAGTGTTTGTTTTTTTACGCTGGTAACCAGGGTAAACATCGGGTTACTAAGCGCGGCCCTGCGCTTAGTTACCCGATGTTTACCCTGGTTACCAGTGAAGACATCGCTGAATCGGTGTCACACACGCCGATTCAGCGATGTCTGCGGGGAGTCCAGCGACCAAATAAAGTTCTGGACTTTCTTCCCCGACCAGCGACAGCACAGCAGGATCCTGATCGTTGCTGCCTGTCACACTGGACGATATCGCTAGCGAGGACGCTGCAACGTCACGGATCGCTAGCGATATCGTCTAGTGTGACGGTACCTTAAGGCTTTGTTCAGTACAAACTGGGAGAGAGACTGATGCACATAGGTAGTGGGCAAAAGCACCTCTGTTGATTTTTACAGGCACCTTATACCGTTTAATTAACGTAAAGTTCCTATGGGAAATTCCACCAAACCTCCTGCTCTCAGAGGTTAGGTCTAATAATAATCAGTTCACATCTCTTTGCCAGCATGCAACATACTGTATCTTCAAAGCTTGCATTAGAGATAAGTAAATATTAAATAAAATATGAGACTAGAAAAACCTTAACCCTTCTATACCAATATGATAACTTATTTTTAATATTTTATTTAAGAGAAAGAAAATGGTAGAACTCTCTCCTCAGTAGCACAATAGGAAAGAAAATTTCACCACAATATAAACATGACATTTACATTCTAAAAATAATAAAATGTACCTGGTCCAACATATCTGGCTACTCTAAGATAACACCAATATCACACCTAGGGGATGATGTGTTTTTAATGGAATTTTAGTAAATCTTTGTTCTATATCTACCTATGCGTTAAGCTTCTCATTCCCGAATGTTAAGGACCCATTCAGACATCAGTGATTTTTCTCATATGCAAAAATGAGACAGATTTTATCTCTGCTTTGGATCAGATGTGCACAGTTGTTTGGTGACTGTATTTTTACCATTGATGTTTCATCTTTTTTTTATGTGTATGACAAGTTTTTTTAAAGCTTTTCATATGAAACAAATATGAAAATTAGACAGCACACGGATGTCATACGAGTGCTGTATGATTTATTTCACTGACCCATAGACCTGTATTAGCGAGTTTGATTCATAACTTGGATATGCGAGTGTGTTGCTGTTAAAAACACAACTGCATTCTACATGCTGTCAGGTCCATAATATAAGGGACACCACCTAAACAAACAACAACCTAGCTGATGAAGGGTCTCTTGACCCAAAATATAGCATGTAATGAATAAGAATTACAAAAACTGTAGTTTTGTTGGGTCTGGATTATGTCAATAAATATATGGTTGAAACAAACCTGTAAGACTCTGAAGTGTTGTTCTTCACCTCTCTACATATTCCGATCGAAATCAGACATGTTTCAATGTTTTGTTGCTGACCACTTGATCTGTAAAAATACTCAGAGATGTGTACATTTCCATAGAGCATAATAGCTATGAGTTCAGTACATGACGGACATTGGTAGAACTCCTGCGTGAAAAAGTAACGAGCCATAACTTTTACAACAAGTGCTGCTTCGAGTAGGTCTCGCAATCTGGAAAACATATAGAAAACATATACTGCCCTGATCCTGTGACCGAGACAGTATGATCGTTTTTACTTAGTGGTGTCCCTGCCTAGATGAATTTATTCTATAGTGCTCCTAAATATTTATTAAATGGTAACTTCTAATATATTGTCATCCCTAAAATCACATAGCAAATTTACAGACCAGATTTTGAACATTTCATTCTAATCATTTTAACATTAATTTTCCTGGAATTTCTAGTGTATGTAGGGCATGTCATGTATGATATTAGTAACTTATTTGCTAGATATATTTATTCTTCTTTCTTAGAATATCAAATCAATGCCATATTTTGAAAATGATATAATAACCAACACAGGAATTAGATTAGAGTAGTGATATTTACTGAAATTGATATTTCTTAGAGATTTTAAAATACTATTGAAACAAAGTAAAAGTTTAAATGACAAGGAATATAGAGGTATTTAATCTAGTTAGATCAACAACAGCAGCAATGCTTAAGAAAGTATTTCTCTAATTCAATCCTATGCTTAGCAGCTAGAAGGGAACTGCAGTTCACCTCTAGTCATTGTATATGTCAAATGAAATGGTCGCAGCCGTATAACTGCTTCTTTCATAAGAATGTTGGCTCAAACTGAAAGGTTGTTTGTATGAACTTTGCTTATTAGATAGACAGACAGTCTGGGAAAGTGATATCCCTTCTCTGTGGTCTATATGGGCTTACATTTTATCAAGTATGGTTTGCGGAAAGAAAGTTTATTGGACTTATACCTTGCAATCATCTGGACATATTGATTGAAGGTTGTTGATTGGTAAAGAATATGTGTATGGAAGACTTTTAAACAAAAGTCATGAAATTTCCTGAGTCTCTAAATGTTGAATGGGATCTTTGTCAGTATAGTATGACTTCAGTCATATGTCTGAAATTGCAGTCTCTCAAGTCAAGAAACACTGATAAAACTCATAATTTTTTTCTCTGTCGTGTTTTAGTTTCCAGTACTATCAAACCACTCTTTAGTGAGTAGCGTCTATCCACGTCTATGAGAAAAGTTGTGGGTCCATTTTAGAAGTAAAGTATATGTAGGTAGTTTTACACATAATATGAGAATAAGAAATGCATTCATACCTCAGAGCTGGAATTATATACATTTATTCAGTGATGTTGGTATAAAAGAAGGACTGGGGGAATTAATGGATCAATAGACATGTTGTAGTGTAGGCACAGGAGGCTTCTGTTTGCTCAGTGGTGTCTAAGAAAATTTTTTAGGAAGAGACTATTAATTATAAATATACATCATACATATTTTAATGTTTAGTACTAGTGATGAGCGAATATACTTGTTACTCGATATTTTCCAAGCACGCTCGGATGACCTCCGAGTATTTTTTTAGTGCTCGGAGATTTAGTTTTCATCACCGCAACTGAATGATTTACATCTTTTAGCCATCATAAGTACATGTGGGGATTCCCTAGCAACCAGGCAACCCCCACATGTACTTATGCTGGCTAACAGATGTAAATCATTCAGCTACGGTGAGGAAAACTAAATCTCTGAGCACTAAAAAATACTCGGCGTGCTCGAGAAATCTCGAGTAACGAGTATATTCGCTCATTACTATTTATACTTCAAATTAATCCTAAAAATAAATAATTATTTTAGATTGTGAAATTATTAAGATAAAAACCTATTTGACAACTATTGCCATTTTGACCTGCTTCTTGACCAATATTCACTAAAATATTTTAAATAGAATTATGGCAGACTGTCCATTGTCATTGGGATTCTCCTGCTGCGTGGGATAGATCCCAAGCTTTATCTGCCTCTGTGGTCTCCCATTCAGGTCCGGCCGCTGCAATTGCTGCTCAGCAAAGACATCAGTGCCAGTGTCTTGCTCAGGCTCGTGGTATACAGTTGGTTACTGCTGGCCCTTCAGCCAAGTCTTTGGTAACTAGTGATGTTCAGATACAGGCTTGCGCTCTGGAGTCTAAGTCCAGAGATCACCTTACTGAGCATGACTGTGATGTGGTGTCTTCTGATTGGTGGTCAAACGTTAGCTCCTTTGGTGATGTGGCAGCTCCGGATGGGCCCACGGGCGATGTCTCGGCTGACTGGGCATGAGTGTTTGGGGTGGAGCCTAGCATATAAAAGGCTCTTAGCGGCGCACGTGGGTGCACTAGTGTCTTTTATGTTTGGTGTGTAAGGATGGATACGCTGCCACTCTGTCTGCACGTTTGTGTGTCTGCCTTTGCTTTGAGCCTGTACACGTTGGCAGGCAGGTTGCACACTTATGTGGTTTCGTACCCATGGCTCTCTGCCTGAGTCTCTAGTCTGCTACATGCTTTGGGTGCCGGTCAGGCACGGGTTCACTAGTATCAGGACTGGGGTAACTAGCCATTTGGCTTAGCATCTGTTTCGTTCTTGTGTGCGGTTAGCACAGTTCAGTTACAGAGCAAGCTCAACCCTTACACTATACTTCTCAATGAAGGCGACAGGGTATTGGATCTATCGTCATAAGAGTTCTTTCTATTGGCTCAGCATCTTCTTCACTTGTATGTGCAGTTAGTACAGTTTAGTTGCAGAGTAAGTCTAATCCACGTGCTAACGGCCCTGTGACGTGAACAGGGTTTAGCACTTGGCTCTCTCGGTGAAGTAACTGAGCTTGGTACTCGGTGTTCCAATCACACTGTGTGTTTAAGGTAACGCTCGTCATTATTCTCACTAGCAGCAGAGGTCCTCTCTGCACGGTGGGCCCCGGGTTGCGATTGCACTCTATTTTATATTTTATTCAGTGCAATCTGCCAACCCTAGCACTGTCTGCACTCTAACAAAATTAAAACACAGAGCATCGGCAAAACTGTGTACCCAAAATAAAAAAAAACACTGTAGAAGTAATATGCCAACTCTCAAAGAGTTAGAACACAAACAGGCTTATTGAAAATTTATGAATAAAATATGTGAAAGAATGTGCATATATCTACAATATTTATAGCATTTTCATACTAGTAAATCCAGTCCAAAAATAAATATTTGCCTGGATATCGCAATAAAAATCTAAATACACTAAAAATAATGATAAATTTGTATTGAGTACGCCGGACACAGTTTAGTCTGATTCTGACCGGGAGTATGCATATATTGTACACTTGGGTCACGGGACCGCCGTTCCCTGCACTGACACCAGAGAATCCTCACCGAGTGCAGGGCGTGCACTGGGGAGATTTACAAGTCTGTACTTATGGAGTGACTGCAGACTTGCCCTTTTAGACTAGACAACCCCTTTAAGTATATACGGTATATAATTTTTGTTATACAGGAAAAAAAGGGAAAAAAACAGATCTAGGAAAAATCAACGCTTTTGTGCCATTTTATTTCTTACGAATTAAAGCAGTAGGTGGTCCCCCTGTCTAGAGAGAAAGTCACAGACATAAGTCTCTTTTCACATCTGCACTGGAACCTCTGACAGGAGCCTGGGTCAAAGAGTCCACATTTGTCAGCAAAACGTTACAAAGATTCCATAAAAAAAACAGATGGGACCCACTTATTCATATGTGTTTCCCTGCTTGTGTTGTAATGGATCTGTTCCCATAACAATTCCATTTTTTTCCTACAATAGATCAGAGTGAATGAATTGATGTGAGCAGAGCCCAGCAATCACCCAGTATCATGGTTGTACCTGTGACGTTACAATGCACTGCTACATAGTAGCAATATTTCAGAGTGGATGGAGTAAAAGGTGAAATTCAGAAAACACTTGATTGTAGGCATAGTCTCACTGCAGCAGTGACATTATTCAGTTTTAGAATTTTCTCAATATGTGTCCACCTTTTTCCCAGAAGGGTGAGGCATTCTTAGTTTTCATAGCGGTGAAACGTTCAAAGCAATAGCAGCGGGTGATTAGGAACCTTAAGGCCAGCGCCACACATCGGACTTTTCCCAGCCTGCGGTGTATGGACTGGCCGTGGGTCTAGTGACTTCCTATATGCCCATGAGGGTGTGAATGTGTGAAGTCAGCGAAGGAAATGTCCATCTTTTCCATTTTGAGAAATTTCATTCTGTCTTCACAGTTCCATTTCCCTAAGAGTATATGAGCCTGGCCTTTACTAGAAACTGAAGAAATTCTACTCTAAACTTGAAACATGTCCTTACATGGAGTATTAATGCAGAGACTTGTCTTAGACTATTCTAAGCTTGATAATAAAAAGAAGCAGCAAGGATCAGTTCTTAAAAGCTTAGAATATATATGTACAGTAGTTGTCATGGTCCCTGCTACTTTTTACCTGATTCCTTTTTTTATGCTAATAATTGAATTTCCTATCTAACCTGACCATGACATTGATTTCCACTAGGACTTTCCTTGACCACAATCCCATTATCATCTGCCCCTGCCACTCAGCTCCTTTGTTGCTATGTGGAACCTCATATCCACATTAAGCTGGTAATATGCACAGCCTTTGTAGAGAAAGGAAGCCAAGAACAGCAAACACATGATATCACACAAACACAACAGATATATCATACTCTTAAAGGTACAGGAGGCGCATTACAACAGACCTGGATACTGTGATGGCTGTTGTGAATTCTGTGGCTGAGTTCACTTCTGTGGTCACAAGTGGTATTGCAGTCTCTGGGCTTCCTCCCTCAGGTGTTTTGGTGAGCTCGTTGGCTGCCTTGCTATTTAGCTCCACCTGAGTCTGTCTTCCTTGCTCCTTGTCAATGTTCCAGTGTTGGATCTGAGCTACTGCATCTTTCCTTGGGCCTGCTGCTCTGCTAGATAAGTGCTTCTAGTTTGTTTTCTGTTTTTTCTGTCCAGCTTGCTATTAACTTTTGCTGGAAGCTCTGAGAAGCAAAGGGGTGCACCGCCGTGCTGTTAGTTCGGCACGGTGGGTCTTTTTGCCCCTTTGCGTGGTTTTCGTTTTAGGGTTTTTTGTAGACTGCATAGTTCTCTTTGCTATCCTCGCTCTGTCTAGAATATCGGGCCTCACTTTGCTGAATCTATTTCATTCCTACGTTTGTCTTTTCATCTTGCTAACAGTCATTATATGTGGGGGGCTGCCTATTCCTTTGGGGTATTTCTCTGAGGTAAGTCAGGCTTGTATTTCTATCTGCAGGCTAGTCAGCTCCTCAGGCAGTGTCGAGTTGCATAGGTAGTTATAGGCGCAATCCACTGCTGCTTATAGTTGTGTGAGGATAGATCAGGTACTGCAGTCTACAGAGATTCCACGTCTCAGAGCTCGTCCTATTGTTTTTGGTTATTGCCAGATCTCTGTATGTGCGCTGGTTACTGCACGCTGTGTTGCCTGATTGCCAGCTTCAACAGTACAAGGAGCCACTCCAATGATTTCCAATAGAGGGGAAAAAAAAAATCCTGACATCATTTTTTTTTCTTAGCTCTGTCTTCAGTCTTTTTTTTCCCCTAGACATTAGAGTGCTTCAGGACACAGCTGTGGACATGGATATTCAGGCTCTGTGCTCCTCAATGGATAATCTCGTTGTAAATGTACAAAAGATTCAAGATACTATTGATCAGAAATCGATGCTAGAACCAAGAATTCCGATTCCTGATTTGTTTTTTGGTGACAGAACTAAGTTCCTGAGCTTCAGAAATAATTGTAAGCTATTTTTGGCCTTGAAACCTCATTCTTCTGGTAATCCTATTCAACAGGTTTTGATTATTATTTCTTTTTTGCGCGGCGACCCACAGGACTGGGCGTTTTCTCTTGCACCAGGAGATTCTGCATTGAGTAATGTTGATGCATTTTTCCAGGCGCTGGGATTGCTTTTCGATGAGCCTAATTCAGTGGATCAAGCTGAGAAAAATCTGCTGGCTTTATGCCAGGGTCAGGATGATGTAGAAGTATATTGTCAGAAATTTAGGAAATGGTCGGCCCATCTGGCGGTATTGTCTGAGAGTAAGCCTGAGCCTATGCAGTGCGACAGGACTATGACTAAAGTAGAACGGCACGAACACAGACGTTTGAACAGACTGTGTTTCTATTGTGGTGATTCTACTCATGCTATTTCTAATTGTCCTAAACGCACTAGGCGGTTCGATAGCTCTGCCGTTATTGGTACTGTACAGTCCAAATTCCTTTTGTCCATTACCTTAATGTGCTCTTTGTCATCATATTCTGTCATGGCGTTTGTGGATTCAGGCGCTGCCCTGAATCTGATGGATTTGGATTATGCTAAACGTTGTGGATTTTTCTTGGAGCCTTTGCGGTGTCCTATTCCGTTGAGAGGAATTGATGCTACACCTTTGGCCAAGAATAAGCCTCAGTACTGGGCCCAGCTGACCATGTGCATGGCTCCTGCACATCAGGAAGTTATTCGCTTTCTGGTACTGCATAATTTGCATGATGTGGTCGTGTTGGGGTTGCCATGGCTACAAACCCATAATCCAGTATTGGATTGGAACTCTATGTCGGTAACCAGCTGGGGTTGTCAGGGAGTACATGGTGATGTTCCATTTTTATCTATTTCGTCATCCATTCCTTCTGACATCCCAGAGTTCTTGTCGGACTTTCAGGATGTATTTGAAGAGTCCAAGTCTGATGCCCTACCTCCGCATAGGAATTGTGATTGTGCTATCGATTTGATTCCTGGTAGTAAATTCCCTAAGGGTCGTTTATTTAATTTGTCCGTACCTGAACACACCGCTATGCGCAGTTATGTGAAGGAGTCCCTGGAGAAGGGACATATTCGCCCATCGTCGTCACCATTGGGAGCAGGGTTCTTTTTTGTAGCCAAGAAGGATGGTTCGCTAAGACCGTGTATTGATTACCGCCTTCTTAATAAGATCACTGTTAAGTTTCAGTATCCCTTGCCATTGATATCTGACTTGTTTGCTCGGATTAAGGGGGCTAGTTGGTTTACTAAGATTGATCTTCGTGGTGCGTATAATCTGGTGAGAATCAGGCAGGGAGATGAATGGAAAACGGCATTTAATACGCCCGAGGGTCATTTTGAGTATCTGGTGATGCCGTTCGGACTTGCCAATGCTCCATCTGTTTTTCAGTCTTTTATGCATGACATTTTCCGTGAGTATCTGGATAAATTCTTGATTGTTTACTTGGATGACATTTTGATCTTCTCAGATGATTGGGAGTCTCATGTGAAGCAAGTCAGAATGGTTTTCCAGGTACTGCGTGCTAATTCCTTGTTCGTGAAGGGATCAAAGTGTCTCTTCGGTGTGCAGAAAGTTTCATTTTTGGGGTTCATCTTTTCCCCTTCTACTATCGAGATGGATCCGGTTAAGGTTCAGGCCATCCAGGATTGGACTCAGCCGACATCTCTGAAAAGTCTGCAGAAATTCCTGGGCTTTGCTAATTTTTATCGTCGCTTCATCTGTAATTTTTCTAGCATTGCCAGACCATTGACCGATTTGACCAAGAAGGGTGCTGATTTGGTTAATTGGTCTTCTGCTGCCGTGGAAGCTTTTCAGGAGTTGAAGCGTCGTTTTTGCTGTGCCCCTGTGTTGTGTCAACCTGATGTTTCTCTTCCGTTCCAGGTCGAGGTTGATGCTTCTGAGATTGGTGCAGGGGCGGTTTTGTCACAGAGAGGTTCTGGTTGCTCAGTGTTCAAACCATGTGCTTTCTTTTCCAGGAAATTTTCTGCTGCTGAGCGTAATTATGATGTGGGCAACCGAGAGTTGCTGGCCATGAAGTGGGCATTCGAGGAGTGGCGTCATTGGCTTGAGGGTGCTAAGCATCGCGTGGTGGTTTTGACTGATCATAAGAACCTTACTTATCTTGAGTCTGCCAAGCGCTTGAATCCTAGACAGGCCCGTTGGTCGTTATTTTTTGCTCGTTTTGATTTTGTGATTTCATACCTTCCGGGCTCTAAAAATGTGAAGGCGGATGCTCTGTCTAGGAGTTTTGTGCCCGATTCTCCGGGGTTATCTGAGCCGGCGAGTATCCTCAAGGAAGGAGTCATTGTGTCTGCCATCTCCCCTGATTTGCGGAGAGTGTTGCAGAAATTTCAGGCTAATAAACCTGATCGTTGTCCGGCCGAGAAACTGTTCGTCCCTGATAGGTGGACTAGTAAAGTTATCTCTGAACTTCATTGTTCGGTGCTGGCCGGTCATCCAGGAATCTTTGGTACCAGGGAGTTGGTTGCTAGATCCTTCTGGTGGCCATCTCTGTCACGGGATGTGCGTGCTTTTGTGCAGTCCTGTGGAATTTGTGCTAGGGCTAAGCCCTGCTGTTCACGTGCCAGTGGGTTGCTTTTGCCCTTGCCGGTCCCGAAGAGGCCTTGGACACATATTTCGATGGATTTCATTTCTGACCTTCCCGTTTCTCAAAAAATGTCGGTCATTTGGGTGGTCTGTGATCGTTTTTCTAAAATGGTCCATCTGGTGCCCTTGGTTAAATTGCCTTCCTCCTCTGATTTGGTGCCTTTGTTCTTTCAGCATGTGGTTCGTTTACATGGCATTCCTGAGAATATTGTTTCTGACAGAGGTTCCCAGTTTGTCTCGAGGTTCTGGCGAGCCTTTTGTGGTAGGATGGGCATTGACCTATCTTTTTCCTCGGCCTTCCATCCTCAGACTAATGGCCAGACCGAACGAACCAATCAGACCTTGGAAACATATCTGAGATGTTTTGTTTCCGCTGACCAGGATGATTGGGTGTCATTTTTGCCGTTGGCTGAGTTCGCCCTTAATAATCGGGCCAGCTCGGCTACCTTGGTCTCTCCATTTTTCTGCAATTCTGGGTTCCATCCTCGTTTCTCTTCAGGACAGGTTGAGTCTTCGGACTGTCCTGGTGTGGATTCTGTGGTGGACAGGTTGCAGCAGATCTGGACTCAGGTAGTGGACAATTTGACCTTGTCCCAGGAGAAGGCTCAGCTTTTCGCTAATCGCAGACGCCGTGTGGGACCCCGACTTCGTGTTGGGGATCTGGTTTGGTTATCTTCTCGTCATATTCCTATGAAGGTTTCCTCTCCTAAATTTAAACCTCGTTTTATTGGTCCGTATAGGATTTCTGAGATTCTCAATCCAGTGTCTTTTCGTCTGACCCTCCCAGACTCCTTTTCCATACATAATGTATTCCATAGGTCGTTGTTGAGGAGATACGTGGCACCTATGGTTCCATCTGTGGAGCCTCCTGCCCCTGTTTTGGTGGAGGGGGAATTGGAGTATATTGTGGAGAAGATTTTGGATTCTCGTGTCTCTAGACGGAAACTCCAGTATCTGGTCAAATGGAAGGGTTATGCTCAGGAAGATAATTCCTGGGTTTTTGCCTCTGATGTCCATGCCCCAGATCTTGTTCGTGCCTTTCATGTGGCTCATCCTGGTCGGCCTGGGGGTTCTGGTGAGGGTTCGGTGACCCCTCCTCAAGGGGGGGGTACTGTTGTGAATTCTGTGGCTGAGTTCACTTCTGTGGTCACAAGTGGTATTGCAGTCTCTGGGCTTCCTCCCTCAGGTGTTTTGGTGAGCTCGTTGGCTGCCTTGCTATTTAGCTCCACCTGAGTCTGTCTTCCTTGCTCCTTGTCAATGTTCCAGTGTTGGATCTGAGCTACTGCATCTTTCCTTGGGCCTGCTGCTCTGCTAGATAAGTGCTTCTAGTTTGTTTTCTGTTTTTTCTGTCCAGCTTGCTATTAACTTTTGCTGGAAGCTCTGAGAAGCAAAGGGGTGCACCGCCGTGCTGTTAGTTCGGCACGGTGGGTCTTTTTGCCCCTTTGCGTGGTTTTCGTTTTAGGGTTTTTTGTAGACTGCATAGTTCTCTTTGCTATCCTCGCTCTGTCTAGAATATCGGGCCTCACTTTGCTGAATCTATTTCATTCCTACGTTTGTCTTTTCATCTTGCTAACAGTCATTATATGTGGGGGGCTGCCTATTCCTTTGGGGTATTTCTCTGAGGTAAGTCAGGCTTGTATTTCTATCTGCAGGCTAGTCAGCTCCTCAGGCAGTGTCGAGTTGCATAGGTAGTTATAGGCGCAATCCACTGCTGCTTATAGTTGTGTGAGGATAGATCAGGTACTGCAGTCTACAGAGATTCCACGTCTCAGAGCTCGTCCTATTGTTTTTGGTTATTGCCAGATCTCTGTATGTGCGCTGGTTACTGCACGCTGTGTTGCCTGATTGCCAGCCTCAACAGATGGCACAAGTCAATCCATAGGGGGTAAAACAGTACAACTATATGAATATGAATTCACCCATTATATTTATGTCACTGACTCACAGTTAAAGGGGGTTTCCCACAAACAAAAGTTCATTTTAATCAATGCATCTTGGAATAATAATAACTTCCACAATTGGATGTGTTTATATAAAATGTTCCTGTGCTGAGATAATCTTATACATGTGCCCCTGCTGTGTGCTGTGTAATGGCTGTGTCTGACCGTACTGGGACATTGTTTAAAAACAGGCAGGGAAATGTTTTCATTCACAAAAAGAACCAGCTGCAACCCCGTCATGTAATGTCTGTGTACTCTTTTGATTCCCTCCCCTGTCCAGGACCTGTGATATGATCAGACATGTCCCTGTACGGTCAGACATTATTTCTCCCCCCAACCCCCCCGCCCCCCCACCGCGCAGGAGCTGTGGTATGATCAGACATGTCCCTGTACGGTCAGACATTATTTCCCCCCGCCCCCGCCCAGGAGCTGTGGTATGATCAGACCATGCATGTCCCTGTACGGTCAGACATGATTCGCCCCCCACCCCCGCCCAGGAGCTGTGGTATGATCAGACATGTCCCTGTACGGTCAGACATTATTTCCCCCCCCCCTGCCCAGGAGCTGTGGTATGATCAGACATGTCCCTGTACGGTCAGACATTATTTCCCCCCCCCCTGCCCAGGAGCTGTGGTATGATCAGACCATGTTCCTGTATGGTCAGACATGATTCCCCCCCCCCCCCCCACCCCGCCCAGGAGCTGTGATATGATCAGACATGTCCCTGTATGGTCAGACATTATTTCTCCCCCCCCCGCGCAGGAGCTGTGGTATGATCAGACCATGTCCCTGTACGGTCAGACATGATTCGCCCCCCACCCCCGCCCAGGAGCTGTGGTATGATCAGCCCATGTCCCTGTACGGTCAGACATTATTTCCCCCCCCACCCCCGCCCAGGAGCTGTGGTATGATCAGACATGTCCCTGTACGGTCAGACATGATTCCCCCCCCCTGCCCAGGAGCTGTGGTATCATCAGACCATGTCCCTGTACGGTCAGACATGATTCCCCCCCACCCCGCCCAGGAGCTGTGGTATGATCAGACATGTCCCTGTACGGTCAGACATTATTTCCCCCTCCCCCCCCCCCCCGCCCAGGAGCTGTGGTATGATCAGACCATGTCCCTGTACGGTCAGACATGATTCCCCCCCCCACCCCGCCCAGGAGCTGTGGTATGATCAGACCATGTCCCTGTACGGTCAGACATGATTCCCCCCCCCACCCCGCCCAGGAGCTGTGGTATGATCAGACATGTCCCTGTACGGTCAGACATTATTTCCCCCCCCCTGCCCAGGAGCTGTGGTATCATCAGACCATGTCCCTGTACGGTCAGACATGATTCCCCCCCCCACCCCGCCCAGGAGCTGTGATATGATCAGCCCATGTCCCTGTACGGTCAGACACAGCCATTGCACAGCACACAGCAGGGACACATGTATAAGATTATCTCAGCACAGGGACATTTTATTTAAACAAATCCAATTGTGGAAATTATTATTATTCAAAGATCTATTGATTAAAATTAACTTTTGTTTGTGGGAAAACCCCTTTAAGGATGACACTTTCACTGTAAATGGCAACAGACACACTCCTACCAGATAACCGTTGACCCCTAACCCATAAATGGCTGCAGCAAAGCGAGTAATACAGTCCAATGTTGGGGCCCAGTTGGTGTGGATGCTGGCACCTTGGCACGTATACGTTGATGCACTTTAATGTCACAATCAAAGCAAAATTTCTTCAGTAACAGTTCTCTCACGAAGTTCTTAACAATAGAACCACAAGTCCCAGTAATATCCCATCCACAACAGTTCTCTTATAGTTTCATTAGTAGTAGAACCACAAGTCCCAGCATGATGTACTCTCTCCTTGATACAGCAACTCTCTGGTCACACTGGGATCCAGTCTACCTTCAGTAGACCCAGCGGGTGCACCTCTCCTGGTAACCTGGCCTGCAGATGTGATTGGGCTCTAGAATGATCTTCCTCCTCACCCTGAGCTGCTGGGCTGTCAGTACTCACTATGTGCCTCCGTTCTCGGCTCTCCATTGTCAGGCCTTCAGCTGTTTTTAATGGCGGTATACACATGTCCTCTTGCTGCTAGCTCCTCCCTTCTTCCCCAGATTGCCCATTCAATCCGCCTCTTTCCCTAATATGCCACTACTTCCAGAATATAAAAAGAAGCAAAGGCTGCTGGGAATTGTAGTCCAGGGCAGTGCAGCTAAAGAGCCACTACTCGGACAACCCATTCTCATTCTCAGTGTTTCCCTCCAGTAAATAATAACACTTCTCCTCACCTGTGGTGTAGCCGCCATTCCAGCGGTGTCGGTACTGGCTCTCCTTGGGCTCGCACAACATTGTTATGTCCCTGTAGGCAATCAGCGCTGGATTTGCAGCTCTCGCCTACTCCAGATGTTTGATTTATCCAAAGGAGAGTGAAGCCAATGCTGATTTACCACAGCGGCTGGCAGTGCTGGCACCAGAAAGGAGTATAAGTGTTCTTATTTTACTGGGGAGTAACATAGGGATTGAAAATGGGTTGTCCGACTAACAGACAGCCTAATGTAAATGTCTGCTTGTCCCCAGATTCTGCAGTCTCTGTACACAGTACTTCCACCGCATATGTTACCTGCTCATTAGCTACTTTGCCAGTATTTCATGGTACACCTTACGGACAGAAGTATTGAGACACCTTTACATTCCACCTATAGGAGCTTTTATGACATCTCATTCTACATCTTTAGACATTAATATGAAGTCGGTTAAAACAGCTTCCACTTTTCTGAGAAGGCTTTCTGCAAGATTTTGGTGTGTGTCAGTGTGAATGTTTCCCATTCACAAGAAGAGCATTCTTTTTAACATATTTATTAATGACCTTGTAGGGGGCATTCAGAGTGGAATTTCAATATTTGCAGATGACACTAAACTCTGCAGGGTAATCAATACAGAAGAGGACAATTTTATATTACAGGATGATTTATGTAAACTAGAAGCTTGTGCTGATAAATGGCAAATGAGCTTTAATGGGGATAAATGTAAGGTCATGCACTTGGGGAGAAGTAATAAGATGTATAATTATGCGCTTAATTCTAAAACTCTGGGCAAAACCGTCAATGAAAAAGACCTGGGGGGATGACAAACTCACATTTAGTGGCCAGTGTCAGGCAGCTGCTACAAAGGCAAATAAAATAATGGGATGCATTAAAAGAGGCATAGATGCTCATGAGGAGAACATAATTTTACCTCTATACAAGTCACTAGTTTGACCACACTTAGAATACTGTGCACAGTTCTGGTCTCCGGTGTATAAGAAAGACATATCTGAACTAGAGCGGGTGCAGAGAAGAGCGACCAAGGTTATTAGAGGACTGGGGGGGTCTGCAATACCAAGATAGGTTATTACACTTGGGGCTATTTAGTTTGGAAAAACGAAGACTAAGGGGAGATCTTATGTTAATGTATAAATATGAGGGGATAGTACAAAAACCTTTCTGATGATCTTTTTAATCATAGACCTGAGACAGGGACAAGTGTTATGGACCTGGTGGTTAGGAGCACCCGGAATGACCTGATGGTTAAACTCACACAGCTCTGGGAAGTGGGAACTCTGCTGACCGCAACCCCTAATCCTATCACACAACTAGAAATAGCCGTGGAGCGTACCTAACACGACCTAGACGCCTCTTCACAGCCTAAGAGCTAACTAGCCCTAGAGATAGAAAATAAAGCATACCTTGCCTCAGAGAAATTCCCCAAAGGAAAAGGCAGCCCCCCACATATATTGACTGTGAGTTAAGATGAAGTCACAAACACAGAAATGAAACAGGTTTCAGCAAAGGGAGGCCAGACTTACTAAACAGACTGAGGATAGGAAAGGTATCTTTGTGGTCAGCACAAAAAACTACAAAAGACCACGCAGAGTGTGCAAAAAGACCTCCGCACCGACTCACGGTGCGGAGGTGCCACTCTGCGTCCCAGAGCTTCCAGCTAGCAAGACAAAATCATGATAGCCAACTGGACAAGGAAACAATGAACAAATAAATAACTAGCAGGGACTTAGCTTCTGCTGGAGTAGACAGGTCACCAGAAAGATCCAGGAGCAAACTGAACCAGTACAAGAACATTGACAGCTGGCATGGAGTAACGATCTGAGTGGAGTTAAATAGAACAGCCAGCCAACGAATAAACTACGTCACCTGTGGAAGGAACCTCAGAAGCAGCAGCTCCACTCACAGCCACCAGAGGGAGTCCATGGACAGAACTCGCCGAAGTACCATTCATGACCACAGGAGGGAATTCGAAAACAGAATTCACAACAGACAAGGGGGCATCCTCTGCATTTGGAGGAAAAAAGGTTTAAGCATAATAACAGACGCAGATTCTTTACTGTAAGAGCAGTGAGACTATGGAACTCTCTGCCATATGATGTTGTAATGAGTGATTCATTACTAAAATTTTAGAGGGGACTGGATGCCTTTCTTGAAATGTATAACAGTTTATATATACACTAGATTCCTTTTCAGGCTGCCGTCACACTAGCAGTATTTGTTCAGTATTTTACATCAGTATTTGTAAGCCAAAACCGTGAGTGGAACAATCAGAGGAAAAGTATAATAGAAAGACATCACCACGTCTGCATTTATCACCCACTCCTGGTTTTGGCTTAGAAATACTGATGTTAAATACTGACCAAATACTGCTAGTGTGACAGCAGCCTTAGGGCGTTGATCCAGGGAACTAGTCTGATTGCGGTATGTGGAGTCGGGAAGGAATTTTTTCCCCCAATGTGGAGCTTGCTCTTTGCCACATGGGTTTTTTTGCCTCCTCTGGATTAACATGTCACGGCATGTTAGGTTAGGCTATGGGTTGAACTAGATGGACTTAAAGTCTTCCTTCAACCTTAAAAACTATGTTACTATGTATTTGTGAGGTCAGACACTGATGTTGTACGAAGGGGCCTGACTCTGGTCTGATTCATCCCAGAGATGTTCGAGGTCTGTGTGGTCCAGTTAAGTTCATCCACACCAAAGTCAGTCAGCCATTCCTTTACGGATGTTGCTTTGTGAATCGGTCCACTGTAATGCTGCAGCAGAAAAAAACATTTCCCTAATCTGTTGATACAATGTTGCAAGTGCACAATTGTCCAAAATGTCCTACTATGCTAAGGCAATAAAACTTCCCTCCACTGCTACTAAGATGCCAGCCCCTGAAAACAACCCCATAGCAGTATACCAGGTCCACCAAACTTTACTTTTGGCACTTTGCAGTCAGGCAGGTAACTCTCTCCTGGCATTCACCATACCCCGACTGCCAGGTAGAACAGCATAATTTGCCAAACCACAGAACATGTTTCCACTTCTCCAGAGTATAGAGGCAGTGTGCTTTACAGTAAGGGCTTGCCATTGTGCTTGGTGATGTAAGGCTGCTCTGTCATGAACTTATTGGTGCACAGTTTTTGTTCTGATGTTAATGCCAAAGGAGGTTTGGAGCCCTGCAGTTATTGAGTCAGTAGAGCGTCGGTGACTTATGCACATCAATACTAGGCGGCTACTCGCTATAATTTTACTTGGTGGCTACTCTGGGGCTCAGTTTTTCTGGTTCCTAAATGCTTCCACTTTTCAATAATACCACTCACAGTTAATTGTGGAATATTTAGGATTGAAGACATTTCACAAATGACTTGCTGGAACGGCGGTGTCCTAATACAGTACCGTGCCCTATAGAACGAGCCATTCTTTCACAAATGTTTGTAAAGGCAGTCTACATGGCTAAGGCCTCAATTGTATATATCTGTGACAATGGGACTGAGTGAAAAACTGAAAATCAATGACTAAGTCCCAATACCTTTGACCATACGGTGATTATCTCCTATCGTATTCGTGGGCCTTGCACACTGAGGTAGGTTTAGTGCATTTATGTTTACTTGGAAATTAATGTACAAGGAAATCAATATATACGGGATGTACACTGACGGCTCAACTGCACGTGTAAGAATTTATGCGATTTACAGTAAGAACTTATAAAAATAGTTGACAAGAAGGAACACATTGCAAAATGTCTAAAAACGCAACTTGGCGATGACACATATGGCTGCTAGCCAGGCATTACAACTTTGTGGCTGTTACTTCAGTTGTTGCAGGTTTTCATGAACAGAGCAAATAAAGTTCATGCACTTTACATGGCATGGACAGGTGAGATTGCTGGATGTGACATAATTGGTTATTATCACAGCTAAAGCCAAAGGATTAAAACAGAAGTCCATTTTTTCACACTTCTGAGATTGTAAGAAAATGGATACTTTTTGGCGTCGGTGATTTTTGTTTGGTGAACTATGACAGACGTTTTGTCATGATTAACGTATATGTGTCTTTAAGTGGCTTTCTGAGGTGGAAATCCTCAGGAATGATGTGATGAAGGTGAGCAGTCCCAGAAACCTGATATTTATTATTCTTTCCTACATTGGTGATGGCTGCCGCTGAAGCAGAAGCTGTGTGAGTGCTCTCACTAAATAGGAGAGGTATCATCTTAAGCCCATTAATTGCACAGGATTACTCAAATATGTTGCCTTAATCCCACGGGAATAATGACGCGCTGGGAGCCAAACAGAAAAGGACAATTTTCTTTTGGCTGAGGAGAAAATGTTTACATAAATCTTGTGTGAATAGTTTTCAGAATTAAAGAAAAAATAATGCGGATATTATTCACATTTCACTTATCGCTGCTCATGCCGATGATATTATTTTGTAATAAATTGAAAACCACCCATGAAGTCACAGTCACTGAAATGTCAGAAATAAAAGTTTATGTACAGGTCCTTCTCAAAAAATTAGCATATAGTGTTAAATTTCATTATTTACCATAATGTAATGATTACAATTAAACTTTCATATATTATAGATTCATTATCCACCAACTGAAATTTGTCAGGTCTTTTATTGTTTTAATACTGATGATTTTGGCATACAACTCCTGATAACCCAAAAAACCTGTCTCAATAAATTAGCATATTTCACCCATCCAATCAAATAAAAGTGTTTTTTAATAACAAACAAAAAAACCATCAAATAATAATGTTCAGTTATGCACTCAATACTTGGTCGGGAATCCTTTGGCAGAAATGACTGCTTCAATGCGGCGTGGCATGGAGGCAATCAGCCTGTGACACTGCTGAGATGTTATGGAGGCCCAGGATGCTTTAATATCGGCCTTAAGCTCATCCAGAGTGTTGGGTCTTGCGTCTCTCAACTTTCTCTTCACAATATCCCACAGATTCTCTATGGGGTTCAGGTCAGGAGAGTTGGCAGGCCAATTGAGCACAGTAATACCATGGTCAGTAAACCATTTACCAGTGGTTTTGGCACTGTGAGCAGGTGCCAGGTCGTGCTGAAAAATGAAATTTTCATCTCCATAAAGCATTTCAGCCGATGGAAGCATGAAGTGCTCCAAAATCTCCTGATAGCTAGCTGCATTGACCCTGCCCTTGATGAAACACAGTGGACCAACACCAGCAGCTGACATGGCACCCCACACCATCACTGACTGTGGGTACTTGACACTGGACTTCAGGCATTTTGGCATTTCCTTCTCCCCAGTCTTCCTCCAGACTCTGGCACCTTGATTTCCGAATGACATGCAAAATTTGCTTTCATCAGAAAAAAGTACTTGGGACCACTTAGCAACAGTCCAGTGCTGCTTCTCTGTAGCCCATTTCGGCACCTGTAGCCCATTTCCTGCACACGCCTGTGCACGGTGGCTCTGGATGTTTCCACACCAGACTCAGTCCACTGCTTCCTCAGGTTCCCCAAGGTCTGGAATCGGTCCTTCTCCACAATCTTCCTCAGGGTCCGGTCTCCTCTTCTCGTTGTACAGCATTTTCTGCCACATTGTTTCCTTCCAACAGACTTACCATTGAGGTGCCTTGATACAGCACTCTGGGAACAGCCTATTTGTTGAGAAATTTCTTTCTGGGTCTTACCCTCTTGCTTGAGGGTGTCAATGATGGCCTTCTTGACATCTGTCAGGTCGCTAGTCTTACCCATGATGGGGGTTTTGAGTAATGAACCAGGCAGGGAGTTTATAAAAGCCTCAGGTATCTTTTGCATGTGTTTAGAGTTAATTAGTTGATTCAGAAGATTAGGGTAATAGGTCGTTTAGAGAACCTTTTCTTGATATGCTAATTTATTGAGACAGGTTTTTTGGGTTATCAGGAGTTGTATGCCAAAATCATCAGTATTAAAACAATAAAAGACGTGACAAATTTCAGTTGGTGGATAATGAATCTATAATATATGAAAGTTTAATTGTAATCATTACATTATGGTAAATAATGAAATTTAACACTATATGCTAATTTTTTGAGAAGGACCTGTATATGTACCATAAGCCGGCATTTCCACCTGAGGAATTTTGTGGTTTCTCTGGTAAAACACGTAGAATAATACTATCACCCAATCTGGAATATCACAATGAAAGCAGCCTGGAGTCACACCAGCGTCTGGGGTCCGGTGCGAGATGCTAAAGACCCTCGGCCCAGCTCTGCTGCGTGAGCCCAGTGTCAGTGCTCAGCGCTCCGATCCTCTCACATGTGGTTTACATCAGAAAACTGCTGAGAACTGCTTCATGAGTCTTGTCCAACGTTTGTAAGAGTTAGGGCTCGCTTTCATAGCGATTAAATCGTATTTCTACCAATGTAATCTCATGCTTGTGTTCTCAATGGTGTTCTTTTGCCTGCTCTGATTGGATCACGATCAGACAGACAAAAAACACAACATGCTGCGATTGCTTGCTGAACTCGGATCGCACACACACCCATATAAATCTATGGAAACATCGCATTGCACTCAGATATCACCACAGTGCAGTGCGATTCCCGCCGGCGCCGGCAATGGAGGAGATTGGGAAATTAATTTCTCTGTCTCCTCCGCAACTATGCTCCGATCCTGTCATGTAAGAGAATGGGCGCACAGAGCACTGACACTCGGATCACGCTCGCAGCGAGCAGGAGACAGCTGTCATTAGCACATTGCACAGAGCATCGGATGTGATACCCTAGTGTGTCTGCGGCCTTAATTTGGTGTGCGCCTTACATGGCAGGGTCAGACGGCCATATTGAGAGCAGGCCAACCACATCTGCAATTGCCTGTCTACCCAGGACGGGAGCTGCGGCTGCCCACATTATTTTGATACTTAAAATAGACCACAACAGTGTATTTCTTTTTTTTTTTTCATTCAACTTGCCAGGTGACTGGCACACTGGTTATAATGGTTCTGTGGCACACATGGACAGCACACAGGCTGATTATGTTCTCCTGTGAACCAGCCCTTGCACTTAATTCACTTGTCTGTATTATATCCGAACTGACTGTGGTTCCCCAAACCTGAACCAGCTACCTCACAGCCAGCAGTCTAACACAACTGTGAATTCAGCAGTCAGATTAGTGCATCACATCCAATGCAAGAGCATCGGACGCAATATGCTAATGACACTCGGCTCTAGCTCAAGTGCCAGTGCTCTGTGCTCCTATCCTCTCACACAGAGGTGGCGTCCGCGGGAATCGCACTGCACTGTGGTGATATGAGAGTGCAGTGCAATGTTTCACACGCACCCATAGACTTATATGTTTGCCTGAGATCCAAATTCCACATGCAATCACAGCATGCTTTGTTTTCTTTTCTGTCCAATCACGATCTGATCAGAGCTGAAAAAAACATACAATATGAGCCCCCACACAGTCCCCCGATATACAGTATAATCCTTCACATCAGGGGTGGACACAGCTTGGAGCCTCTGTGCAGGAAATGTGTCTGGGCCCCCCTCCTTTTAAGGCGACAAAGCTATATAGTGTATATATATATATATATATACATATATATATTTATATATATACAGTGCAGAGCAAAAGTTGGGACACACCTTCTCATTTTAAGATCTTTCTGTATTTTCATGACTATGAAAATTGTACATTCACACTGAAGGCATCAAAACTATGAATTAACACATGTGGAATTATATGCTTAACAAAAGTGTGAAACAACAGAAATTTTGTCTGATATGCTAGGTTCTTCAAAGTAGCCACCTTTTGCTTTGATGACTGCTTTGCACACTCTTGGCATTCTCGTGATGAGCTTCAAGAGGTAGTCACCGGGAATGGTCTTCCAACAATCTTGAAGGAGTTTCCAGAGATGCTTAGCACTTGTTTGGGGTCAATGTCCTGTTGAAAAATAAATGATGGTCCAACTAAACACAAACCAGATGGAATAGCATGCCGCTGCAAGATGCTGTGGTAGCCATGCTGGTTCAGTATGCCTTCAATTTTGAATAAATCCCCAACAGTGTCACCAGCAAAGCAACTTTGAAGAACCTAGAATATAAGACATAATTTGAGTTGTTTCACACTTTTTTGGCAAGTATATAATTCCACATTTGTTGATTCATAGTTTTGATGCCTTCAGTGTGAATGTACAATTTTCGTAGTCATGAAAATGCAGAAAAATCTTTAAATGAGGTGTGTCCAAACTTTTGGTCTGCACTGTGTGTATATATATATATATATATATATATATATATATATATATATATATAGCCACATATATGTATAGAGCCCTGTTTTTTATTACATACTATCCTGTCTTGTTAGCTGTATAATGCAAAGATGGCTTATGGAGCATGGGAAAGCTTCTTTTCTAAATGAGGAGCTGGTGGACTGGTTGTCTGGTCACTGGCTCCTCCATCAGTAGTCATTTTACATCTAACAAGAGAGGGGACTATGTAATAAAAGAGGGCGCTGTGAATAACAAAAATAACAAGAATACACTATGTAAGGCCGGTTTCACACGTCAGTGGCTCCGGTACGTGAGGTGACAGTTTCCTCACGTACCGGAGACACTGACTCACGTAGAGACATTGAAATCAATGTGTCTCTGCACATGTCAGCGTGTTTTCACGGACCGTGTGTCCGTGTGCAAAACACGGAGACATGTCAGTGTTCGTGGGAGCACACGGATTACACGGACCCATTAAAGTCAATGGGTCCGTGTAAAACACGTACCGCACATGGACGTTGTCCGTGTGCAGTCCATGTGCAGTCCGTGTGCCGTGCAGGAGACAGCGCTACAGTAAGCGCTGTCCCCCCCACGTGGTGCTGAAGCCGCCATTCATATCTTCTGTCCAGCAGCGTTTGCTGTAGAGAAGATATGAAAAATCCTTTTTTTTGTTTTTTCATATCTTCTCTCCAGCGAACGCTGCTGGACAGAAGATATGAATGGTGGCTTCAGCACCAGATGCAGGGGACAGCGCTTATCTCTAGCGCTGTCTTCTGCACGCTCCGTGTGGTACCCAGTCGGCACACGGGCGGCACACGTGTGCCGCACATGTGCCACACTGATGTGCCACATAAACGCACGGACACGGATAATTCTGGTACCGATTTTTCCGGTACCGGAATTTTCTGGACGTGTGAGACTGGCCTAAGAGACAGCACTGCACGTAACAGCAGAGAAAGATATATAATAAGGGATGTCACCATATATAACTAGAGAGGATGGTATGTAATAAGGGACGGTGTTATGCATAACAAAAGAGGAAACGATTTTAATAAGGATGGTGTTACACATAATAAGTGAATACACTATATATTAAGGGACTGTACTATACATAATAAGTGAGTACACTTTATACTAAGGGACTGTGTTAGACATAATAATCGATAATAAAGTCTTCCTCCACCTCCCCCTGTTCCTAAATCCATTATAAATCCCCCTTCCTCCCATCCCAATCCCCCACACCCCTCATTGTCCTCCTCCCCCCGCATCATATTATTGCCCTCTTCATCACCTCCATCATTGTTTTCTCCCCACCACCCCATTATTGCCCCTTCCACCACCTCCATCATTGCCTCCTCCCCACCACCCCCATCATTGTCCTTTCCACTGCCACCATCATTTCCTTCTCCACCACCCCATCATTACCCATTCCACCTCTTCCATCATTTCCTCCTCCCCACCACCCCCATCATTGTCCTTTCAACTGCCATCATCATTGTCTTTTCCCCCATCATTACCCATTTCATGACCTCCATAATTTTCTCCTCCCCCACCATCCCCATCTTTGCCCTTTACACCACCACCCCCATCATTGCCCATTACACCGCCTCCACCTTTTCCTCCTCCCCACCATCCCCATTATTGCCCATTCACCACCTCCATCATTTCCTCCTCCCCCACCACCCCCATTATTGCCCTTTCCACCACCCCATCATTGCTTTCTCCCCATCACCCCCTCTGTCAACCCAATCATTGCCTTCTAACCCATCACCCCCATCATTGCCCTCTCTGTCAACCCAATCATTGCCTTCTGCCCCACCACCCCATCATTGCCCATTACAACGCCTCCATCATTTCCTCCTCCCCACCACCCCCATTATTGCCCATTCACCAGTTCCATCATTTCCTCCTCCCCCACCACCCCCATTATTGTCATTTCCACCACCCCATCATTGCTTTCTCCCCCATCATTGCCCTCTCTGTCAACCCAATCATTTCCTTCTGCCCCCACCTCAATCATTGCCCATTACATCGCCTCCATCATTTCCTTCTCCCCGCCATCCCCATTATTGCCCATTCACCACCTCCATCATTTCCTTCTCCCCCACCACCCCCACTATTGCCCTTACCACCACCCCATCATTGCTTTCTCCCCCATCACTGCCCTCTGTCAACCCAATCATTGCCTTCTGCCCCATCACCCCCATCATTGCCCTCTCCTCCACCTACACACACACAGCACCATTCACCTCTCTGCATACACACAAAGACACACACAGCACCATTCACCTCTCTGCATACACACAAACACAGAGACACAGCACCATTCACCTCTCTGCATACATCCACACACACAGAGTAGCATTCACTTCTCTGCACACACACACAGCAACATTCACCTCTGCATACACACACCCCTCACCTCACCACATGGTATCCTGAAGCCGCACTATTGTCGCCAGCAGCTCCCTGTCTTGCACAGCCATTGCGCTGATTGATGATGTCATGAGGATCTGCTATGTGAGACAGTAAGCGCCGGGCAGGAAGCAGGACAGATCCATTTCCTGCAGTTCTGCTCCGCTGCCATTTTCTCTTGCAGGCAGGATTGCTCCCTGCCCGCCGCACATGAGGGCAATCTGGCCAGGGCCCCCCCGGAGCCTCGGGGCCGGATAAACTGGTCATATTGCCCTCATAAATAGCCGCCCTGTAGCAGGCCCCCCCGGGCCCCAGTGTAGGCGCATCGATTGAAAAGCAGGATGTCTGCCCATGCTTCACATAGCCTCCTATATACAGCATGATCCCCAACATACCCCTCACATAGCCCTCTAACTGCAATATGAACCCTCCAAATAGCCTCCTATATGAGTCGCCACATAGCGTTTCTCTATACTGTTTGAGCTTTTAAGTAGCCACCTGTATACAGTATGAGCTCTCACACAGCCCTCCTAAATGCAGTATAAGCTCCCACATAACCTCTTATATACAATATCACCCGGACATAGCCTCTCTATATACATTAATATGGAAGGAAGAAAAAATATTCTGCTCACCGTTAGATGAATTTCTCTGGCTTTGGGTGTGGACTCCAGGATGGTGCTTGGAAAAATCAGCTGTGGTAATCAAACAAAAAAGTTCCAGCAACAGACATCCAAAACATGCATGTTTTTAAAGGCATTGTAATAAAATGAAGTTTTTAACGTCCAGTCCATAACCTGATTTTGGATGTCTGTTGCTGGAACTTTTTTGTTTGATTACCTCTCTATATACAGTATGAGCCTCCACACAGTACCCATATATACAGTATAATCCTTCACATAGCCTCCTATATACAGCACGATCCCCCACATACCCCTCACGTAGCCCTCTAACTGCAATAAGAGCCCCCAACATAGCCTCCTACAGTATGTACTTGAAAACTTACCATAAACATATGAGAAAAAAACAACAACACATACTCACCTCATTCCCATTCCCCTGGTGCTCTGCTCTGGTCTCATGTGCACTGACTGTCCGGCACAGCAGACGTGATGAAATAATGGCATCGCATCTGCTGGCTCAGTCACACACTGATTAGTGGAAGAAGACAGCAACACCTCTTTCACCACTGTATTAGGCTGGTTTTCACATTTGCGGTCGGGAGGGTTGCGGATGGCTGCCTACTTCCTCCTTTCTTCCTCCCTTCTGTATGCGTCCTGCGTTTCCCTGCGTACCTATCTTTAACATTGAGTACGCAGGGACATTTAGCATTTTTGTGCATTCGCCGCACACGTCAAATCGCCGTATGCGGACGCAACCGCATACAATGCACGTCCCTGCTTACCCAATGTTAAAGATAGGTACGCAGGGAAACGCAGGACGCATACAGAAGTAGGCGGAGCTTCAGTGAGGAAGAAAGGAGGAAGTAGGCAGCCATCCACAGCCCTCCCGATCGCAAATGTGAAACTAACCTTAATCCCTATCTGCTTCCTGAGGGGATGTGGATAATGGTGACAGAGGGCGGCTGCGGACAGGCCTCAGGCAGGGGGGCAATGGCAATTATATTCAGCCCTCCGGCTGTCTCGGTCCGCACTCTGGACTGGAACAGCCAGAAAACCTGGTGTGGCCCGCAGGCCGCATTTTGCCCAGCTCTGGTATATTACACTCCAGCATCTATTTTATTTCTGATGAAACCAAAGTATCTTTACTATCACCTTGTTAGATACATTTTAGCCCAGTGTGGCTTGTGCTCTACAGTACGCCACATTTCTCATTTTCAACACTGAATTACTTAGTGTTGACTATACAGTTTCTTCTAACACCCTGAAGGTTGCTCCTAAAGCCCCAATGTGAGAATAAGTGTGAGTCTTATGTTCAAAGTTTATAAAAAGCATTTGTTGGAAATTTGTAAATGGAACTGTGCCTTTAAGGAAGAATGAAATATTCTTGACATGGCTAATTAGAGCATTGTTGAGTAGCTGCTGTCATGTTTCATAAAGCAATGTAACTATGTTAAATCCGAAAATTGTGTTTGATCTTTATAATGTTCTCTTTAGAAAGCGGATGCTCTGAGGCTGTAAATTCCTGGCATTGGTTAAGTCACGCATAAATGGGTATGTGCCGCACAACCAAATATTATAATGTGCAAATATCCTATCATTTCCAGCAGCTGCTTTAGTATGTGACATGTTAAAACTTTCGCATAGTTTAGAATCATCTTTAGCATGATAGCAATGTTCTATGTAAAATGTGACTTCCTGAATAAACGGAAATGCAAGTTATTCAAAGGGAAAAAAGTATCGCCTAACCATGTATCTGCTACAATTTGTTCTCCTGTGACAATGGCTGAAATAGATTTAGACTAATTTGTACCCACTGGATGCGAGTGAGTAGGTTTACATTCCCCAACAGCAAGCTTGGATCTTGAAAATGGGGAGTATTAATCTGCAAAGCCTGTTAGAAATGTATATATTATTCCATTATACTGTGATCAATCTTTATTTGGATAAAACTGAAACCCCCCCTAGTAGGATTTTCTAGGCTCAGCATACATTTCTGCTGTCAGTCTATGTGATTGCAGATTGCCTAATCCTGACAGTGTGTTAGATGCACACTACAGGATCCTTTTGTATTTCCAGAACAAGTGAGCCATCGCGTGAGTACAAACATGCGTCCTAAATACTTGCGGTAACGTACTGACTATCTTCTCTCAGTGTTCACTTGAGAAAAATAGATGAGATCTAGTATACCCACGACCTCAAGTATGCAACTTGTACATTGGACACTCAATCACATAGAGCTGACCTTGGAAACCCGATTATTCCCTTTTATACTATAAATGATCTGTAAAAGGGGCGCCTAACTTCTTTAGAACTTCAGTTTTGATACCCTTTTTGTCTAGAATAAACAGTTTACATTCTCATTAATAGAAGAATCTGTAACAATAATGCATTAAATCAGAGGTGGGGAACCTCAGGCCCTTGATGACCTTTTATCAGACCCCAGAGCAGATTCTCAGGGACCGCATTCTTGGGCAGGGAAGTGTATTTTGATTACAACCAGCTCATTAATTTCTTCTTGCTCTGTTAGCACACACACACACGCAGTGTTCAATACTGAACACTGAAGGGCATGCAATGAAAGATTACATCCTGAAACCAGTGCCAGAGTCAGGATGTACTTTGTGGGTGGAATTTGTACGGCCCCCGAAGGATGGTATAAATATCAAAATGGCCCTTTGTAAAAAAAAAGATTCCCCACCCCTGCATTAAATAATAAAAAAGCATGTGGATTTTATTAGTTAAAAGTTGTATCTCTGCAATTTAAGACTCAAAGAATAACACTTTAAACTTATATAAGCTGTAAGTTGATTTAGCTTCTTTTTTTTTGTAAATTCTTTATTTGTTGAAAAGCACTGATAACATTACAGCCAGTTTATTATCATTGCAATAATGAACCATGACTGTTACTGTTCTGTTTGATGAATCCTGTCATAAATCACACTCTGTGAGTATCTCCAGGCTCTTTATTCACATCATGTCTCAACCTCCATTACATGAATTCCGAGTACAACAACATCCAACAAGTTCCAAACAAAGAATATAGAACACACATAAAAGTAGTGAGACCACTAGAGGCCACATGAACATATAACATATTGCTACATCCTTTCTCTTTTAACTAGAGGAACAATAAAAGATACTAAACTAATGTATACTATGACAAAGTTAGAAATTAACCTAGTACGTCCAGTTAGATATAATCTTTGAGGTGCGCCGGCTTTTTGCTAATTCTGCCAGCTCTGGTAATATAAGATGTGTCACTTTCTACATCTGGTACATCTGGTAGTTCTTCTGATATTGTCTGTCTCTGGCCAGAGTCCTCACCCTGATGGTCAGCTGTCACTGTTGGTGCCTGACTTGTATTTGCTGCCTCGTTGTCTTGGGTGTCTGGATACTGTTCAAAAGGCCATGAATCATCTCTTTCTTGCGTTTTCCTCAAATATCTTCGATTCCTCCTTAGTCTTCTTCCGTCGTCTGTTAGAATTTCGTAAGACCGAGGTCCCAGTTTCTGGACAACCTTTGCCTTTTTTGCCAGTGTTTGTCAAATGTGGTGCTTGGCTGCAGCCGAATGTTGTCATTTCTCTGGAGCTCAGGCAGATCCTTTGCAGATTTATTGTAATAGAAAGCTTGCCTAGCTTGATTCTTCTGTAATTTAGCTTTGATGTTTCCCAGCAGCTTTGGCTCTAACAGATGACACGCAGTTGGTACTAGTGTCTTTGTACGCCTACTCATGAGCCTCTGTGCCGGACTGCTGTCTAGGCCTTGGGTGGGTGTGTTTCTATGATCCAGTATAGACAGATATACATCAGCACCCGCCTGGTTTGCTTTCTGCATGAGTCTTTTGGCTGTTTTTACTGCTGACTCTGCTTTCCCATTACTCTGAGGATATCTTGGAGAAGACGTCTGGTGTTCAAATTCCCATTTCTTACTGAAAGTTTTGAATTCTTCCGGCGTAAACTGTGCCGCATTGTCAGAGAAAACGATATCTGGAATGCCATACCTGGCAAAATGGGCCTTGAGTTTTTTAATCACTGTTCTTGCCCTTGTGTCCTGCACCAAATCAACCTCCGAGAAGTTAGAGAAATAGTCCACTGTAATCAGGTATTCTTTGTCATTCCATGTGAACAAGTCTGTTCCTATTTTTGACCAAGGCCTATGTGGAATTTCATGAGGTTGCAATGTCTCCTTTGGTTGCTTATCATTGCAGGATGCACATATTTCACATTGTGCTATGTAATTTTTTATGTGGTCATTCATTCCTGGCCAATAAACTGATTCTCGTGCACGACGTAGGCATCTGTTGTGAATTCTGTGGTCAAGCTCCCTCCTGTGGTCATGAGTGGTACTTCGGCTGGTTCTGTCTATGAGCTTCCTCTGGTGGATGTGAGTGGGGCTGCGGCTTCTGAGTTTCCTTCCTCAGGTGACGAGGTTAAGTCGTTAGGTGCTGCTCTATTTAACTCCACCTAGTTCTTTGTTCCTGGCCTCCAGTCAATGTTCCAGTATTGGTCTTGCTTTCTCCTGGATCGTTCTTGTGGCCTGTCTGCCCTGCATAAGCTAAGTTTTGCTTGTGTTACTTTTGTTTGCTATATTTTCTGTCCAGCTTGCTATATTAGTTTTTCTTGCTTGCTGGAAGCTCTGAGACGCAGAGGGAGCACCTCCGTACCGTGAGTCGGTGCGGAGGGTCTTTTTGCCCCTCTGCGTGGTTGTTTGTAGGTTTTTGTGCTGACCGCAAAGCTATCTTTCCTATCCTCGGTCTATTCAGTAAGTCGGGCCTCACTTTGCTAAAATCTATTTCATCTCTGTGTTTGTATTTTCATCTTAAAGGGAACCTGTCACCTGAATTTGGCTTGACCAGTTTTGGGTCATATGGGCGGAGTTTTCAGGTGTTTGATTCACCCTTTCCTTACCCGCTGGCTGCATGCTGGCCGAAATACTGGATTGAAGTTCATTCTCTGTCCTCCGTAGTACACGCCTGCGCAAAGCAAGATTACCTTGCGCAGGCGTGTACTACGGAGGACAGAGAATTAACTTCAATCCAATATTTCGGCCAGCATGCAGCCAGCGGGTAAGGAAAGGGTGAATCAAACACCTGAAAACTCCGCCCATATGACCCAAAACTGGTCCCGCCAAATTCAGGTGACAGGTTCCCTTTAACTCACAGTCATTATATGTGGGGGGCTGCCTTTTCCTTTGGGGAATTTCTCTGAGGCAAGGGCTAGCTAGTTTCTCAGGCTGTGCCGAGTTGCATAGGGAGCATTAGGCGCAATCCACGGCTACCTCTAGTGTGGTATGATAGGATTAGGGATTGCGGTCAGCAGAGTTCCCACGTCTCAGAGCTCGTCCTATGTTAGTAACTATCAGGTCACTTTGTGTGCTCTTAACCACTAGGTCCATTGTGGTTCTGAATCACCTGTTCATAACAGTACTGGAGGCCCAAAGTACTAATGCTTCTCAATAGAGGGAAAAGAAGTTCTGAGACCATTTTTTTTTCTCTGTATTGTGTTTTGTCTTTCTTTTCCGCTAGACATTTGGGTGGTTCAGGACACAGGTGTAGTGATGGCCATTAAAGATCTGTCTTCTTGTGTGGATCATCTCACTGCAAGAGTACAAAATATTCAAGACTTTGTGGTTCAGAATTCTATGTTAGAGCCAAGAATTCCTATTCCTGATTTGTTTTCTAGAGATAGAGCTAAGTTTCTGAGTTTTAAGAATAATTGTAAACTGTTTCTGGTTTTGAAAGCCCGCTCCTCTGGTGACCCAGTTCAACAAGTAAAGATCATTATTTCTTTGTTACGTGGCGACCCTCAAGACTGGGCATTTTCTCTTGCGCCAGGAGATCCTGCATTATGTAATATTGATGCGTTTTTTCTGGCGCTCGGATTGCTGTATGATGAACCTAATTCAGTGGATCAGGCAGAGAAAAATTTGCTGGCTCTGTCTCAGGGTCAGGATGAGGTAGAGATATATTGTCAGAAGTTTAGGAAGTGGTCTGTGCTCACTCAATGGAATGAATGTGCGCTGGCAGCAATTTTCAGAAAAGGTCTCTCTGAAGCCCTTAAGGATGTCTTGGTGGGATTTCCTATGCCTGCTGGTCTGAATGAGTCTATGTCTTTGGCCATTCAGATCGGTCGACGCTTGCGTGAGCGTAAAACTGTGCACCATTTGGCGGTATTATCTGAGCATGGACCTGAGCCTATGCAGTGCGATAGGACTTTGACCAGAGCTGAACGGCAAGAACACAGACGTCGGAATGGGCTGTGTTTTTACTGTGGTGATTCCACTCATGCTATCTCCGATTGTCCTAAGCGCACTAAGCGGTTCGCTAGGTCTGCCACCATTGGTACGGTACAGTCGAAATTTCTTTTGTCCGTTACTTTGATCTGCTCTTTGTCATCCTATTCTGTCATGGCATTTGTGGATTCAGGCGCTGCCCTGAATTTGATGGACTTGGAGTATGCTAGGCGCTGTGGGTTTTTCTTGGAGCCCTTGCAGTATCCTATTCCATTGAGAGGAATTGATGCTACGCCTTTGGCCAAGAATAAGCCTCAGTACTGGACCCAGCAGACCATGTGCATGGCTCCTGCGCATCAGGAGGATATTCGCTTTTTGGTGTTGCATAATCTGCATGATGTGGTCGTGTTGGGGTTGCCATGGCTACAAGTCCATAACCCAGTATTGGATTGGAAATCAGTGTCTGTGTCCAGCTGGGGTTGTCAGGGGGTACATGGTGATGTTCCTTTTCTGTCTATTTCATCATCCACCCCTTCTGAGGTCCCAGAGTTCTTGTCGGATTACCGGGATGTATTTGATGAGCCCAAGTCCAGTGCCATACCTCCGCATAGGGATTGTGATTGTGCTATCGATTTGATTCCTGGTAGTAAATTTCCTAAAGGTCGACTGTTTAATTTGTCTGTGCCTGAACATGCCGCTATGCAGAGTTACGTAAAGGAATCCTTGGAGAAGGGTCATATTCGCCCGTCGTCGTCGCCATTGGGAGCAGGGTTCTTTTTTGTGGCCAAGAAGGATGGTTCGCTGAGACCTTGTATTGATTACCGCCTTCTAAATAAAATCACGGTCAAATTTCAGTACCCCTTGCCGCTGCTGTCTGATTTGTTTGCTCGGATTAAGGGGGCTAGTTGGTTCACCAAGATAGATCTTCGTGGTGCGTATAATCTTGTGCGTATTAAACAGGGCGATCAATGGAAAACAGCATTTAATACGCCCGAGGGCCATTTTGAGTACCTGGTTATGCCATTCGGGCTTTCTAATGCTCCATCAGTGTTTCAGTCCTTTATGCATGACATCTTCCGAGAGTACCTGGATAAATTCCTGATTGTATACTTGGATGATATTTTGGTCTTCTCGGATGATTGGGAGTCTCACGTGAAGCAGGTCAGAATGGTGTTCCAGGGTCTGCGTGCGTACTCTTTGTTTGTGAAGGGGTCAAAGTGTCTCTTTGGTGTTCAGAAGGTTTCATTTTTGGGGTTCATTTTTTCCCCTTCTATCATCGAGATGGACCCTGTTAAAGTTCAGGCCATTTATGATTTGACTCAGCCGACATCTCTGAAGAGTCTGCAAAAGTCCCTGGGCTTTGCTAATTTTTATCGTCGCTTCATCAATAATTTTTCTAGTATTGCTAAACCGTTGACTGAGTTAACCAAGAAGGGTGCTGATGTGGTCAATTGGTCTTCTGCTGCTGTGGAAGCTTTTCAAGAGTTGAAGCGTCGTTTTTCTTCTGCCCCTGTGTTGTGCCAACCAGATGTTTCGCTCCCGTTCCAGGTCGAGGTTGATGCTTCTGAGATTGGAGCAGGGGCTGTTTTGTCGCAAAGAAGTTCTGATGGCTCGGTGATGAAACCATGCGCCTTCTTTTCCAGGAAGTTTTTGCCTGCTGAGCGTAATTATGATGTTGGCAATCGAGAGTTGCTGGCCATGAAGTGGGCATTCGAGGAGTGGCGTCATTGGCTTGAAGGAGCTAAGCATCGCGTGGTGGTCTTGACTGATCACAAGAACTTGACTTATCTCGAGTCTGCCAAACGGTTGAATCCTAGACAGGCTCGTTGGTCGCTGTTTTTCTCCCGTTTTGACTTTGTGGTTTCGTACCTTCCGGGCTCTAAAAATGTGAAGGCAGATGCCCTGTCTAGGAGTTTTGTGCCCGACTCTCCGGGTTTGTCTGAGCCGGCGGGTATTCTCAAAGAGGGGGTAATTTTGTCTGCCATCTCCCCTGATTTGCGGCGGGTGCTGCAAAAATTTCAGGCTAATAGACCTGACCGTTGCCCAGCAGAGAAACTGTTTGTCCCTGATAAATGGACGAGTAGAGTTATGTCTGAGGTTCATTGTTCGGTGTTGGCTGGTCATCCTGGAATCTTTGGTACCAGAGATTTGGTGGCTAGATCCTTTTGGTGGCCGTCTCTGTCGCGGGATGTGCGTTCGTTTGTGCAGTCCTGTGGGATTTGTGCTCGGGCTAAGCCCTGCTGTTCTCATGCCAGTGGGTTGCTTTTGCCCTTGCCAGTCCCGAAGAGGCCCTGGACACATATCTCTATGGATTTTATTTCGGATCTCCCCGTCTCTCAAAAAATGTCGGTCATTTGGGTTGTTTGTGATCGCTTCTCTAAGATGGTCCATTTGGTACCCTTGTCTAAATTGCCTTCCTCCTCTGATTTGGTGCTATTGTTCTTCCAGCATGTGGTCCGTTTACATGGCATTCCGGAGAACATCGTTTCTGACAGCGGTTCCCAGTTTGTTTCGAGGTTTTGGCGAGCCTTTTGTGCTAGGATGGGCATTGATTTGTCTTTTTCCTCGGCTTTCCATCCTCAGGCAAATGGCCAGACTGAACGAACCAATCAGACCTTGGAAACATATCTGAGATGTTTTGTTTCTGCCGATCAGGATGATTGTGTGTCCTATTTGCCTTTGGCTGAGTTCGCCCTTAATAATCGGGCCAGCTCGGCTACTTTGGTTTCGCCGTTTTTCTGCAATTCTGGTTTCCATCCTCGTTTCTCTTCAGGGCAGGTTGAGTCTTCTGACTGTCCTGGTGTGGATACTGTGGTGGATAGGTTGCAGCAGATTTGGACTCATGTGGTGGACAATTTGACATTGTCTCAGGAGAAGGCTCAACGTTTTGCTAACCGCAGGCGCTGTGTGGGTCCCCGACTTCGTGTTGGGGATTTGGTTTGGTTGTCATCTCGTTATATTCCTATGAAAGTTTCCTCTCCTAAGTTTAAGCCTCGTTTCATTGGTCCGTATAGGATTTCTGAGGTTCTTAATCCTGTGTCTTTTCGTTTGACCCTTCCAGCTTCTTTTTCCATCCATAACGTATTCCATAGGTCATTGTTGCGGAGATACGTGGCACCTGTGGTTCCATCCGTTGATCCTCCTGCCCCGGTTTTGGTTGAGGGGGAGTTGGAGTATATAGTGGAAAAGATTTTGGATTCTCGTATTTCGAGACGGAAACTCCAGTACCTGGTTAAGTGGAAGGGTTATGGTCAGGAAGATAATTCCTGGGTCTTTGCCTCTGATGTTCATGCTGCCGATCTGGTTCGTGCCTTTCATTTGGCTCATCCTGGTCGGCCTGAGGGCTCTGTTGAGGGTTCGGTGACCCCTCCTCAAGGGGGGGGGTACTGTTGTGAATTCTGTGGTCAAGCTCCCTCCTGTGGTCATGAGTGGTACTTCGGCTGGTTCTGTCTATGAGCTTCCTCTGGTGGATGTGAGTGGGGCTGCGGCTTCTAAGTTTCCTTCCTCAGCTGACGAGGTTAAGTCGTTAGGTGCTGCTCTATTTAACTCCACCTAGTTCTTTGTTCCTGGCCTCCAGTCAATGTTCCAGTATTGGTCTTGTTTTCTCCTGGATCGTTCTTGTGGCCTGTCTGCCCTGCATAAGCTAAGTTTTGCTTGTGTTACTTTTGTTTGCTATATTTTCTGTCCAGCTTGCTATATTGGTTTTTCTTGCTTGCTGGAAGCTCTGAGACGCAGAGGGAGCACCTCCGTACCGTTAGTCGGTGCGGAGGGTCTTTTTGGCCCTCTGCGTGGTTGTTTGTAGGTTTTTGTGCTGACCGCAAAGCTATCTTTCCTATCCTCGGTCTATTCAGTAAGTCGGGCCTCACTTTGCTAAAATCTATTTCATCTCTGTGTTTGTATTTTCATCTTAACTCACAGTCATTATATGTGGGGGGCTGCCTTTTCGTTTGGGGAATTTCTCTGAGGCAAGGTAGGCTATTTTTTCTATCTTCAGGGCTAGCTAGTTTCTCAGGCTGTGCCGAGTTGCATAGGGAGCGTTAGGCGCAATCCACGGCTACCTCTAGTGTGGTATGATAGGATTAGGGATTGCGGTCAGCAGAGTTCCCACGTCTCAGAGCTCGTCCTATGTTAGTAACTATCAGGTCACTTTGTGTGCTCTTAACCACTAGGTCCATTGTGGTTCTGAATCACCTGTTCATAACAGGCATCCTTCCATGTCTAAGTGAGAAGAGTGCAATGTCTTCAATATGCCTCTTCTGAGAACTTCAGGTATAACAGCCCTGTCTCCTTTAAAGATGATTCCTTGCTGCACTGACAATTCATCTCTTATGTGGAAGAATGGTGAGACTTCCCTCGGAGCATGCTGCTTGTATTTTGGCCAGCCCTGCAAGATGACAGTCTTTAAACTCTGGAGACTTTTATCCTTCTCTGTAAAAGTCTGGATTTGCTTGACCTTTTCTTTTGACACTGCAAGGTAGTTACACATATTGATGGTTTCAATGTCTTCCTCCTCATCATTTGTGATAGGAAGGTAAGCTCTGCTTAGCGTATCTGCAATCAGTAAGTCTCTTCCTGGACAGTACCCGATGTCAACATCATATTTCTGAAGTCGCAACAGCATGCACTGTAGTCTCTTTGGGGCATTTAGTAATGGTTTCTTTGTAATGCTCTCCAATGGTTTGTGATCCGACTGCACTGTTACCCGTCGACCATAGGTGTACTGGTGAAACTTCTCCATCCCAAATACCACAGCCAGTAGTTCCTTCTCAATCTGCGCATATCCCTGCTCTGTTGTTGTAAGGGCTCTGCTTGCAAATGTAATTGGCTGTTTGTTCTGCATTAATGTGGCTTCAAGGCCTTTTTCCGAAGCATCACATTGTACCACCACTTCTCGAACTGGATCGAAATACTTTAGGGTTGCTGTATCTGCAATGGCATTCTTTACTGCTCGGAAAGCAGTCTCCTGGCTTTCTGTCCATTCCCAGCGCACATCTTTGTGGGTTAGCTGTCTCAGTGGCTCACACATGTCTGACAGATGTCTGCAAAATTTTGAGAGATAATTCACCATGCCCAAAAATCGTTGTACTCCAGAAACATCAGTAGGGGTAGGCAAATCTTGTATTGCTCTTACCTTTTCAGGATCCACTTTGACCCCAGTTGAAGTCAGTCGATGACCAATATAGGCCACTTCTGTCATTTTCAATTTGAATTTGTCCAAATTCAGCTTTATGTTTTTTTCTCTGCATCTGTCCAAAAATTGTATCATCTTCTGATCGTGATCCTTGATTGCAGATTCCATATTTTCACCTTCTCCCACTACTAGGATATCATCCGCTATTGTCTTCACTCCAGTAAGTACTTCCAAAGCCTGCATCAATTTCTGCTGGAATATCTCTGGAGCAGGTTTTAGTCCCATGGGCATTTTCAGCCATTTAAAGCGTCCAAATGGTGAAGAAAATGTTGTCAATAAACTTGAATCTTCAGTCAAGGCCACATGCCAGAATCCATTTTTTACATCACATACAGAAAATATTTTAGCCTTTGATAAATCTGGTAGAACATCATCTAATGTTGGCATTGGGTAATGATTTCGTTTCAGCGCCTTGTTGAGTGGCTTAGGATCAATACATATTCTTAACTTGCCCGATGGTTTCTGCACTATGACCAAACTGCTGATCCAATCTGTGCTCTTATGGACTGGTGCTATCATGCCTCTTCTCTGTAGATCTTGCAGTTCTACTTTCAGCGGTTGCATTAAAGCTACAGGCACTCTTCTTGTAGGTAATCTGGTGGGCTGCACTGTGTTGTCAATTTCTAGCCTATATTTACCTTCAAAGCATCCATCACCTTCAAATACATCAGCATACTCTGCTTTTATTTTCTGCATGTCCAAGTTGTGCTCTGCATTTAGTTTTGGATTTTGTATATCCTGGGCAACTTCAACAGACATAATGTTCTGAGACTGTACTTTTATTAAGTCCATTGCCTGAACTGCTTTTACTCCCAGTAATGGTACATGGTTACCACCCCGTAACACGGTAAATTCAACTCTATAACTCTTTCTGTTACATGGGTTTCATATTTTTAGCTTACATGTCCCCATTGGTTTCAGAACACTTTTGTTGTACATCACCAGTACCTTGTCAGTTGGCTCAATAGAAACCTATTTGTTTAGCAGATCAAATGAAATTACATTGCAGCTTGCTCCACAATCCAGCTGAAATCTAATGGGCTTCTCATCCAACAAGAATGTTGCATAAAGCTGCTTGGCATCCTTCACTACTGACTGCCAGACTACATTGACTTTCTCTGTTGTAGACTGCATTTGAAGCCATGTAATGTCCTCTGCACTGTCAGTGTCTGGTGTCACAGTGTGGAGCTGTCTGTACTGTTTGCCTCTTCCTTGCCTGCAGACAGCAGAGGAATGATTCTTCTTGCCACATGACCTGCAGGTTTCCCCATATGCTGGACACTTGGTTTTGTCTCGCTCATGTCTTTTCCCACAATACTTGCAGTGGACAGTGTTTATAGGGTAGTCTGGTCCTGTCTTTCCTTTCATAGATACTGCATGTACCTTGTCATCATCATTCTCACTGGTGCCTGCCATCATCTTCAGGCTGTGCTTTGTGAGCTCAGCAGCCCTGCAGATTTGCATACATTTCTCTAAAGTCATGCCTTCCTCTCTCAGTAATCTTTCTTTGAGATGACTGTCCTTTATGCCACACACCATTCTGTCCTTGATTAGACTGTCCCTGATCTCTCCAAAGCCACATGTTTCTGCAAGTCTCCTCAGCTCTGTCAGATATCTGTCCACATTTTCACCATCCTCCTGATGTCTTGTGAAAAACATATCTTTCCACTGTCTCATTCTTCTTTGGGTCACAGTGTTTATCAAATGCCTGCACAATGTCTGCTAGGAGGAGGTTGTCTGTGTCTGGGAGCAAGGTGTGGGCTAATTCTCTGCCATTTTCCCCAATTAGGTAATAAAACAGCTTTACTTTCCGTTTGTCATCAGTGGGGCCCACAGTCAGATCCACATACAGTGTAAACTCTTCCTTCCAATGTCTCCAAGTCTGGGACAGATTACATGAAGTGACATCCAGTCTCTGAGGGGGCTTCAGACCAGTCTCCATTTTTATGTACTGTCAGGGAATCTGTACTTACAGTTGCAGTGATCTGTGCAGTTCCAGCCTCATATAAGCTCTAAGAATTTGCAGGTTCTGTGCCCGGCTGCCACCATGTTCTGTTTGATGAATCCTGTCATAAATCACACTCTGTGAGTATCTCCAGGCTCTTTATTCACATCATGTCTCAACCTCCATTACATGAATTCCGAGTACAACAACATCCAACAAGTTCCAAACAAAGAATATAGAACACACATAAAAGTAGTGAGACCCCTAGAGGCCACATGAACATATAACATATTGCTACAGTTACAGTGTGGTGGTGATCAAACAAAACATGGGGGAAGTAAGGGGAGAAGGGAGGGGAGGAAGAAGAAGGAAAAGGAAAATGTAAATCTAGGTAGGTAGGGAAAACTAGGTGAAAAAGGGGAGGGAGAGGTGGGGGTATCAACATAACAATCAAAAATAGAACATGGGTACACACATGAGCACTATAAGGATATAAGCATTTTGGCAGCAGGTATTACACTAAAGGACGAGTGTGGGTAAAGGGCATTATAGAACCTTATCTGCTTGTAGGTTTTTCCAAGGCATCCAAGTTTTCAGAAATAGGTCGTGATTATGTACTTCCCAGCTTGAGAGTTCCTCTAATCTGGAGATTTGTTCTACTTTGGCAAACCATTCACTTAAAGTGGGAGAAGTCTCACTTCTCCAGTGTATAGTTATTAAATGTTTTGCAGCAGTTAATAGTAAGGGAAGAAGACCATGTTTAGATGGTTTAAAAAATTTTGACGGGCATGAAAGAATAGCTTCAGAGGCCAACAGGTTAGTTTGGATTAAATTTAACCGTTCAAGGGTGAGATTCACATTATCTCAGAAATTTCTAATTAATGAGCACTCCCAGAATATATGTGCATGATTACCTTGGTGGTTATGACACCTCCAGCATAAGTCAGAATCTGATAGACCTAGATGACGGAGTTTGATCGGGGTCATATGCCATCTAGTTTAAATTTTGTATGAATTTTCCTGAAGTAGGATACAGCGTGAGAAACCTCGCGCATATAGCAATATTTTAGCTATCTGGTCTTCCGAAAATTTGACATGTAGTTCGGATTCCCAAGAGTATATAAACGAAGGTTTAAAATTATGAGGAGGAGTGATGAGATGGGAGTATACTCGTGATATGATATTGAGTCTTGGAGAGGATGTTTTGAACATGAGGTCTAGCCAAGACTAATTACATTTATGTGGATATTGTTGTCTAAACCTTGAGAGAGTTCATTTAACATGTTGCTCTTGAAGGAAGTTTTTTGGTTTTGTCAGAGCATTTCTAGGCCAAACATCATCTTCAAAGATTTTATTGTCGTAAAAACTGTTCAAGAAGTCTTTAGGTAGCGTCGACCATAGGTTATATGGTTCCTGAAAATAAGGGTCAACCAGATATGGTATAGCTGCAACAGGAGTTAAAGATGAAGGAAACGACTCTGGTGGAAGGTCATTGAGTGCCAAGCATCTGATTCGCAGGGTAATTTCATCCAATCTCATTGATTCGAGTGGCTTTGAGCGTGACCACAGAAATGGTATTCAATTAGTACCTTGTAAAGCTAAATCAATGGTGTCTAGTGCACCCTTTTCATAGCTGAGTACAGTTCTCAACCATCTACTTAAGTGAATGGCTTTATACTGTAATAAATATAAGGGTCAGGTACACCTTAGCCTTCATAAGAGTTGGGATATGCAACTAGTTTATAGGGCAATCTAGCTTTTTTGTGTCTCCAAATGAATCTAGATATCAGGGATTTTAGATTTTTGAAAAAGGTAAGGGGGAGATGAATAGGTATAATCATACAATACTAAAGTATTGGCATCAGGTATGTTTTGAATACGTTAATACGTCCCACCCAAGATAAAGTGGGTAAGTCATAAGACTTCATCAGCGCTTCTAGTTTCTTTAATAAAGGGGAAAAATTGGATCTAAATAGATTAGTGGGATCTCTAGTAATCCATATTCCCAGGTACTTTATGGAGGTTGTGGACCAAAAGAAGGGGGTCAATTTGCGGAGTTTAAGTAATTGAGAGTTTGATAAAGTTATATTGAGAGCTTCTGATTTTGAGTTATTAATTTTAAAATTAGATAGTAGGCCGAAATGATTGAGTATATTAAGGATGATAGGGAATGCTTTAAAAGGATTAGTAATAACGAAAAGCAAGTCATCTGCGAAAGCTAATGTTTTTAATTCAATTTTTCCTATTTTGAATCCCTCAATATGTTCATCTTGTCTGACTCTTTGAATCAGCGTCTCAATTATTAATATAAATAGAGACTGGGACAATGGGCACCCCTGCCTTGTACCATTATTAATCTTAAAATTATCTGATAGAGTGCCATTGACCCGGACCCTAGCTGTAGGGAAAGAATATAAAGAAAAAATCGCAGAAATAAACTGTGGTGGGAATCCAAATTTAATCAATACTTTCTCCATATATCTCCAGCTCACCCTATCGAAAGCTTTCTCAGCGTCTGTGGATAGGAGAGTTAGAGGAATATTCCGATTCTTAGCATACATTATGGATTGGAGAATTTTTGCAGAATTGTCCCTACCTTCTCGCCCAGTACAAACCCTGTCTGATCTGAATGTATTAATTTAGGAAGAATGTGTCCCAGCCTGGTCGCTAAAATTTTTGGCCATAAGATTTGTATCTGCATTGAGTAAGGATATCGGCCTATAGCTTGCTCAAAGATTGGGATCTTTCCCTTCTTTTGGCAAAATGGTAATAAAAGCTTCCAGGGCTTGTTTCAGCAGGGCTTGTCCTGCTAGATATGAATTAAATAGAGCTACCAGGTGTGGTAATAATGGTTTAATTAGTTTTTTATAATAAATGATTGGGAGACCATCAGGGCCCGGTGCTTTCCCATTAGGGATGGTCGAAAGAACTTCTAGTACTTCTTCAGATGTGATTGGGAGCATCAATGACGCATAGTCTTCCATAGACATTGAGGGGAGTTTTAAGGAGGAAAGGAAATTATCAATTGTATCTACAACCACTGTAGAAATACTTAAACTCCCTGGCAATATCAGCATTCTCAGATACGATTGAACCATTAGAGGCTTTTAATTGTGTAATAAAAGTTTGCCCACTGCGTTTCTTCAGAAAGGAAGTCATGAGTTTACTGCCTCTGTTGCCATGGAGATAGAACCTCTGCCGACTTCTCATATATATCTTAGCTGAGTGGATATTCAAGAGATCTTTCAGAGTTCTTCTAAGTGCTATGAGCTCTATCTGAATTTCATCTACCTGAGATCTTTTGTGTAATTTTTCAAAAGAGTTAATCTGATGGAGAATGGAAATTATCTCCCTTGACCTTTCCTTCTTCAAGTATGAATCTAAAGCTATAAATTCTCCTCTCAAAACAGCTTTGTGAGTTTCCCAGACCACGAGTATGGAAGGACCAGAGAGAGAATTTTCTTTGAAAAAAAGGTCAAGGGAGTCTCAAAATTTAGACAGATGGGAGCTGGAATCTAATAGTGTTTCATTCAGTGTCCAGGTGTATGAAGGTAAAGGCAGAGATGAGATATTCATTTCAATAAATATCGGGGCGTGATCTGAAAGAGAAATAACATCTATTTTTGCAGATTTCACTAGTTGTAAATGGGAGGCTTGGATTAAAAAATCTATTCTATGATAACTATTATGGGGAGGGGAGAAGAAGGTAAAATCTTTAGATGAGGGGTATAGCATTCTCCATGAATCAATTAAATTTAAAGATTGTAGATTAAAATGCAGTTTTCTTAAAGATTTTTGCGAGATAGAGGATTTACCAGATGAAGTATCTATCGTCGGGTTAAATGAGACATTGATATCCCCTCCTACTATTAGAAGACCTTCCTTGAACAAACTAAGAATATTCAGTGCTTTACACAACCAAGTAATTAGATTGTTGTTCGGGGCATAGAGATTACAAAGAGTAATTTTTGGATTGGCTAACTGGTCTTTAACCATAATGTATCTCCCATCCAGATCAGATAAAGTATCTTTCAAATTAAAGGGAACATTTGTTTGGATTGCTATACTCCTCTTGAAGCCGTGGAACCTGTGCTGTGATACCAAGTAGGGAAACGCGTTCTTGTCATATCAGGAATTCTACCCCTCTTAAAATGGGTTTCCTGAAAAAATACTATACTAGAACTTTTGGAATGTAAAAATCTCAACACCTGTCCTCGTTTTCTTGGTGAGCGTAAGCCCTTAACATTGTATGAGGCCACTACTTTAGTGGCTGACTTAAAATCGCTACCGGTCATGACCTAGAAGTAGGGTAGAAAAAGTGTCAACACGTGTGTACCAAACCTGAAATATAACCATAACAACAAGTGAAGCAGAATATAACATATTAACATAATAAATCCCATCCGCAGCGGAGGTAGGGGCACGAAACATCCTCCTAAAGCAGATAGAACAGTCTATCATAGGCGCACAAGTGATGATCCAAAGTAGCTGGGTGGAAGGAAGGAAAAAAAAAAAAAAAAACATCTACTAAATGCAAACTTTTCTGAAGAAATAATGTAGGGAACAGGATCCATTTTTTTTGCCAGTCACAAAACTTGACCAAAACAGACCACAACAATGAGGTATGACCCAGAGACCAATAAAAGGTAAATGGACAGTTTGACTTATTAGCACTTCAAGGAGGTGGTTTCTTCTTTGCTCCAGTTTTTCCTTATTTCGGTGATGAATATCTTTTAACTGAACGCCATTCAACTTGACCTGTCAGAGAATGAAGCCTGGGGGGAGCGTTTAAAGTCATGTCCAGGGTGAGCCAGGAGGGAACATCTATTGCCTCGATGTTAAACATCTCCCATACTTTGACGAGGTCATCTGGATGATGAATAATAGCTTGTTTTCCTCTGCCATGTATTGTCAATCCGAAAGGAAATAACCATTTGTATAGTATTTTATTTGCACAGAGTGCATCTAAAAGGGGTTTCATGACCCTCCTTTTCGCAAGAGTTGATGGAGCTAAGTCTTGGTACAGCTGAATTGAAGAACCTTCATAGGATATGTTTTTGTTGTCTCTAGCTGCGCTCAAGACTGTTGAGGTGTCGAGATAGTTCAGCAGACCACAAATCACATCTCTTGGAGGGTCTGTAGTTTTTGGTTTGGATCGAAGTGAGCGATGAACCCTTTCAATCACCATTTGATCACATCTTTCCTGCGATAATAATGCAAATATCTCTTCAGTTGTTTTTTCAAGTATTTCATTGGAGATGCTTTCCGGTATGCATTTAATTCTGATGTTTTTCCTGCAGCTCCGGTTTTCTTGGTCTTCTATGGATAGAGATGCCATATTTAATTGAGATCTGTGGAAATCTAAGTGTTCTTTAATGATGTTTGAATAGCCTATTATGGAAGATTGAGTGGCTTCCAGAGAGTCCACCCTATTGCCAATTTGTTGGATATCTGCCCTCAAACCAGAGACCTCAGCAATCAAAGGTTTCATCGCTAGGACTAAAGCTTTTTTAAGAAAGGATTTTGAGATCCCACCAGAGTCCATGTGGAGAATATCGCCCCCTGATGCTTCATCACTAGCGTCAGAATCATCAATGTGGTCTTCTGTAGCAGTATTAGAGAGAGAGTTTTTGTGGGCAATTCGAGTTGTCAACGATTTGCGTCTAAGGAACTTCTCCATTTCGTTTTGTTTATCCTGATGGGGAACAGTGGTAGAAGTTTTTCAGCGCTCCTTATGAGGTTTGACCATTAAATCTGAATATAGCGCTCGCTTTAAAGATCACCGCTCGTGTGCCAGAGCAGTACTTAGATCAACATATTTAAGGCTGAGGAGTTCATCCCAGCTACTCAGTTTGAGTTAAAGGGAATGTTGCCAAGAGGCTGTCGGGATTAGCAACTTATATGATTTATAGAAAAAAGATTATTGTGCAGGGTTGAATACAAGCATAACAACCCCTTCCACGAAAGCCCCAGTCCAGAGGGTATGGCAATGAGGGGTTAAACTGGCTGAGAAGAGGGATATAGATGGATAACAGTTTCCCTTAAGGAGTCTTTTACTGTATGTTACAGCGTATAATAGCAGGGGAGGAGGGGGGGGAATATGGAGGTAAAGCACATACACTCTCCGTTCCCAATAGTAAGGCCCCCACCACAGGATTTCTCAATTCAGCACCTGGCCTCACAACACGGTCTTTTCATGTAGCAGAGCTCCAGGAGCCTCTCTTTGACTTCCCCTCCTGAATCTCAGCTAGCGTTCAGGAGCTGCGACTCTCACCTGCAGACCCTCGTGGAGCAGATATAGCGCCTTCTATTGTACACCATCGGGGGATCTCCGCTGTGTGGGTGAGATCTTCTTTTCTCTCCGTGTGCTGTTGTATTAATGAAGCCGCCGCTCACCTCCCTGTCCGGAGTGGCGGGACGAGCAGCACGCGCGGTATGATGGCGCCTGGTCCTGCAGCCGAAAAGTTTCCTCGCTTTTTACCGGGTCGCCTCCGATCCCAGGGAACCTTCAGATGCTGCGGCACCCTCCTCCAGTGCTCCGGTGCCTATTCTGACACCAAGACTTTTTCTGAGAGAGCCCAAACAGTAAATCAGTTGACCTGGCAGCAGGAGCTGCTCCAACACATGTCCTCTCTGTCCAAGGTTCAGGCGACGCCCCCCGATTTAGCTTTTTTTTTAACAATATCAAAATCAGTATAATGTGCACACAGAGCATACAGGGTTTTTTCTCATCAATGACTTTTATTACCTGTCCAGTCTAATTTAACGTAATAAGGCTGTTCAGATTATAGTTTTTTACATGGACCAAATGTCTGTGTGAATAAAATTGCAACATGCACTATTCTGTTCAGAGTATCAGATGACAATCGCCCATACAAGACTATGGCTGCGCAAATAAAAATTGGATCGCATGTAGATCAGCTCTGTATCATCCGATTTTTATGGATTAGCCAAGAATAACTTAGGAAACTGTATTTGATCATGTACATTTTAAAATGTTCATGTGTAAAAACGTATGGTACATGGATGTCACACAGTGACCAAAAAATTGACATAGTTATGGCACATGGATGACGACATGGATGAAACTTGTTTGAGTTTTCACTAGAAATACAACGGGAGCTTAGCGAGATAAGTGGCAATTTGGTGCATGAAGAAGGGTTTGGGTTCATGGAGAACTGGACTGAGTTTACGGGCTCTACAGAAAGGATGGTCTGCACCTCAATGGGGAGGATACAGCTGTGCCAGGGGAAAAAATGATCAGGCGAATGGAGGAGCTAAGATCTGCGGGGAAGGCAAGGTGGTTGTGCAAACAAAGGGATAGAGTGGATGGAGAGAATGAAAAAGTTGGGGTCAATGAGGATTTAGAGGGGACTAGGACATGCAAGTAAAATAGGGAAATAAACAGGAGTAATAAATGTGCTAATAGTATTAAATGTCTGCTGGCAAATGCAAGAAGTCTTGCAAACAAAGTGAATGAATTGGAGACTCTTATGTCAGCCACATAATGCGATGTGATGGGCATTACAGAAACCTGGCTGGACAAACACATTGGTGACAAACATAGAGGGTTACACTACATTCAGAAAGGACAGGAAAGACAAAAAAGGTGGAGGACTGTGAATTCTTGTTAAATCCAACTTAAAACCTGTGCTCAATGATGACATAGGGGGAGCTGCGACAATGTAGTCATTATGGATAAATGTACCGAGATGGCAATAATGGAAAGCTGCTAACTGGAGTTTGCTACAAGCCTCTTAATATAGCTGAACAGGTAGAGGATGAAATGCATCTACAAACTGAAAAGTATAATAATATGGTCCTTATTATGGAGGATTTTAACAACTGTGAGGCATCGACAGGTGTTATATGCGAGGGTCACGATGTGTCCCCCTGGATGCGCACAGAAGCGTATTGAGACATAGCTGTGATTGCGGTGCAAAATAAAAGTGTTTGGTCTTGGGCAAGCTATTTGCCCAAGGCAGATTTAAGAAAACTTGCCATGGGCTTTTATTTTTGTTGCGGACTACCGGTTGGTAGTGGGGCAGTCCGCGTCCCTCCAGGCCAGATCTTACAAGTGGCCCATGGCTACAGATTTAATTTAAAACACTGCAGAAAAGGGTTGGGTGTGTCAGTCTTGGTTTGCAAACTTGCAGAGCCTGTGGCACTGCATGGCTCAGCCTGGGTGAAGTAATGCAGAGCCAAGCAGAGCCAAAAGGCCTGGCATCCCTCAGCATAGCACGGCGGTGCAGTTGCCCACGGCAAAGGTCTCGGATATGGACTGTCTTGATTCCCAGCTGCGATCCAGAGGATTTAGAGTTTTGTTTCTTTTGTGAGTTTTTTGGACATTATAAAACATTTGTGTTGAACCGTCCTGTGGTCCCTGCCTATCTGTCACACTGCACCCACCCTGCAGCACTACACTACCCAGACATTCAATGGGACATAGAATCTTGTGGTTGTCTAAAAGCTGCAAGTTCATATCCAGAGTTCACGACAATTACCTCTCTCAGCTGGTTGATGAACCAACCAGGGGAGGTAATCTGCTGGATCTGGTTCTGTCAAATAGACCAGATACAATTTCAGATATACATGTCAGGGAGCATTTGGGCAGCAGCGACCATAATATGGTAAGTTTCAATGTAATATTTAAAAAAAAAAAAAATTCAAAAGGGTAAATGCAAAAACCTCGAACTTTAGGAAAGCTGATTTCAACAAATTAAGAAAAGCGTTTAATCTTGTATATTGGGACGATCTCATGGTAACTGGGGATACCGAACATAAATGGGGCTTTTTAAGGAAATACTAAAGGAATCCTGTAGAAAATTTACGGTATATTTTCTAGTAATAAAATGTCCAAGAGTATGGATAAATAAGACGCTACAAAGTTTAATAAGACAAAAACAAAGGGCATTCAAAATCTTGAATGCTGAAAATACAAAAACAGCATTTCAGTATAAAGATTTCAACTCGAAATGAAAAAAGAAATCAAGCTACATTATCTACAGAGAAACAAATCGCCATCAACATTAAAATAAATTCCACATTTTTTTAAATACAGCAATGTCAAAAAGAAAATAAAAATGGATGGTATCGGCCCCTTAGAAGATGGTAACAATAGAGGAAAAATAATAGGCTGAGATATTAAATAGGCACTTTTCATCCACAAGCACAGGGGTCATTCAAAAAGGCAAAAATCAAAGTTCACCATCTGATGTAACTAGTTTAACACAAGAAGTAAAAATGAAATATTGACAAATCCCCAGGGTCAGATGGCATTCATCCACAGATATTGCGGGAATTGAGCACAGTAATTGACAGACCGCTGTATCTCACATTCTTAGGCTGTGTGCACACTGTGCTATTTTTATGCTTTTTCGCAGTGTTTTTTTCCATGTGAAAATGAGCCAAAAGTGTTAGGGAATCTGTATAGAAGTTAATTCAATGACAATCCTGAAGTGTTGTGCACATGATCAGTAAATTTCCTGAAGTATTTGCAGTGCGTTATTTTTCTGCAGCATGTCAATTCTTTGTGCGTTTCTGCAGCGTTTTTCACCCATTGACTTCAATTGAGTCAGTCAAATCCACAGCAAAAACGCAAGTATAAAAATGTTTGCGGATTTGCTGTGTTCTTGTTTGCGTTTTTACCGGCTTCCTATGGTGTTTCCCATGCTGTCATCTGTGTGAAAGCATTGGAAACACCGGCATGGTGATTCTTATTGGTGGTAATGCTACCACCATTAATACCGTCATTCAGACCGCTGCGGGGTCATGCTGTTAGATGTCAGCGTGACCCCGAAGCTGTTACTGTGACGTGCGATGACGCTACCATCAGTAAGACTGTTGGTCAGAGCGCTGCAGGATCATGCTGTCATTTGTCAGCGTGACCCCGCAGCTGTGACCCACAGCAGTGACCTGCAGTAATGCTACCGTCAGTAAGACCGTCCGTCACTGCGCTGCGGGATCATGCTGTCAAAAGTGACCCCGCAGCTGTGACCTGTGGTAAAGAGTTTACCACAGGTCAGTAGGTGTGGGCTGACTACTGCTGCCATTGGGCTATGTCTACATTTGCTGTCACTGATAACAGTGACAGCAGGTGCTGCTGATGGGAGACTAAGGCTACTTTCACACTAGCGTTAACTGCAATCAGTCACAATGCGTCGTTTTGCAGAAAAAACGCATCCTGCAAAAGTGCTTGCAGGATGCATTTTTTCCCCATAGACTTGTATTGACGACGCATTGCGATGGATTGCCACACGTCGCATCCGTTGTGCGACAGATGCGTCGTGCTTTGGCGGACCGTCGGGAGCAAAAAACGCTACATGTAACGTTTTTTGCTCCTGACGGACCGCTTTTTCCGACAGCGCATGCGCGGCCGGAACTCCGCCCCCACCTCCCCGCACCTCACAATGAGGCAGCGGATGCGCCGGAGAAATGCATCCGCTGCACCTGTTGTGCAATGCGTTAAACGCTAGCGTCGGAATCTCTGCCCGACGCATTGCGACGGGGAGATTCCGACGCTAGTGTGAAAGTAGCCTAAGTCTCATCTGCCAGCGCCTGTGCTCACAGTTAAAAAAAGAGTAAAATAGTCACATACATATTCAAATAAAAAAGAAAAAAAAACATTATACTCACTTAACACCAAATCCCCGATGCCCTCGTCTCTTAGAAAAAATGTAAATTAATAAACCAACGTATACTCACCTGTCCTCCATAGTCCATTTAATTCCGAGTGTCCCACGTGATCTCATGTGTAGAAAAGTCACATCGAGAGATGTGATTGCTCTACTCGGCCGTCAGCAATACAGTACACTGACAGGATCACTCCTGCACTGTGTCACTGGGCTGCGTGAGACAGTTCATTAGCTGATCAGCTCCAGTGCTCTCACGAACGGCACAACTGCATGAGGACTTTCTCATGGCAATTCAGTGCTATACACTGCGAGAGCGATTACTTCCTCTCAGTGTTTCTATGGCTGTCTTTGAGAGCTGATATTCATAGCCTGGGAACCTTCATGGCTATTGGTTCCTTACTAGAATATTAACATCAGACCTCAGCCATCGGCTTTCCCTCTGCTGGTTCTGAAAATTATGCAGGAGCCCTCACAATTTTTTTTTCTTTAAAATTAATAGTTGCTGTTTGGTTGGGCTGACACCTTTTCATTTCTTTCTTTCTTTCTTTCTTTCTTTCTTTCTTTCTTTCTTTCTTTCTTTCTTTCTTTCTTTCTTTCTTTCTTACTTTTTTTCTTTCTTTCTCTTTCTGTTCTTTATTTCTTTTTCTCTCTCTCTTTTCTTTCTTTCTCTCTCTGTTCTTCCTTTCCCTATAACCAACGAACAGAAAAAGGGGGCGGGGGTTTTAAAAAGGTACTACTGGCCTCTCAGATCCTCAATATTAATCTGACCTGATAGCAAAATAACTATATTTGCCCATAGGATGAATAGTATATACATGATCTCATTTATATGGTACAAATAAGTGGTGCTTATAAGATAACATACATGTTATTGTGACTTACTTGGGCAAGTGGAGGACATATCCTATGGGCAACTATAGTCATTTTGCTATCAGGTCAGATTAATATTGAGGATCTAAGAGGCCAGTAGTACCTTTTTAAAGGGCGTCTGTCACCCCAAAAATCGTATATGAGCTGCGGCCACCGGCATCAGGGGCTTATCTACAGCATTCTGTAATGCATTCTGTAATGCTGTAGATAAGCCCCCAATGTAACCTGAAAGATGAAAAATAAAGGTTATATTATACTAACCCAGGGGCGGTCCCGGTCCGTTACGGGTCAGATGGGCGCCGCGGTCCGCCCCAGCTCCAGCTGTTTGTGGGAAGTCAGAAGTAACAGAAACACGCTATCAGGCCACATTCACATGTTCAGTATGTTACCTCAGCATTTGTAAGCCAAAACCAGCAGAGTAACAATCAGAGGAAAAGTATAAAGAAACACATCACCACTTCTGGATATCTTACCCACTCCCGATTTGGCTTACAAATACTGAGGTAAAATTCTGACCAAATACTGAACGTGTGAATATGGCTTTAGGCTGGTTTCACACATCCTGATATTTCCAATACCGGAAAAAACGGTACTGGAGATATTCGTGTCCGTGTGTGTAATACGTGTGGCAACTGTGTGCCGCATCTGTACGACACGGACGCCTGCCGGGGAAGAAGCGCTACAGTAAGTACTGTTCCCCGGTCAAGGACACTCTTTAAATGAAGCAAGTTGATCACTTCACCTCAGGCGGCATTTAGTCCCTGAAGAAGTGTAAAGATCGATGTTTCAAATATATTCCTATTTAAAAGTGTATGTTTTTTCCATGTGCGTCAGGTTAGGCTAGTAAAGAGTAAACCAGATTTATTTGTACTGATTTTACTATGGGGGGGCGCCATTTTGCTGTTCGCCTCAGGCTGCAGAGAGGCTAGGTTCACCCCTGCCGGTTAGAGCAGACAAATCTCCTGATGTGACTTTTCTATGAGTGAGATCGCTGTGGGACACTCTTGACCAGGCTGACTACAGCGGACAAGAGAGTATATGGTTGTTTATTATTTTATATTGTTTACAAGAAACAAGGGCATTAGGCATTCAGTGAGTGTAATGTTTTTATTGTTTTTATTCTCATATGTATTTAATTATTTTACATGTTTTATTTATTTATTTATTTTACTTTGAGCACAGGCGCCGGCTGTCGATAGACTACTTCCAGCAGCGGTGCCTGCTATCACTGTTGTCAGTGACAACAGACGTAGCCTGATGGAAGTAGTAGTCTCTAAAAGGGGCTAAAAAGGGCTGCATGATTTCCTCAACACATATAAAATTGTGAATTATAGATAATTTAGTGACAAAAAATGTATAATTGGTGGAGAAAGCTTTTGAGTGCTCTTTTGCAACCTATGTAACAATGATTTTTTTATATGCTCATTTGACTCTGCCCTAATGTGGCTGGAGACTGAAGCTGGGGACAAGCATGCATACTTCTACTCCATTTATTGTCTGTAGAACTGAGTACAATGCTCAGATATTTACATTAGCCCCACTGAGTGGAGCATCGCAAGCATCATAGAAGTGAGATCAGCCTGTCTAATAGGTGAATAGTTGATCACCGGTCGGTTTACATGTAGTGAGCTTTGTTTGAATGGGCCATTAATGAAAAATTCTGTCAAGGCAAACTTACTTTATATAAGCCATGTGGGAGAATTTTATGCCCCTGATAAATCTACATATGTTACATGCAATTTCAATGTAGATGGCATGAAAATGTAATTGAATTAGTGAAGGTCAAAGGCAAATCTGCATCAACATCCCTATGAAAGACATACAGATTTCTAAGGGACATATAATCGCAGTGTGAATTCCCTTGTAAGAAGAACTGCAAGAAGATGATGAATCTGCCATGTGTGTCCATATTTATCTAGCCATTCTACCTGCCACAGGTTTTAATTTTTTGGAGTAATTTCTATTTGATAGAAGCTTATCAATTTTATTTGAAGTAGACCTGTAGATTTCAGGGCCTGTATATATAATTCCCAGAAATATCAAAGAATGAAGCAATTCTTCTTTCTACTAGTTCTCAATAGAGGGTTAAATTAGAAAAATAATTTGGTTTAGAAGCTTCAAACCTTCTAATTTAATCCAGTTTAGTTGTATGGGAAGCAGCTCGCAGTGGTTTACCTGCAGTGTGAGCTTATCGCAGGCGCTGAAGCTTGGCAGAAGTCATGATCTCTGCGCATGTGATGTTTAGATTTAGAGCGATGCCATCTAAGTCATTCCTAATAGCTATAGGAGATTGCATCTTCCTGCGAGCCTTCTCACACAGTGTGTTTCTTCACTTTCTCCACTCCTGTAATAACCTGTTCGTTTCTCTCCACAGTTCTCTGATAATGACTTGGTCTCTACAAACCAATTTCTTTGTTTTTCATCATGCTTGCACTGAATGATTACTGCACGATAAATTCATTTAGCTACTTCCAAGAATATATCATCACTGGGAGCAAATGATTATCTGTTCCCTTGCATGCCTCTGAGGTTGCTAGTCAGCATGTGTATAATCTGGAGGCCTCATTCACAAGGCCGAATAGTGGACTGGGTGCTACTATAGGTGCTCACACAGACTCCAGGCCAACATACATGGCTTTGGATCTCATAGAATAGGTAACATAAGCAATAGAAAAGGGTGTTAACTTGTCACAGGCCAAGGATCGTTGTATCTATATAATATGTGATTGTTCAAAATATTAATATGGAAAAGGATCAGGGGTCCCATAGAAGACGATAGCAGTCACTTGCAGGGATTAAGGTGCTCATAGACCTTAGATGGCTATTGGCAGCAGCAATAGATCCCAATTCCCCCATACTAATGAATACTCTGTGCCACCGAGTGTTTATGTGTTGTCAATGAGATCAACTCATGGTATCAGCTTAGGTCCAGAGTGAATAAAAGGATTTGGTGTTTGATTTCAAGCCGAGTTGGGTTGGTAGGCTCCAACACACATAAGATGGTCGTCCTGTGAAATCGTCAAATTTGGCCAACATTAATTGATGTGTATGGGTACCTTATATATCAAAGGGAAGTAATCAGAAAATAACTTGATTATTTTGAGACTACTCGAACAAAAGATCACAAGAAATTAATGATTTTTTTAATGGATTAATGGGTTAGGGAGAAGTGTAGGGTATTGTATAATAAAGCTAATGCCAATAGTGCTTAGTGTGTAAAAATAGATATTTATCGAGAAAAATTTAGATATTTGACCACGCCTTTAAATCAGATTTTTGTATTAAATGCCTTGTTTAACATTTGGGGGCAATGTTTTCTTCTTTTTTATATATGCATAGCACAATCTGTATTAAAAGTAAAAAATAGAAATCTGCAATTTTCACACTGACCACTGTGGCTTTTTTTTGTCTCATACATCCTGTTCTTTCAGGAAACAACACATGTACAGTGGGGCAAAAAAGTATTTAGTCAGTCAGCAATAGTGCAAGTTCCACCACTTAAAAAGATGAGAGGCGTCTGTAATTTTCATCATAGGTAGACCTCAACTATGGGAGACAAACTGAGAAAAAAAAATCCAGAAAATCACATTGTCTGTTTTTTTATCATTTTATTTGCATATTATGGTGGAAAATAAGTATTTGGTCAGAAACAAACAATCAAGATTTCTGGCTCTCACAGACCTGTAACTTCTTCTTTAAGAGTCTCCTCTTTCCTCCACTCATTACCTGTAGTAATGGCACCTGTTTAAACTTGTTATCAGTATAAAAAGACACCTGTGCACACCCTCAAACAGTCTGACTCCAAACTCCACTATGGTGAAGACCAAAGAGCTGTCAAAGGACACCAGAAACAAAATTGTAGCCCTGCACCAGGCTGGGAAGACTGAATCTGCAATAGCCAACCAGCTTGGAGTGAAGAAATCAACAGTGGGAGCAATAATTAGAAAATGGAAGACATACAGGACCACTGATAATCTCCCTCGATCTGGGGCTCCACGCAAAATCCCACCCCATGGGGTCAGAATGATCACAAGAACGGTGAGCAAAAATCCCAGAACCACGCGGGGGGACCTAGTGAATGAACTGCAGAGAGCTGGGACCAATGTAACAAGGCCTACCATAAGTAACACACTACGCCACCATGGACTCAGATCCTGCAGTGCCAGACGTGTCCCACTGCTTAAGCCAGTACATGTCCGGGCCCGTCTGAAGTTTGCTAGAGAGCATTTGGATGATCCAGAGGAGTTTTGGGAGAATGTCCTATGGTCTGATGAAACCAAACTGGAACTGTTTGGTAGAAACACAACTTGTCGTGTTTGGAGGAAAAAGAATACTGAGTTGCATCCATCAAACACCATACCTACTGTAAAGCATGGTGGTGGAAACATCATGCTTTGGGGCTGTTTCTCTGCAAAGGGGCCAGGACGACTGATCCGGGTACATGAAAGAATGAATGGGGCCATGTATCGTGAGATTTTGAGTGCAAACCTCCTTCCATCAGCAAGGGCATTGAAGATGAAACGTGGCTGGGTCTTTCAACATGACAATGATCCAAAGCACACCGCCAGGGCAACGAAGGAGTGGCTTCGTAAGAAGCATTTCAAGGTCCTGGAGTGGCCTAGCCAGTCTCCAGATCTCAACCCTATAGAAAACTTTTGGAGGGAGTTGAAAGTCCGTGTTGCCAAGCGAAAACCAAAAACATCACTGCTCTAGAGGAGATCTGCATGGAGGAATGGGCCAACATACCAACAACAGTGTGTGGCAACCTTGTGAAGACTTACAGAAAACATTTGACCTCTGTCATTGCCAACAAAGGATATATTACAAAGTATTGAGACAAAATTTTGTTTCTGACCAAATACTTATTTTCCACCATAATATGCAAATAAAATGTTAAAAAAACAGACAATGTGATTTTCTGGATTTTTTTTTCTCAGTTTGTCTCCCATAGTTGAGGTCTACCTATGATGTAAATTACAGACGCCTCTCATCTTTTTAAGTGGTGGAACTTGCACTATTGCTGACTGACTAAATACTTTTTTGCCCCACTGTATATAGCCACAATGGTCAGAACCTAACCCTGTGTATTGTATTCAATCTAATGATTCTGTGGGAGCAGGGTCACCTGTGATATCAGCTATTGTGAACGGTGATCCTGTGTTCACAGCTGTGTATAGTGATACTACCTTTCATTATGATTCTGCTGTCATGAGTTGACTCTGGGGCTCGATCCGGTCATGTGTTCAGTTTCCCTCTGGCTGTGGTCAGTTTCCCTCTCTGTTGGACCACAGCCTGTGTGGTCACTGTCCAACTGCTGATAATGATCTTGTCTTTCTTTTGCAATGTGGCTTCTGTGCAGATGTTTTCACTTCCTCTCGGGAGGGACTACTTATTCTCTCCCGGCACATGTAGTCTTTGCTGGCTATATTTCAATATCAATGGTGTTTGGAGATCCAGCTCCTCAACTAGGGATTTTCGTTCCTGATTAATCTCTGTTGCTTTTCCTATAGTTTGTGTGTCTTCCTCCCCAATACCCTTTCTTTTACGTTTGGGTTTTCCACATATTCAGTTTGTTGTGTTGTTCTTATTTTCTTCCGTATTTATTGTGTGTCGAGTGAACACATTCAAAGGCCTGTGGCTTTTCCTCAGATTTTTGTGTATTTCACTTTTAAGTTATTATTGTTTTTTATGTTGTCCTTTGTTTATAGAGAGGGTGCAGTTAAGGACATTCAGGGTAAGTCAACATTGAGTGGGGGCGCCATTGTGTAAATTTAGGGTGCCATCTTCCGCTCTTAGGAAGGGACAAAGCAGGCTCAGATTAGGGACTTTCCTAATCTGAATAGGGACCCGTTGGGTTCAGGTGTTTGCCTCTCCTGGTTTGTAGGTTACCCATGTGAGTGTGCTTGTGCAGTCATAACACTTGCTACTGCTGATTAGAAAACACCTAATGAAAGGACAGGAAGTAAGAGTCTAAAAAAATCCCGAGCGGCCAGTGTGAAAATTGCACAATTACTAATTTAGATTTTTTTATTTATAAAGATTGTGCTTAAAAAAACAAAAAAAAACAAAATACGTTGTCAATTTTTAAATACGTGTAACACAGATAAACTAAAGGTCATTTTCTGATGATTGTATTCTTTCAAGATGGTTGTTGCCCCAACAATGCATTTTCAAGAAAATATTAGAAAATATTTCCAAATAAAGTCATATGATTTTTCTTTTTTTGCATTCATTTTTTATGTATGAAAATGTGAAGTGTTGGACTCGGTTATGCGTACTACTGAAATCACTAAAAGGAATTTTACAGAGTGGCAATCACGTTTGGAATGTGGAGATGCCTAATCCACAAATGCAGCTGGCAAAGCAGAGCTTGGGATGATGACCATCTCCATAGGAGTTGTTCATTAAGAGTTGATCATACTGTTATAGCACAGTGATTGCTAATGTAAGTCAGTGGGAGATTGGACATTGCATTTGGAGAATCAGTAGATATTTTGTCTTCATCTTCCCTCACCCGCTAGTAGGTATAACCCATATCTTCTCTTGGGAAGGAATATTTATAGGTGTGCAATTTCACAGCAGACAACCCAAATGGCTGTCATTAAGAGTACATTTTACTGTTCATTTTAAGACATCATTAATAATAATAATAATAATCTTTATTTATATAGCGCCAACATATTCCGCAGCGCTTTACAGTTTAACAGTTTCAAACACAAAAGTCATAAGTAACAACGTTAACAATACAATAATTAAAGAGAAATAAGACGACCCTGCTCGTGAGAGCTTACAATCTACAATGAGGTGGGAGAGATACAAAGTACAGGTGTGTATTTACAATGATGTATTTACAATGATGGCCAGCCATCTTTAGGGGGTGGAGGATAGATGGAGATAGTGAATGGGCTACACACACACAAACATAAAATGACTTTGTGACATGCAGCAAATTAGGGACTGTCCCGAGATCTATGGACTCTACTTTGGCCATGGTAATTTCTGCCTTTTGTATTGAAGTACATTGTACAAGGATGTACAAGGATCTGATGTAATGATGTGTACTGGTATACAGGCTGCTGTTGCACACATTTGTTTGCATGAAGTTCAATTTCTCTAAGCGGCTATTAAGACAAGGCCATGGTTTTCAAAACTATTGTCGCTGACCTAAAGATATTTTACAATCTAGAATACTATGTAAACAGGATTTTGTAGAAACTATTGATTGTATACATATTTAATCTGCCAACAATGCAGCCAATACACTTGTACACCCTTATACATCTCGAGGCATATATTTTGAAACATAAACTAAAGGTTCCTAATATAATATTTGAGACTGTAGACATTTGCATCTTGAAGGGGGAACTTTCCTGGGTCATATAAAATGCAAAGTGAAAAAATGGTAACCAACAAAAGAAGAATAAAATCCAGCAATAGCTACTTATCATCTCCATAAGCTTATTTTGGTGTTAAAGGGGTTGCCCCTTTCAAAAATTCCTAGTGGGCGCAGTTTGCTACAAAAACAAACCATTCTTTACTCACTTTTCCCAGGTCCACCTTCACTATTATTGCAATATGTAAAAGAACACCCCTTGACTTTCTAAATTGTGATTGGCACTGGTTTTACAGTAGATAGTTCACATGCCTATAGAAAAGGACCCTTAAGCCTTCCATACACATTACATGGCTGTTGATGGCAGCTATCTCACCCAACTGTCCCATACTAAGGAGTGCTTACTCTCAGGAATGCTCCTGTGTCCTTTATGAAAGTCGATATCAGATATCTCTGGTCAGCTTATAGGATTGGCAATCCGAAATTGGACATGCCAAATCTAAAACTCCCCTGACAATCAATTGTTCGTGGGCTTCCTCATACATTAGACTGTCAGCCGAATCCGTCCTCATCAGCCGACATTAGTCTAATGTGTATGGGGGCTTTGCAGTATTTTTTAAGGTCTGTTCCTAAATCAGCAAATACAATTAAAACCCACTATTCTTCTCTTGCATCACAGGTGAAGGTCATGGTGCGCATCTGTTCAACTCTAGTGGGAGAGTCAACTGATTCCAGTTCTTTCTTGAAAGCTGATCCAAGGAAGAAACAGGTTACCTTGTATGACCCATTATCTTGTGGAGGGCAAAATGCATTCCAGAAGAGAGGAACTCAGATACCACCAAAAATGTTTGCCTTTGATGCCGTGTTTCCCCAAGATGCTTCACAGGTAGGTGATGTTTTACTTTTTATACCTGCTCACGTCCTGGCATGTCTTTTGTTTATCATTTGCCGACCACGATCAGTAGAATTAGTTTTTAGGACGAACACTATAGTATGGTCTATGTGAGGCGGTGACCCCTGTTGCAGCTAGGGGGCGCTGTATGTTCTCAGAATACGCACGGAGGCGTATTGAGGCCATGGGAGTGCATGGCACTCACTTGAGTAATGATGATAGTGAGACAGTGACCGATGTCATTGTGAATGGCCGGTATGTGTCACAGAGGAGATCCTCTGCACTGTAAGTCAGTAATGTTGCTCTGGGACCTGTAGTCCCACAAGTATTTGCTTAGTTTAAAGGGAAGCTTACAGTGTTAGTCGGAGAGCTGGCTGGGTCTGACTAACCACACACACCTCCCACCTATGGGGGTGGTTACAGCTACATAATCTGACCACAGTTTGGGTCACATGGGCTGTGGTCAGAGTGCAAGATCCTGGATGGTCTGTGTTGGAAGATCCTGGGAGTAGGATCGGATTCCTTTTAAAGCATATGGTGAGGCCATGGACCTGAAGGCCTGTGTGTTGGAAGGTCGAAGGAGTGGACTTCCTGAATAGCACATGGAGAGACCGTATGTGCAGAGTCTGTGATGGCACTGCATTGGGGAAGCTACCGTTCCTTCTGCGGGTCTGGACTGTCAGGAGTCACAAGGACGGTGATCCCAGTAAGTCCGCTTTCCCCAGGAGAGAGGACTGACAGGAGTCAGTTTGTGGAGCAGGAGCTCCTGTAAGGTAACTCCAGATAAAGGGGGTTATGGGCAGATGAGTATCTGCCAGTGGAACAGACTGTTAGTGTCTATGATGTTCCATGGATGTTTATGAACTGTATGATCACCCATGGTAAACGGACGAAGAGAGAAGTCCGGCGTGACTGAGTTAAAACTGTATACTATAAAGTGCTATGGACTTTGTGTAGGCCTGTGACGTGTAAAATGGCCTACGGTGCGGTTTATGATGTCAAAATAAACCAAATAGACTGTTTTTTTGTGAGAAACCATTCCTGTGTGCCTTAATCCCGTTGCCAAGCGAGTGTCCCCCAAGACATGCAGTAAGCGCTATCTTACATCAGATATAAAAGATGAATGATGAATGAAACTTGGCACTCAATTTTTGAGAAGAAAAGCTTCTTAGTTTATTGATGCATCCAGACCAACAAAACCGCTAAACGTTTTCGGTCCACACCGGACCTTCGTCAGAGCGTTTCTTAGACATTGACTGGATGAGGAAGCTAATGAGCGTCAGCCAGAGCACGGGTTATAGGAGCTGCAGTCTGCTGCAGGATCACAAAGGAAGGTGAAGCGCCAGAGGAGAGGCACAAAGCCTGGAGGGAGTAACGGCGCTGGATCCTGAGCGCTAGTAGTGCAGAGCAGAGGAGAAAATTGAGTGCTAAGTTTCATTCATCTTTAATATACGGGGTGGACACCCTACTTGAGCACCGCCAACCCTCATATCTACTGAGTGCCGTGTTTCCTTACCGTTACATCAGATATAGACATAGTGTTGCTTAAGCTACATAGTAATTTATGTGCCTTCTGGTGCTCTCATTTCACTTGTTGTTATGACTGTGTAAGAGATTGTGGTGCATGTATTACTCTGTACTCCTTCATGAATGCTCATTACATTTGCACTATGCATTGTTCTCCGTCAAGGAGATTGCCACTGTGAAGTATTATGGAGTAAAATGGGAGGGGGCACATTTACCCCAAATTGTGATTCTGCACATGATATCTCAAAATATCTCTGAAATCTTGGGCACCATATCCTATTGCTTTATACAACCCCTGGCAAAAATTATGGAATCACCGGCTTTGGAGGATGTTCTTTCAGTTGTTTAATTTTGTAGAAAAAAAGCAGATCACAGAAATGGCACAAGACTAAAGACATTTCAAATGGCAACTTTCTAGCTTTACGAAACACTAAAAGAAATCAAGAACAAAAAATGTGGTAATCAGTAATGGTTACTTTTTTAACCAAGCATAGGGAAAAAATTATGGAATCACTCAATTCTGAGGAAAAACATATGGAATCATGAAAAACAAACAAACAATCAAAACACTCCAAAACATCACTAGTATTTTGTTGCACCACCTCTGGCTTTTATAACAGCTTGCAGTCTCTGAGGCATGGACTTAATGAGTGTCAAACAGAACTCTTCATCAATCTGGCTCCAACTTTCTCTGATTTCTGTTGCCAGATCATATTTGCAGGTTGGAGCCTTGTCATGGACCATTTTCTTCAACTTCCACCAAAGATTTTCAATTGGATTGAGATCCGGACTATTTGCAGGCCATGACATTGACCTTATGTGTCTTTTTTCAAGGAATGTTTGCACAGTTTCTGCTCTATGGCAGGATGCATTATCATCTTGAAAAATGATTTCATCATCCCCAAACATCCTTTCAATTGATGGGATAAGAAAAGTGTCCATAATATCAACATAAACTTGTGCATTTATTGAAAATCTAATGACAGCCATCTCCCCAGTGCCTTTACCTGACATGCAGCCCCATATCATCAATGACTATGGAAATTTGTATGTTCTTTTCAGGCAGTCATCTTTATAAATCTCATTGGAACGGCACCAAACAAAATTTCCAGCATCATCACCTTGCCCAATGCAGATTCGGGATTCATCACTGAATATGACTTTCATCCAGTCATCTACAGTTTACGATTCCTTTTCCTTAGCCCATTGTAACCTAGGTTTTTTTCTGTTTAGGTGTTAATGATTGCTTTTATTTAGCTTTTCTGTATGTAAACCTCATTTCCGTTAGGCAGTTTCTTACAGTTCGGTCACAGACTTTGACTCCAGTTTCCACCCATTCGTTCCTCATTTGTTTTGTTGTGCATTTCCTGTTTTGGAGACATATTGCTTTAAGTTTCCGGTATTAACGCTTTGATGTCTTCCTTGGTCTACCAGTATGTTTGCCTTTAACAACCTTTCCTTGTTGTTTGTATTTGGTCCATATTTTAGACACAGCTGACTGTGAACAACCAACATCTTATGCAACATTGCGTGATGACTTACCCTCTTTTAAGAGTTTGATAATCCTCTCCTTTGTTTCAATTGACATCTCTCTTGTTGGAGCCATGATTCATGTCAGTCCACTTGGTGCAACAGTTCTCCAAGGTGTGATCACTCCTTTTTAGATGCAGACTAACGAGCAGATCTAATTTTATGCAGGTGTTATTTTTGGGTATGAAAATTTACAGGGTGATTCCATAATTTTTTCCTCAGAATTGAGTGATTCCATAATTTTTTCCCCTATGCTTGGTTAAAAAAAGTAACCATTACTGACTACCACAGTTTTTGTTCTTGATTTCTTTTAGTGTTTCTTAAAGCCAGAAAGTTGCCATTTGAAATTATTTTAGTTTTGTGCCAGATCTGTGATCTGCTTTTTTTTCTACAAAATTAAACAACTGAATGAACATCCTCGAAGGCCGGTGATTCCATAACTTTTGCCAGGGGTTGTATATTAGGTTGTTCTTGTGAGACTAAGTCTTGGATGTATTTGGAACTACATAATAGTACCTCTCTGTACATAAATACAAATATATATATATAGTGGGTACAGAAAGTATTTAGACCCCTTTAAATTTTTCACTCTTTGTTTCACTGCAGCCATTTGATAAATTCAAAAAAGTTCATTTTTTTCTTATTAATGTACACTCTAGACCCCATCGTGACTGAAAAAAACAGAAATGTAGAAATTTTTGCAAAATTATTAAAAAAGAAAAACTGAAATATCACATAAGAACTGTAATTGACAGAGGTGAGATATATGCACTTTGAGATCTGACCGTTATTGAGGAGGACTAGTGAGATGCATCTAATCTACTATATAATTGTCTAAGGGTCACTTCCGTCTTTCTGTCTGTCCTTCTGTCTTTCTGTCACGGATATTCATTGGTCACGGCCTCTGTCTGTCATGGAATCCAAGTCGCTGATTGGTCGTGGCAAAATGCCCACGTCCATTGCTACAACCAATCAGCGACGGGCACAGTCCGGCGGCAACATGGCCGCTCCTTCCTCCCCGCAGTCAGTGCCCGCTCCATACTCCCCTCCAGTCAGCCCTCACACAGGGTTAATGCCAGCGTTACCGGAGCGTGGTGTATTGCACTCCGGTTACGCAACTATTAACCCTGTGTGACCAACTTTTTACTATTGATGATGCGTATGCAGCATCAGTAGTAAAAAGATCTGATGTTACAAATAAGAATAATAAAAAAAAACCCGTTATTCTCACCCTCCGAATTGTCGTCTTGTCCTCGGCAGTGCAAGCGGCAGGTCCCGGTGCTAAGGATGTTATGCGAGAAGGACCTGCCATGACGTCACGGTCATGTGACTGCGACGTCACCACAGGTCCTGCGCTCATACCAAACCTGGGACCGGAAGCTGCCGCGTGCACCGCACCCAGGCGAGAAGACTACAAGAGGCCCTTCAGAAGGTGAGTATGTTTATTTTTTATTTTTTAACCTGTTACATACGTGGCTGGGCAATATACTGCATAGCTGGGCAATATACTACGTGACTGGCCAATATACTACGTGTCTGTGCTGTATACTACGTGGCTCTGTGCTGTATACTACATGGCCCTGTGCTATATACTACGTGGCTCTGTGCTGTATACTACGTGGCTGGGCAATATACTACGTGGCTGGGTAATATACCACGTGACTGGGCAATACACTACATGACTGGCCAATATACTGCGTGACTGGGCAATATACTACGTGGCTGGGCAATTTACTAAGTGGCTGGGCAATATACTACGTCACTGGGCAATATACTACGTGACTGGGCAATATACTAAGTGGCTGGGCAATATACTACGTGACTGGGCAATATAGTACGTGACTTTTCAATATACTACGTGGCTGGGCAATATAATACGTGACTGGGCAATATACTACGTGACTGGGCAATATACTACGTGGCTGGGCAATATACTACGGGCTGGGCAATATACCATGTCACTGGGCAATATACCACGTCACTGGGCAATATACTACGTAACTGGGCAATATGCTACATGACTGGGCAATATACTACGTGGCTCGGCAACATACTACGTGACTGGGCAATATACTACGTGGCTCGGCAACATACTATGTGACTGGGCAATATACTACGTGGCTCGGCAACATACTATGTGACTGGGCAATATACTACGTGGCTAGGCAATATACTATGTGACTGGGCAATATACTACGTGACTGGGCAATATACTATGTGGCTGGGCAATATACTGCATAGCTGGGCAATATATTACGTGACTGGCCAATATACTACGTGTCTGTGCTGTATACTACGTGGCTCTGTGCTGTATACTACATGGCCCTGTGCTATATATTACGTGGCTCTGTGCTGTATACTACGTGGCTGGGCAATATACTACGTGGCTGGGCAATATACTACGTGGCTGGGTAATATACTACGTGACTGGGCAATACACTACGTGACTGGCCAATATACTACGTGACTGGGCAATATACTACGTGGCTGGGCAATTTACTAAGTGGCTGGGCAATATACTACGTCACTGGGCAATATACTACGTGACTGGGCAATATACTACGTGGCTGGGCAATATACTACGTGACTGGGCAATATAGTACGTGACTTTTCAATATACTACGTGGCTGGGCAATATAATACGTGACTGGGCAATATACTACGTGACTGGGCAATATACTACGTGGCTGGGCAATATACTACGGGCTGGGCAATATACCACGTCACTGGGCAATATACCACGTCACTGGGCAATATACTACGTAACTGGGCAATATGCTACATGACTGGGCAATATACTACGTGGCTCGGCAACATACTACGTGACTGGGCAATATACTACGTGACTGGGCAACATACTACGTGACTGGGCAATATACTACGTGGCTAGGCAATATACTACGTGACTGGGCAATATACTACGTGACTGGGCAATATACTACGTTGCTCTGTGCTGTATACTACGTAGCTGGGCAATATACTACGTGGCTGGGCAATATACTACGTGACTGGGCAATATACTACGTGACTGGGCAATAAACTACGTGACTGGGCAATATACTACGTGGCTGGGCAATTTACTACGTGGCTGGGCAATATACTACGTGGCTGGGCAATTTACTACGTGGCTGGGCAATATACTACGTCACTGGGCAATATACTACGTGACTGGGCAATATACTACGTGGCTGGGCAATATACTACGTGACTGGGCAATATACTACGTGACTTTTCAATATACTACGTGGCTGGGCAATATACTACGTGACTGGGCAATATACTATGTGACTGGGCAATATACTACGTGGCTGGGCAATATACTACGGGTTGGGCAATATACTACGTCACTGGGCAATATACTACGTAACTGGGCAATATGCTACGTAACTGGGCAATATGCTACATGACTGGGCAATATACTACATGGCTCGGCAATATACTACGTGACTGGGCAATATACTACGTGGCTGGGTAATATACTACGTGACTGGGCAATATACTACGTTGCTCTGTGCTGTATACTACGTAGCTGGGCAATATACTACGTGGCTGGGCAATATACTACGTGGCTGGGCAATATACTACGTGGCTGGGCAATATACTACGTGGCTGGGCAATATACTACGGAGCTGGGCAATACACTTCGTGGCTGGGCAATACACTACGTGGCTGGGCAATATACTACGTGGACATGCATATTCTAGAATACCCGATGCGTTAGAATCGGGCCACCATCTAGTTTATGTATAAATGTTGAATGTCCACCACTCAGTATATGGAAGCAGGGCAAAGGAATATGAGTTCTTTGGAATCTTGAAGGGATTTTTCTCAAGGCAACCATTAACCAGAATCTTTCACAGTTATGTGAGGTAACAGCTTCCAGGCAGAGGTTGATTATAAGGTTTTAATCAAGCTTCTTTCCATCACACAGAATCACTTCTCTTTATGCAATGCTTCCAGCAAACATATATGAAAGGCTCTTCACAAACAATTTCTCTTCACACACAGTGTCTTTACACAGCGTAACAGTATACCTTCATCATGCAGTGAGGTGGAGGGGGGATGAGTCCAGTGTTGTCTCTCCCACACTCGTCTTGAGGCAAAAATAATCGCTCCAAGCTGTCCTGACTGCCTCTATTCTTCCAGTAGTCACCTCCCTGAAAGAACTGAAAAGAGACTTTCTCTGACACTGATTCCTCCTACAGATTCCCGAACACAACAACAACTATCCCAGAATTCCCTGGGGCTGTGCTAACCACTCTGTCTCCTGTAACTACTATAATGCCTCTAGTTGCTGGATGATTCTAAATCATCAATGCAGCGTCTCCTTGTCACATAAACAGTATCCTTATAGGCAATTGGTGTTTTGATATTGAAGGAGCTCACAAACACTGTAATGCACATTACCACAGGGCTCTTTCCTGCACATCATGTATATTCTTTGAATTTTATTGTTACATTTTGTATACAATTGCGTTATTTTTGATATTTTGAACTAATAAAGTAATATTATTTTGATGATATGAGAAAGGGTCTTTCTTTACTTTTGTTGAAATAAAGATGTGACAGCCAAGCACTGAATAATTTTCTCATTAGTCCAGCATGGTTGAGGTATACGAGTCAAAACCTCCTTTTTCTTACAGTGGGTGCGATCATTTGCCAGTAAAAATCAGTAGACCCCACACCTCATTATACCAGCATGCACACTGTCATATTTAATTCTCAAAGCTAGAAGAATCCCTGACAGTGCTCCTTTGGAGGTTTACATAAAATATACACAATGCCAGCCATAAAGTGTACAGTGTATTATAGCTCAACTGTAGACTTAGAAGACCCCCCTCTCCACAGCCGATGTCATGCACAGAGGCATCAGTATATTCCTATTCCTGACATAGAAGACCCCCGCCGTGCACACTACGGCTTGTTTCAGTCCCAGATATAATTCTCCGCTCTCTCTGTGCTGCATATTACAGAGTGTTTCTCATATTACACAAACATTGACACTTGCTGGAAATTCAGGATTACTATATTGGTTATTTCATCTCATTATGCTGTTACTAATTCAGCAGTGCTCAGTGGAAGATGGAAAATAAGCCTGTCTCCTCCGCTTTACATCACAGCTCATTAATTTGTAAATCAAGTATGTTTTATGCCTTGAAACATAAAGAAGCCTTCCCTAAATTTTATATGATCTATAAATTTGTGCCAGCAGTACTCGTGCCACGCTGGTACTGCATAGCATTTGCCGTGGAGTAAAAGATCTGATTATATCTGGGCAGAAATTCATGAATTGTAATGAAGCCACCTCAGCATTTCAGATCCTGGATGTGTCACTGATGTGCTTTTGTGTTGATTTTATCATGAACATACAACACAAGGGGAAAAAGCAGACATGGCAGAATTTTCCTTTCACCTCAGCAAGTGTGAAGAAGAGCACTGAACCGATCTGCAGCTGCTGTTTAGTCTCCTGTTCCTGCTTAGATGGTGTTTTGCTATGAAAAGTCTCCTTCTATGGGCAGAAAGTACATTGTAAGCACCATATACTGTATGGGGAAGCCCAGATACCTTATTGCTGGTAATACCACAGCATTTCTATGACACTTAGCTTATTAATGAATATATATATAAACAGCAACATAACTAGACACGGATGGGCCCCGATTTGGACCTGGGCCCTCCCTCGAATGTTTGTCAGATGTATGGGCTCTTGTAGCGTTCTAAATCCTTTAAGGACATACGAGTTGCACCTCCTCCCCCTTTATGTAGTAATGTCCATCATCCTGGCCTCCTTCCTGGTATACAGTATATGTCCTCCATCCCAGGCCCATTTATTTATTTTACCCACTTATAAAGCACCATTAATTGCTCAGTGCTTTACAGGCATTATCATCACTGTCCCCATTGGGGCTCACAATCTAGATTCCCTATCAGTATGTCTCAGCCGGCTCAAAGAACAACTGAATCCCAGTGTGTGTGTGTGGGGGGTGGGGGGGGATGGCAAAATGCAGATCTGGGGGGGGAAGCACCTTGGACCACCGCATTAGGCAGCCCGACTGCGCCCAGGGCAAATGCCCCGCTTGCCCCCTCCTAGATATGCCTCTGTGTGACACATTGAATTGAAATTTGTGTGTTAATACTTCCCTCATGCTCTCCTCAAATTATATAATAAAAACCTGCTGACAAGGGTATACTCTACACAGGGAGGTAATGGGTTAAGCAGGGGGTATAGGGATGAACATTAACACAAAATGAATGCGGGCCGAGGTAACAGAATAAGCAACTGTTCATAAAAGGGTTAACTTATCTGGCCGCAGAGCCTTTAAGTTCCAACGGTGGCGCCTATGCAACTGGTGCGTGATGTCTCCAATTTCGTCCTGTAGAAGCTGGAGGTTCGTTTCTCGGTGATGGCGATGAGTCCTTGTTGTTCCAAGCGGGGTCCTGGATCCACGGTTCATCATACAGGGTGCAGCACAGTCTGTTATACCGCCGGCGCGTGGCTCAACTCTGCGGAGGTGTGCGGGGGAGAAATTACTCAGTTCTGTTTGAGTCACCCGGTATGTGCACACGTAGATGGAATCTCTGCAGATTTTTCCACACCTGTTTTGAGAAATCCGCAGGTAAAAAGCACTGCGTTTTACCTGCGGATTTACAGTGGATTTTATGCGGTTTTTGTGCAAATTCCACCTGCGGTTTTACACCTGCGGATTCCTATAATGGAGCAGGTGTAAACCGCTGTGGAATCCACACAAAGAATGAACATGCTGCGGAATAAACAACACAGCGTGTCCGCGCGTTTTTTTCTGCAGCATGTACACTGCGGATTTTGTTTTCCATGGGTTTACATGGTACTGTAATCTCATGGAAAACAGCTGCGAATCCGCAGCATCAAAACCGCTGCAGATCCGCAGCAAAATCCGCAACGTGTGCATATACCCTTATGCAGTGTGCGCACAGTGACCGCCGGCCTGGAACGTCTGTAACTAACGGTCACGAAGGGCAACGGGCACCCAGCAGAAGAGGGCGCACCGCTTACACAAGATGAGCCACTGAGCTGCAGCCAATACCAAACATTGGGAGCAGTCGAGGAGGACCTAGGGATGGTGATTAAAGCACCCAGGCACTGGCCTGAAACTATTCAGCAGGCAATGGCGGTCAGTATTCTAGTCATGGGTCTGACACTCTGCAGATATCACAGACAGATATTATTGTTAATAGAAAAAATTGGAGTCCGGCTCAACAGGACTGGATTTTCCTTTTCTTTATATTTTTAAAAAGAAAATATGGTGCATACAAAAGAAAAATTTACATGACCCAGTCGACGCATTTCGACTGCACTAGGCAGTCTTAGGCTACTTTCACACATCAGGTTTTTTGTTTCAGGCTAAATCCGGCTCTTTGGAGAAGAACCGGAACCAGAAAAAATAAAAACCGGAACCGGTTTTTCCCCCATTGACTTTTATTAGCGCCGGATTGCACCAGATGGCCCAGCGTTTCTTCCGTTTTTTTTCCGGATCCGGCGAACATTCGATTCTGGCGTCTGGAAAAAAACGTCTACTGTAACGTTTTTTGTCTCTGGCGAAAAAGCCTGAAGCGCCGTATCCGGCGCTTCCGGCTGTTTGCTAGAATGAAAGCCCATGGGAGCCGGAAGATGCCGGATCCAGAAAAAGCCGGATCCGGCGGCCTGATCCGGTTTTTTAAACTGAGCATGCTCCAATTTTTTTTTTAATCCAATAATCTAGATAGGCTAGCCGGATCCGTAAAAAACCCGTATCCATCGCATCAGTTTTTCACGATCTGCACCGAATCCAGGTTTTCCAACATTCACCGGATATAGCCTGAAACAAAAAACCTGATGTGTGAAAGTAGCCTTACTCAGACATGAACTGTGCACCAATATTATACTGCATCTTAATTCAAACTGCTCATTTTTTCTATCGTTTGATGAAAACAATGCCATAATGTTTATTTTTCTGTTTCTTTTGTTAACTAAGTAAACCAAATATGTAGATCTAAGGTGAATCATACTTATATGTATTTTCCTTCAAGCAGAAATTGTGAGTCCATCTGTGGGGAAATTTGTGTTTAGCCTCTTGTTGTTGTGATACATTTTCTGTACCAAGGCAAATCATCCGTAATTTAATTTCAGATGTACTTTCTGTTTTATTATATTTTTCTTCGGGGAAGTGTATGAATTCATTGATTCTGCCAGTATGACATGATACTCCACAAATGTAAAATTGATCAGGTTTGTTATATTGTGTTATATTGTGTTAAATAGTTTAGAGATCAGAGAGATGGCTCATTGCATGGTTATATGAACAGAATACAGAAAAATTGTTACAACGTGCTTAATAAGAGACTGACTTTAAAACACAACCTGAGAGCACTGAATTTAATGGAAATCGTAGAAAAACTACATTGTGGACCTGATTCATTAAGACTGGAATTGTACACACCAGTCTTAAAGATGGGTGTTCTTGAGTACGATGCATCTATTTCAATAAAGAGGTTCTGCAAGAAGTTTATAAAATAGCTTCAATCACATCATTTAAATGTCAGCCCGTCCTAGTCACATGTGAAGATGGACTGCAATCTGAAGAAACACAGCTCCCAGAGAGCTGTGTCTCAACTTCTGTAGGAGCTGTATTGTAAGCACACATACTGGTGAGCTAGCAGAGAGGGGCTGTGACCAGAGAAAAAAATAATCTTCTCCTTGGTTGACTGTGTACCGTAGGACTGAGGCTGAAAAGAATAATTTGTTCTCAGTCAGTCGAGGAGAAGATTTATTTTTCTTCCTGTCATAATCCTTTTCCAACAGCTCAACAATATAGGTTTTACAATACAGCTCCTCTGTCAGTTGAGACACAAGTTTTGGGAGTTGTGATTCTTCAGACTGCAGCCTGTTCTGACACATGACTAGATCAGTCTGATCTTTGAAATACATGATGAGGGACATTTTATTTATTTCTTAGAGAACCCCTTTAAGAGGTGCATTTTACCTAATGAATTAGCACATCTTACAACTAGCATGCCACAACCTTTGATGAATTTATCAGGTGGACTTTGCCACACCTCACTCAGTGAAACGTTGGGAAAGCTGGCGAAAACTGATAAATTAAACTGATTAAATAAATAATTAATAAATGACAAAACTTCATGTTGCACAGCAATTTTGTGATATTTGAATGTGTTTTAAGCTAGAATTCTGATGAAAACACCTTCATGAAACAGGACCTATAAGCTCAAAAGTACGTGTATGACCCATGCAGTGCTGCTAACCACCTACGGCTTTTTTTATACAGCGTTTCATTCTTAAAACACGACTAAAAATATATGTGAGAAAAAAGTTGTTAGGGCTAGCGGAACGCACCGAGTAAATAGAGATGTTTATTATAAATGGTGCGTTCGCAGCCCGGGGTCCACCGTGCAGGAGGAACCTGCTGCTAGCGAATGGCGGCACTGTTTGGCGGTATAGACTAGCTCTGTTACTCCACAGAGTAGCCGTGGAAGGGAAGCACTGCGCCCTGTTAGCCTCACAGGAGCACAAGCTTACTGCCAAGCTGATAGCAGTCAGTGGTTATGCAACATGCAATCTCCTCACCGGAGAAGCCGGTATTCTAGGGGCTTATTTCAGCCGGGTCCCTGAACACACTCATACAATCTCCTCACTGGAGGTGCCGGTATTCTAGGGGCTTATTTCAGCCGGGTCCCTGAACACACTCAAGCATAACAACACTGGCGCAAAGCACATATATGAATTGATACTAGCGCATGGCTGTGCGGCCATGCGAGCCTTATATAGCTGCAGCAAGTAAAAGACCTTCCTAGAAGGACCAATGAGAGACTGCCAAACCTGAGCATGTGACCCTAAATCTCCACTGAGATTAACCCGGGAAATTCATGGCCTTACATGTTTCAAACCCACTGGTTCTTAAACAACCCAGATGCTTAGATGATATAGAGCCACTATAGCCTTATTAAGCCCTCATAACTCAATGCTCGTCCACATTGTACACCTGCCGCTTCCATCATAAAACAGCTGGCAGAATAATGTAATTGGACACGTGACATCACATGCATCCTGATTTCTGGGTTGCCCAACAGCACATGACGTTTCATAAGGGAATTGTGCATGTAATATGAATAATATAATAATTATGGTATCAGCTAATGCTGGTGTACTCTGGGGGACTGGAGCAGGTTTACCTATCAGAAGCACAACCAATTATTTTCATAGAAACCAAAGGAAATATTGCCGTATGTGGAGTCGGGAAGGAATCTTTCCCCTGCTATGGGGCAATCAGAATCTGCCTCATGGGGGTATTACTTTTCTCTGAATCAACATGTTAGGTTATAGGTTGAACTTGATGGACAGGCGATCTGGAGACTATTGAAGCGTTCAAAAAGTTAAAAAAATGTTTTTTTTTAAAAACCCCGATCACTAAACTGGGTGACAGTAAGAAGGCCGGGTAGAGAGAGGCTAGTCCTGATCTGGCGGTTTGACAGGTTACTGGGAGGGGCTGGTGAGGACCCAGTGGTCATGGTGCACATTGGCACAAATGACAAAGTTAGAGGTAGGTGGAAGGTCCTTAAAGATGATTTCAGGGAATTAGGCTGCAAGCTGAAAGCAAGGATTCCTGCAGAACTTTTCAATTGGCTACAGGTTCTACGCTAGGGATGGGCTGCACCTCAATTGGGAAGGTACAGCTGTGCTGGGGGAGAAAATGGCTAGAAGGTCGGAGGAGTGTTTAAACTAGGGATTGGAGGGAGGGTATTCGTTTTATAGGAGGGGAAGATAGTGAAGATAGAGACTTGGGCACAAATAAGGAAGTTGGTGGTGGCGGTGGCATAGGGGGGTGGGGTTAGAACAAGTAATAATTTAAGAAAGAATAGAGGTACAGAGAGATACATAAAGTGCATGTATACTAATGCCAGAAGCCTCGCCCACAAAATGTACAAATTAGAATTAATGGTGTTGAAGCATAATTATGACATGGTGGTGATATCTGAAACGTGGCTGGATGAGAGCCATGACTGGGCTGTTAACTTGCAGGGTTAAAGTCTGTTCAGAAATGACCAAACAGATAAGCGAGGGGGAGGTGTGTGTCTATATGTAAAATCATCCTTAAAACCCATCCTGCGGGATAATATAGGTGAATCTAATGAAAATGTAGAGTCCCTATGGTTGGAGATAAGGGGAGGGGAAAAAATAATAAATTACTGATAGAGGTTTTTTATAAGTCTCCAAAAATAATGGAAGCAACGGAGAAAATCCTCGTAAAGCAAATAGATGAAGCTGCGACTCAAGCAGAAGTCATTATTATGGGGGACTTCAACTACCCTGAAATAGATTGGGGAATAGAATCCTGTAGTTCCAGCAAAGGTAATCGGTTTTTGACAACTATGAGAGACAATTACCTTTCACAACTGGTTGAGGACCCAACAAGAAGGGGGGCACTGCTAGACCTAATATTAACCATCAGGCCAGACCGCAGAGCTAATATAAGGGTTGGGGATCACTTGGGGAAAAGTGATAATAATCAATAAAAAATAATAAGTTTTCATGTATGGAATAAATGGCGCTATAACAATAAATAATAATAATAATAATGTATCCTTTAATAAAATGTGTAGTAGAGGGGTTACAAGGACACTAAACTTCAGGAGGGCAAATTTCCAACGGATGAGAGATGATCTTGGTGCAATTAACTGGGACGATATCCTGAGACATAAAAATACACAAAGAAAATGGGAGACGTTTATTAGCATCCTGGATAGGACCTGTGCACAGTATATACCCTATGGGAATAAACATACTAGAAATAGGAGGAAACCAATATGGCTAAGTAGAGCTGTAAGGGGCGCAATAAGTGACAAAAAGAAAGCATTTAGGGAATTAAAGGAAATAGGTAGTGATGAGGCATTAAATAAATACAAAAAATTAAATAAATTCTGTAAAAAGCAAATCAAGGCAGCAAAAATTGAGACAGAGAGACTCATTGCCAGAGAGAGTAAAAATAATCCCAAGATATTCTTTAACAATGTAAATAGTAAGAAACTAAAAAAATGATAGTGTTAGCCCCCTTAAAAATAGTCTTTACACAAGAAAATTCCATGGCAGACAATATGATCATTGATAACAAAAATTCCCCATTAAATGTCACCTGCTTAACCCAGCAGGAAGTACGTCGGTGTCTAAAAATCACTAAAATTGACATCTCCGGGCCCGGATGGGATACACCCTTGAGTACTGCAGGAATTAAGTACAGTCATTGATAGACCATTATTTTTAATCTTTAAAGACTCCATAATAACAGGGTCTGTACCACAGGACTGGCGTATAGCAAATGTGGTGCCAATATTCAAAAAGGGGACAAAAACTGAACTTGGAAATTATAGGCCAGTAAGCTTAACCTCTACTGTGGGTAAAATCCTGGAGGGCATTCTAAGGGCTGCTATACTGGAGTATCTGAAGAGGAATAACCTCATGACCCAATATCAGCATGGGATTAATAGGGACCATTCCTGTCAGACTAATCTGATCAATTTCTATGAAGAGGTAAATTCCGGACTGGACCAAGGGAACGCAGTGGACGTAGTGTATATGGACTTTTGAAAAGCTTTTGATACGGTGCCACACAAAACGTTGACACATAAAATGAGAATAATGGGGATAGGGGAAAATATGTGTAAGTGGGTTAAGAGCTGGCTCAGGGATAGGAAACAAAGGGTGGTTATTAATGGAGCACACTCGGACTGGGTCACGGTTAGCAGTGGGGTACCACAGGGGTCAGTATTGGGCCCTCTTCTTTTTAACATATTTATTAATGACTTTGTAGGGGGCATATAGAGCAGAATTTATATTAAATATTTGCAGATGACACTAAACTTTGCAGGGTAATCAATACAGAGAAGGACAATTTTATGTTAAAGGATGATTTATGTAAACTAGAAGCTTGGGCTGATAAATTGCAAATGAGCTTTAATGGGGATAAATGTAAGGTCATGCACTTGGGTAGAAGTAATAAGATGTATAACTATGTGCTTAATTCTAAAACTTTGGGCAAAACCGTCAATGAAAAAGACCTGGGTGTATGGGTGGATGACAAACTCATATTTAGTGGCCAGTGTCAGGCAGCTGTTACAAAGGCAAATGAAATAATGGGATAATATTAATAATAATAATTTTCATTTATATAGCGCCAACATGTTCCGCAGCACTTTAATTAAGCGGGGACATGTACAGACAATAAATTCAGTACAAGTTAAGACAATTTAAACAGTGACATAGGGGGGGGGGGGGGGTCCCTGCTCGCAAGCTTACAATCTACAAGAAAATGGGGAGACACAATAGGTGAAAAGTGCTTGTTATTTCAGGTCTGGCAATTATAATAAATAGGGATTTTCATATAAAGCTGCATGATCCGGTCATCAGCCCGTGTGTTTAAGTGCAATAGTCAAGTATCAAGTGCAGTTATCGTGTGCATGGAGGGTGTGGAGACAGATGAATTGTAGGGTGCAGATTCACATGCAGATAATATTTGGAAGGAGGGAACAGGACAAAGTTAGTTTACTCAGTAGTTGATGTGGTAGGCTTGTTTGAAGAGATGGGTTTTTAAAGCGTGCTTGAATAGGTCGGAGCTAGGTATCAGTCTCATCATCTGGGGAAGTGCATTCCAGATAGCTAGTGCAGCACGAGAGAAGTCTTGGAGACAGAGGTGCGAGGTTCGGATTACGGGGGATGTTAGTCTTAGGTCATTTGTAGAACGGAGGGCACGTGTTGGGCGATAGATGGAGATGAGAGAGGAGATATAAGGAGGTGCAGAACTGTGGAGAGCTTTGTGGGTGAGAGAGATGAATTTATACAGGACCCTGTAGCGAGTGGGTTGCCAGTGTAATGACTGGCACAAGATGGAGGCATCGGTGAAGTGGCTGGACAGAAATATGACCCTGGCTGCCGCATTCAAGATGGATTGGAGAGGAGAAAGTTTGGAAAGAGGCAGACCGATCAGAAGAGAGTTGCAGTAGTCCAGATGAGAATGAATAAGAGCGACAGTAAGAGTCTTAGCAGTTTCAAAGGTGAGAAAAGCTCGGATTCTGGAGATGTTTTTAAGATGCAGGTGACAGGAGTGAGTGAGTGATCGGATATAGGGAGTAAAGGAAAGTTCGGGATGGGATGCATTAAAAGAGGCATAGATGCTCATGAGGAGAACATAATTTTACCTCTATACAAGTCACTAGTTCGACCACACTTAGAATACTGTGCACAGTTCTGGTCTTCGGTTTATAAGAAAGACATAGCTGAACTAGAGCGGGTGCAGAGAAGAGCGACCACGGTTATTAGAGGACTGGGGGGGTCTGCAATACCAAGACAGGTTATTACACTTGGAGCTATTTTGTTTGGAAATACAAAGGCCAAGGGGTGATCTTATTTTAATGTATAAATATAAGGGGGGACAGTACAAAGACCTTTCTGATGATCTTTTTAATCATAGACCTGAGACAGGGACAAGGGGGCATCCTCTACTTCTGGAGGAAAGAAGGTTTAAGCATAATCACAGACGCGGATTCTTTACTGTAAGAGCAGTGAGACTATGGAACTCTCTGCCGTATGATGTTGTAATGAGTGATTCATTACTAAAATTTAAGAGGGGACTGGATACCTTTCTTGAAAAGTATAATGTTACAGGTTATATGTACTAGATTCCTTGATAGGGCGTTGATCCAGGGAACTAGTCTGATTGCCATATGTGGAGTTGGAAAGGAATTTTTTTCCCCAATGTGGAGCTTACTCTTTGCCACATGGGGTTTTATTTGCCTTTCTCTGGTTCAACATGTTAGGGCATGTTAGGTTAGGCTATTGGTTGAATTAGATGGACTTTAAGTCTTCCTTCAACCTTAAGAACTATGTTACTATGTAAACGGCGTAATGAGAAAAAAAGTCAAAACGCCCAAATTAGATTTTTTTTGGTCATCGCTACATTGCAGTCAAATGCAATAACGGATGATCAAAGCATTGTATCTACACCAAAATTATATCAATAAAAACGTCAGCTTTGCGTGCAAAAAAAAGCCCTCACTCAACCACAGATCACGAAAAATTGAAATGCTACAGGTCTCAGAAAATGGCGCTTTTTTTTTTTGTTTACTTTTTTACAAATTTTGGATTTTTTTTTTAATCCTAATGGCAGGTCAGTTTTAGCATTTAAAAATAAGCAACAATTTTGGAATTGCACTTTTTTTTGCAATTTCACCGCACTTGACATTTTTTTTTCCCCATTTTCCAGTACACGGTATGTTAGAACAAATGATGGTGTTTAAAAGTACAACTTGTCCCACAAAAAACAAGCCCTCACAGGGCCAAATTGATCAAAAAGTTAAAAAGTTATGGCTCTGGGAAAAAGGCAAAAAATGAAGACGCAAAAACGGAAAATGGCCCAGCGGTTAAGGGGTTAAAGGGAACCTGTCCATCATATTTACCCCTACAAACTATTACTATGATTGTGCAGCCTTTTAACCCCTTCATGACCTTGGGATTTTCCGTTTTTCCGTGTTCGTTTTTCGCTCCTCTCCTCACCAGAGCCATAAATTTTTTCCGTCAATATGGCCATGTGAGAGCTTATTTTTTGCAAAACAAGTTGTACTTTTGAACGACATCATTGGTTTTACCATGTCGTGTACTAGAAAACGGGAAAAAAATTCCAAGTGCGGTGAAATTGCAAAAAAAGTGCAATCCCACACTTGTTTTTTGATTGGCTTTTTTGCTAGCTTCACTAAATGCTGACCAGTCATTATGATTCTCCAGGTCATTACGAGTTCATAGACACCAATCATGTCTAGGGTCTTTTTTAGCTAAGTGGTGAAAACAAATTCCAAACTTTTCGAAAAAAATAAATAAATTGCGCCATTTTCCAATACCCGTAGTGTCTCAATTTTTCATGATCTGGGGTCGGTTGAGGGCTTACTTTTTAGGTGCCATTTTGGTACAGATACGTTCTTTTGATCGCCCGTTACTGCATTTTAATGCAATGTTGCGGCGACCAAAAAAACATAATTCTGGTGTTTCAAATTTTTTTCTCGCTACGCAATCAGGTTAATCCTTTTTTTATTGATAGATTGGGCGATTCTGAACACGGCGATACCAAATACGTGTAGGTTTGATTTTTTTTTTATTGATTTGTTTTGGATGGGACAAAAGGGGGTGATTTAAACTTTTATATTTTTTTTTTCATATTTTTTAACGTTTTTTTTTTTTATTTTGCCATGCTTCAATAGCCTCCATGGGAGGCTAGAAGCTGGCACAACTCGATCGCCTCTGCTACATAGCAGCAATCATCAGATTGCTGCTATGTAGCTGAATTGCAGGTGTGCTATGAGCGCCGACCACAGGGTGGCGCTCACAGCAGGCCGGGATCAGTAACCATAGAGGTTTCAAGGACCTCTATGGTTACCATTCTGATGCATCGCCGACCCCCCGATCATGTGACGGGGGTCAGCTATGCGCTCATTTCCATCCGGAAGCGCCGGTTAAATGCTGCTGTCAGCGTTTGACAGCGGCATTTAACTAGTTAATACCAGCGGGTGAATCGTGATTTCACCCGCCGCTATTGTGGGCACGTGTCAGCTGTTCAAAACAGCTGACATGTCCCGGCTTTGATGCGGGCTCACCCCTGGAGCCCTGCATTAAAGCTGGGGATCTGACCTCGGACGTACTATCCCGTCCGAGGTCAGAAAGGGGTTAAAAGATAGGTCAGATGATCCCTTTATGACTCCAAAGCCCTTCTAGGGCCAAGAGAAATAGCGTTTTGAAGTTGTGTCTGCACTGTGACATGTTGATGGACTTCTAGCTTTTCAGTCTTGTCAGGGTGATGGACTGTTCTGCTGCATTCCTACCCCTGAATACAACAATCATGCTATGGGTACAGTGCCATGCAGTTTTTCATTTAAAGTGAGTAGTGATGTGCATCTTTTATATTGTGGGATGGTAATGTACAGCGTATAAGTAATGTAAATTGTTAATGTACAATGTGAGTACTGAAAAGTGCAGGGTAAGCACAGGGTTACATTTGGGATATAATAAGTGCTGTTCATATAGTTAAATGGCTTAGCAACTGTAGAGGCCATGACTCTCCATCCCCTGAGGAAGCCACGCTTTAGGGTGGCGATACGCGTGGGGTTCTCCTCCTCCTCCTCATACATCATGCTGGCAGCAGGTTCCAATCTTGCTATGAATTCTTCATGAAGCTATCTCATGCTTCTTATGCTTTTTAATGTGTGTTTTCCTTTTCTTGCCTTATTCTTGCAGGATTTCGCATCTGCATTTTTTCACTTTCTCTTGGAGTCATTGAACTTGTTTTGCATATCTTCATCTTGATCAGTTATAGGCTGGCATAGCGCTGATCCATTGTTATCTATGGAATATATGCTCTTTTTACTCTAAGTACATCATGCTTATGGATTTTTTCGTTTTCACCTGTTGTGTGCAAAATAATTGGATCTGTTTTTTATTCACAAGGGCATTGCTACAATAGTTAAGGTCTTATTTATAGTTTATGATCTATTTCATCATGACCTTTTACTACATTGTTTGGATTAGTCTATACAGGAACAAACACGCTTTATTTTGAAGGGTTCTTGCAGTGGAATTGTTTTATGTGCTTTGTTATTTTTATATAGTGGACCATCATCACAATTTGGCACTTTGGTACCATCTAAATGTTGTTGTAGCACATTATTTGGGGTTTGTTCCATGTTTATGATTCATGCTTACCTGTGTTCAGAGCTAGCACATTGGAGGGGGATAGCTTATGGTCCCTACATGTGGAGCACCCCCAGACGCAGGGCCGCGGGTTACTCGATACCGGTCCTCTCTTTCTCAGTTCTAGGATTGTCACGGTGGCTGGACCCAGTCCGTGACCCTGCTAAGGGGCGTCCAATAAAAGGGGTGATGAAAGTCGGCTAAGGTTTTGTGATGCCACCTGTGGTATTCGGTCAGGGTGACCGACGCTGCTTGGGGTCCACTGGGTGTGATGTGATAGCAGCTAGATGGTATACCTTCCCACAGGTGAAGTATATCCCCAGGGCTTCCCAGTAGTGTAGGTGGTGATGGTGTGAGGCGCAGTTAATAATGAGTCTCTTTACCTTTTACTGAAGGCTTCGGGATCCTCAATCCAGAGCACTGCTAACTGGGCTGTCTGAGACCGGCCGGTCCGAAGGAGCATCCAGAGTTCCCTTTGCAGGTGGAAATCAGTGCCTACCAACTAGTGCCTGTGTGTTGTAGTTCTTCCCTGCTGAGCATTCGGGATAGTCCTCACAACTCTCATGTTCATTCTTTCTCTCTCTCTCTCGCTCTCCGTCCCCCAAGTTTATCTGGATAGGACGCACCTGTTTGATGGGAAGGCTCGGAGCTATTCTGGGACCCTAGAGACGCCCCTCTCCATGCTTGCCCCCTATGTCTTCTTAGGTGATGTATGGTAGACAGCCAACCTATAATCAACTGTCCTGCAGTATTTGAAGTAGTGCATGGAGTCTGTTACTTCCTCGGTGTTCCGGTCACCGGCTACGTGCCTCAGTAGGATGATGGAAAACCCGAGCAACGAGAACACTCGCTCATCACTATTCTCAATAGATTTCAACACAGTTTGATTTTTCAACAATAAAATTAAATACAAAATACAGTGTTATTACTTGGTAACTTACGTTACAAAATAAGGAAAGGCAATTGTCCTTCATGAGTCTGCCAAATTTTCTGTTTTGGTAAACAGGGGAGAAGCATTATTTTTATTGTATAAAAACACCATAGTCCCAGCAACTTTTAAAAAAATTATTTTAACCTCTCAAGTTAAAAGCAACAGTTTTTATTACAAGAAATATAGATAACTTACGTTACCGCACAGTATAGTAACTTTCGCTACTAAGCTGATGGTAACTTACGTTACAATATGTTACCATCCATTGGATTAAACTTATGGTAAGGTAAGTTACCATCATCTTTGTAACATAAGTTACTATATTGTGTTGTAACGTAAGCTACCATGGAATGACCCTTTAACTAACCAGTAAATGTTTGCTTGTTGCAATGAACTTGATGTCTTCTGAATTGTGTGCGGAATCTCCTGAGGATGGAGGCCTGGAGACAGCAGAGGCCTGGGGCCTACAACTGAATGTGGTGCACCCCACACCTGACAACACACTGGGACACTATTTTCCTGTAAAGTGTCAGAGCGTAACCGGACAGCAGCTCGGTCATGACTACTGCTCTTTGCAACTTTACAGTCTCACACTGTAATTCCTACCTGCCAGGATCATCCCCTGGCCGATTGACAGGTCGTTTGCTCTGTCAATCAGCCAAAGGAGGGATTTGCTAGGTAAGAAATACAGCGTAAGGCCGGCGTCACACTGGCGTTTAAAACGGCCGAGTGCAATGCGATAAAAAATCGCATTGCACTCGGACCAATATTAAGTTATGGGGCCGCTCCCAGCAGCCGACTTTTTGTCGGCCATTTTCCTCGGTCCGAGACAATCGCAGCATGCTGCGATTGTCTCGGACCGAGGAAAACTCGCGGCTCACTCGCACCCATATAAGCCTATGGGTGCGAGTGAGACAGCGCACATCACTCGGATAACATCCGAGTGATGTGCGCTTTAAGCGGACCCCAGCAATGGAGGAGATGGAGAAATTAATTTCTCCGCCTCCTCCGCAGCTGTGCTCCGATCCTCCCTGTGCGAGAGAATCGGAGCACAGACGGATGACACTCGGCTCCTGCTCTGCTGCGAGAAGGAGCCGAGGGTCATTAGCATATCGCATCCGATGCTCTCGCATCGGATGCAATACGCTAGTGTGACGCCGGCCTAAGACTGAGAATAGTGATGGGCGAATGTGCTCCGATAGGGTGTTATCCGAGCATGCTCAGGTGCTAACCTAGTGTCCGGCATGCTCGGATAATATGTTTGAGTTCCCACAGCTGCAGGTCTCTTGGCTGTTCGACAGTTGCAGCACATGCAGTGATTGCCTAACAAACAGGTAATCCCTGCATGTGTTGTGACTGTCGAACAGCCACGAGACATGCAGCAGCGAGGACTTGAACACTCAGTTAGCACACTAGCATTCTCGGATAACATTAACTGAGAACCTAGAAGTACATTGTCACACCCGAAAGCATTAGAAGGGATTGACCAAGCCGGTCAGCACAGCGTCTCCGACAGAATACCCTCATCTGGCCAGCAGCCACACATAGGCCATTGCATCTTCATTAGTGTAAGTGTCACCATTGGGATCTCTTTCCCTCCTCCGTATGTTCCTTTCACACTGGAATAAGCGATCACGTGAAAAAGGCTCCGGCGGAGCCGAAACGTTGTGTCAGATCGCATGAGCTGCTTTATTCTGTTATGCTCCCAAATGTATAAATAAATCCACACTTTTATCTGCATGAATCCATTGTACAGAATCTAATTAGAGTGTGCGGTGAATTATAAAATTTACTATTATTTAGGACCCTTTGGTCCATTACACCAGCACCTCGCCTCTAGTAGACTGAGTGCACGCTAAAATCTCCCTTTACAGGTTTCCTTTAACGTCATAGCTCTGTCCATGTACAGTACATGCAACAGAAAACTTATAATCCCATCAAACACTCAATATCAAAGTAATCTGTAAATGTGTGTAAGACAGCCATTAATGAAAAAATGCTGGCGGAATGCAGCCACCATTGGGTAGAAGCTAGGAGCTCTCTCTATACTGTTCCCACTGAACTCAGTAATAAATCTGTATGCTGCACGTTCCCCCTAGGCTGGTAATTTATATCTGTACAGATTTGAAGCTCTGATCTGTAAGTCAAAACTCTCATCCATGTATTTAGTAACGTTCGCCCTAAATATTAAGTAAAGATAACCATAAACATTCGAAAGAGAGTATTTTCCATCCAGAAGTTTGGGACCCCATTGTTTTCTGGTTTAAGTTCTGGTATTGGAACTGAACTGTAGAATAAAGTTCAGGTTGGACACCAGAACCCGAATCTCTACAGGTCCGCTCATCCCTACTAGAGATGGTTCAGTAGCCATACTTATCTTTTAGGTGGAATAACCATTTAACTTAATGCAGCCCTGTCTGTATATTAATGTGTGAATATTGTAAAGGAAATTATCTTCTGACTGTCTGTAGGTGATGTGTCTGTATAAATCTTTATGGGGTTCTTGCTAATGATGTCAAGGGTTAGTTTGCTAAGTATTTGGATATTCAGATCTATACCTTAGAAGTTCTGAAAATCTACTATAGCCCATGGAATATCTTAGACTTGTCTGAGCAGAAGATTCCTTTATTAGGTTTCTGTGTCAGGATAGAGGAATTATGTGTGAATGGTTTCAAAGCAATGCAGCGCGGATAGGAAATAATGAGCAGCGGTGTCAGCACTCCAGATTTGTACTTGATGGGGATAGAGAACTTTGTGTGCATAATCTTATAATGTTTTATCCATTTGAATCTTACTATTAAATTTGTAGCAAAGCATTGGATTAAAGTTGAAATGTAATTATATGTATAGATAATGAGATGACTTTTCTACCTGTCCCATATAGGCAGAGGTGTGCGCTGGAACAGTTGCTGAAGTTATCCAGTCTGTTGTGAATGGAGCAGATGGATGCGTTTTCTGCTTCGGGCATTCCAAGCTTGGTAAGTACTAAGCAACCAATGTGAAGAAGTGTGCAGCGCTCCAATATTACCATCTATCAATTATACGTTAAACGTTATTAAAAAATAATTGTAGGGATTGTCAGGATTGGAAAGCACATTTTACTGTAGAAGGGAATTCGGAGTCGGGAAAAGGGTGCCCCATTCAAGGCACTAACTCTTAGCCAACATCTTGGATGCCCTGATTCACCCACAGCCATTTTATACCGTGCTACTTAAACTGCCTCTTTTAAGGGTCCTAGGCATAGAAAAGGCTGGAAATGGGTGCCAGATAAATGGGCGGCTTTTTAGGCAATCATATGGTTCAGCGGTTTTCATAAAGGAGTTTGTATGTTTTCCCTGTGTTTGTATGGGTTTTCTCCAGGTTTTCCGGTTTCCTCCCATACTGTAAAGACATAGTGATAGGGAATGTAGATTGTGAGACCAATGGGAACAGAGCCGATAATGTCTGTAAAATGTTGTGGAATTAATGGTGCTATATAAGTGAGTACAGTAAATGAAATCATGTGAAATCTAACCAACTCAAACCCTAGCAGTGTTTGTGGACATGTCACTCTTATGGGGTTATTCATACGCTAGAGAGGGATACGTGTTACTAGGGTGACTTTCCATTTAGAGCAACTAGGAATATTCCACAAATACATCATTAATAACAGAACTGTTTTTTACTTAAATAAATATTGATGAAAATATTTGAATGCAGAATAAACGTGTACAGGAAAATCTAATACATTTCTATGTTTTTCTTTTCAAATCTGTGTCCGACAGGAAAGTCATACACTATGATTGGCAAGGATGACTCCATGCAGAATCTTGGCATTATCCCCTGTGCTATTTCATGGCTCTTTAAGTTGATTAATGAACGGAAGGAAAAGACAGGAGCTCGGTTCTCGGTCAGAGTGTCAGCAGTGGAAGTGTGGGGGAAGGAGGAGAACCTGAGAGACCTGTTATCAGAAGTGGCTACCGGCAGTCTTCAGGATGGCCAGTCTCCTGGAGTCTACCTGTGTGAGGATCCAATATGCGGCATGCAGGTAACTAGAGCTGTCTCTTCAGAACAAAGTTGTATGGTATGCTTCATAAGCTGATGAAAAATAATGGAAGCCTGATAATGGGTGTTATTAGGGTACACTCATATCTATAGCTTGAATTCAGAGTTAGCTTTAATCTAATATGATTTGTGTGAATGAATACCAGGGTTCTCTATTGGCAGCTCTTCAAATCTATGCTTATGTTGGGTTTTTTATTACTGGCATATTAATATTATTATTCCCCACTAATGTCACAGCGTAGTGTTTCCCTAGATTTCACAATTATCCTGACAGCAAACGAAAGTCATGCAATAAAATGTATTAAAGACTTGGTTTGATAAAGGGTTAGTGTTATGATAAGGTAATTCAGTACCACAATGGACATAGAGGTCAGAGCACATACAGTGACCTGACAATAACCCAAAAACATAGAATGAGCTCTGAGACGTGGGAACTCTGCTGACCGCAATCCCTAATCCTCTCCAACCACACTAGAGGCAGCCGTGGATTGCGCCTAACGCTCCCTATGCAACTCGGCACAGCCTGAGAAACTAGCTAGCCTGAAGATAGAAAATAAGCTTACCTTGCCTCAGAGAAATACCCCAAAGGAAAAGGCAGCCCCCACATATAATGACTGTGAGTTAAGATGAAAAGACAAACGTAGAGATGAAATAGATTTAGCAAAGTGAGGCCCGACTTTCTGAACAGAGCGAGGATAGGAAAGGTAACTTTGCGGTCAACACAAAACCCTACAAAAACCACGCAAAGGGGGCAAAAAGACCCTCCGTACCGAACTAACGGCACGCAGGTACACCCTCTGCGTCCCAGAGATTCCACCAAGCAGGAAAAAACAAATAGACAAGCTGGACAGAAAAAAACAGCAAACAAAATAGCAAAGCGGAACTTAGCTATGCAGAGCAGCAGGCCACAGGAACGATCCAGGAGGAAACAAGTCCAATACTAGAACATTGACTGGAGGCCAGGATCAAAGCACTAGGTGGAGTTAAATAGAGCAGCACCTAACGACTTACCACATCACCTGAGGAAGGAAACTCAGAAGCCGCAGTACCACTTTCCTCCACCAACGGAAGCTCACAGAGAGAATCAGCCGAAGTACCACTTGTGACCACAGGAGGGAGCTCTGCCACAGAATTCACAACAGGTTAGACATTGACTTATAGGGTTCCGACCTCCAATCGGTGGCATCAGGGGACCAGATTACTTCTTTTTGGAGGGGAGCTTATTTGCATACCATTGTTTGGCCTATAAGGATATGTTCACATGTTGTAGAAAATTTCCGCTGCGGATTTGGTTACAGATCCTCGACAAATCCACGGCAAATCCACAGACGGAATCCTCATGTGATATTTGCGGATTTCGTCTTACTCCATTTACTAAGGTTTGAATAGGGTGAAAACCGCAATGAAATTTTGCAAAACAGTAAGCACACTGAAGACTTGAAATCCACCCCATGCTTTAATTTAAGCTTAGTTTTTTTCTGCAATGTGTGATTCGGGTTATCATAAATCCATTTACTTGTATTGTACTGTTAATTGCTGGCGTCTTGCACTTCAGAATCTGCATCGCACATCTGCAACAAATCCGCAACAAGTGAAATTGGCCTAAACCTCCCTACATTAGCTTGCAGTTCTCCATAAGTAGGGAGAGGACCTCCTTCTCCCCCAAAACAGGCTAGTAGCCTCAAATCTCCAAATAAAATGCACAGCCATTCTCCTCAATATATCAGAAACAAGCTGTAAATTATAAACCCAGTATAAAACTTTATAGAATTATTATTATTATTATTATTATTTATTATTATAGCGCCATTTATTCCATGGCGCTTTACATGTGAGGAGGGGTATACATAATAAACAAGTACAATAATCTTAAACAATACAAGTCACAACTGGTACAGGAGGAGAGAGGACCCTGCCCGCGAGGGCTCACAATCTACAAGGGATGGGTGAGGATACAGTAGGTAGGGTAGAATGGATAGAATGGATTTAATATAAGAAACATGCTGTTTAGGTGACTGTGTGACAACAAATAAACACAAAGCGTTTGCTGCTGTGCAGTGAACCATGATAATAAAACTTATGACGAGTAGTAATAAATTAGAAATGTATCAGGCACCAAAATCAATCATCTTGGTAGATAGGAAAAGGTGGCAGCTCCAGTATATCTTTCAAAGGGGGATGTCAAGTGCAAGCTTTGAAAAATCTAAAACAATTAATTTGAGTTTTGAGTTGTTCTATTACATTGTAAATCAATCTACTATTCATGACAGTCTGTTTTCTTTCTGTATCTGATCCGTGGCAGCCCCAGAATGCTGAAAATTGAGTGATAGAATAGAATTCTGTATCACTTATCTAAACGAATTTGTCTGCTGAAGTTTCTTTAGATGATGCTAGAAAATAGTGACATATAACATATTGTGCAATCTGATAAAAATAAAAACACCTGCAGTTTAGGTCCCTAATTCATACATTTTATCTGAAATGACTGCATGTGTGTATAATTATGTCCGGTTGAACTGATTCTGCCTGATCATTTTTTTTTCTTTTTAAATGAAAATTTTGATGGATTATAACATTTTCAATTACAAAGATACAAAAAAAGAATAAACAGGGCAATATCAGCATCAATTTATCATAAAATATAAGTATGACGTCCAATAAAAGATCAAGTTACTTATGAAGAAAATTGGAGGGAAGGAGAGGGAAGATTTTAAGCCAGGGGTGGGGAACCTCAGGCCTCAGGGCCATATATGGCCCTTGATGACCTTTTATCAAGCACCCGAGCAGATTCTCAGGGACCGCCTTCTTGGGCAGGGAGGTGTATTTTGATTGCCACCAGCTCATTAATTTCTTCTTGCTCAGTTAGCACACACATGCAGTGTTCACAACTGAACACTGAAGGGCATGCAATAAAAGATTACGTCCTGAAACCAGTGCCAGAGTCAGGATGTACTTTGTTGGCGGAGTTTGTACGCCCCCTGAAGGATGGTATAAATATCCAAATGGACCTTGGCAGAAAAACGATTCCCCACCCCTGTTTTAAGCCATCTGTACTCCAATTATTAGTTTACTAAAATCCAATAGAAACCATGCAGGTTGCAGCTATTTTTAAGGTACCTATGCACTTTTAATGCCTGTCGGATGAATGCTAGTTCCTCACGATTCTTGCATGCACGTACACTTGTCCTGAATGGAGGAAGACTGTAGCTAATTTTAGACACTTTTAACTGCAGCTAGTGTCCTGCAAGAAAAAAAGTATCAACAATTGAAATTTGTCGTCGGCTCATTGGTCTGTCGTTGGCTCGTTGGTCTAGGGGTATGATTCTCGCTTAGGGTGCGAGAGGTCCCGGGTTCAAATCCCGGATGAGCCCTACTCTAAAAAAAAAAGGGGCAATAGCCCAGCAGACAGGATAACCGACAACGGAGCAAGAGGTCACTGGATCAAATCCCCAAAACCAAGGCATGACAATAACCCCAACTTGCTATCAAGATAAGTGTTTGTTACTATGCCTGAGGAGGTGGTGATGGCGAACTCAGTCGAGGGGTTCAAGAGAGGCCTGGATGTCTTCCTGGAGCAGAACAATATTGTATCATACAATTATTAGGTTCTGTAGAAGGACGTAGATCTGGGGATTTATTATGATGGAATATAGGCTGAACTGGATGGACAAATGTCTTTTTTCGGCCTTACTAACTATGTTACTATGTTACATGCTTGATTATTCTTTCTTATGACAACATCTATTGGCATAGAGTTGAGAGAGTCAAATAAAAAAGTCAGTCTGTTCTGCCAAGACTGAGCATGAAAATCATCACGATCTGCAGCTCTAAGCTCCCTTTGCAATTGCTGACTAATGACGTCCTAGATGTGCTCAATGGGGAAGAAGTCTGGAGAGACTGCAGGCTATGGTGCAGGCAAGACTGCAATGGAAGCAGGATTGGAGGTCTTCCACTTGAGCGAAGACTCGCACTTTTGTATTGGATGCATTGTTAGCCAGAGATTGATCTGGAGACAATGTGGGCAATGCCATGGGGAGGCCTTCATGAGGAATCATTGTGCCGGTCCTACTACTGTACTACTGGGATTTTGGTGTGGGGTATGTGGTAGATCGGCTCACTTGGCTGCACATAGAGATAGACACAGGATACTGTCTTTTTAAATCATCCACTGGTTTATTAAGAACTAGATGGTGGCCCGATTCTAACGCATCGGGTATTCTAGAAGCGGGGTTTAAATTGCGCACCAATATCACTGATTGGTCACTCGGCCTGCTGGGCATGACCAATCAGCGAAGCGGGGTTTAAATCCCGCGCCAATATCACTGATTGGTCGTGGCTGGCTGGGCACGACCAATCAGCGAAGCATGGTTCAAATCCCGCATCAATTCGCGGTCGGACTGCGCCATTTGCTGATTGGTAGCTGGCACGACCAATCAGCGACGTGGGATTTCCGTAACAGACATAATTAGACGATTATATAGTATATACTGCATAAACCAGTGCAACATTATATAAGAAAACCTGGCCTTCCTGGCCTAACATGAAAACAAAAACATAATGTATGGCACAGTCCTTGTTGCTATGGGAATCTGCCATATTTAGGAACAAAGAAGAAAAGGTTCAACTTCCCTTAACATGAAAAAACAGCTCCAGAGCTTGCACCTCCAGGCCAACCCCACACTGAATGCTCTAGAAGGCTGGATATTTATTCTCTGGTCTACTCCGACTGTACAGCTGTTCAATCAGCCGAGCACTAAGTATGGCTGATCAACCCCTTCTAGCACTTGGTGTGCTGGAGCATTTGCTAGGTTGCTATCACTGAAGCTAACACCCTTAGTGAAACATACCTCTCCTCTAGTACTTTGACAGTTACTTTGTCACAGGTGGCATAACGTACGGTAGCTGGACCACTGTAACATGTATTCAAGGTACTTTAACAGTTCAGCGTTACATTGTTTTGGTCATGGAACCAGTTCTCCAAAGTTTCCCAGGTGACATTTTTCAATACGACAATGCCAGCCCTCATGATGTTTGTGCTACTATAAGCAGCCTGCATGACCTAAATCTGCTTCCATGGCCTGTGGCATCTCTTGTCTTCCATCGAACATATCTGGTACATCATTTGTCGGCAATTCCACAAGTTTTCCTTCTTAGGGCTGCAATTTCAACGTTGAGGAGTATATTATATGTATTATATATACATAGCTATGCAAAGTGTTTTTATGCTTTTGTGGAAAAAAATGCAGCAAAATAAGAAATTTTTGATGCACACAACCACCAATATGAGTGGGAGAGGACGATAAATGCAAGATGTGTATAATTAAAACAAAATAATTTTTATTAGTATTTTAAAAAAGAATAAAATTACAGAATCAAGCTTCTGGAACCACAAAAAGAAGAACACAAAGGCAAGGGGACACAAGGTAAGTACCTATGAAGTATTGCACCAAAGAAATTGCATAAATCCTGAAAAAGAGCTTTTCAAGCATAGGCTAAAGCTATTGAGAAGATAAGGATCAACAGATGTATACCACATTAAGTGCACTCATATTGGTGGTTGTGTGTATCAAAGTGTTGTTTTGACGTTTTTTGCAAAAAAAAATTTTTGGGGAGACTGTGTTAACATTTCAGCAAAATAAGAATGTTCTAAAAAATAGAAGTGCTAAAGTGGTTATCCTGGACTTTTTTTTTCCTATGGGGCTAAGCGCTTATCGGCAAACAGTTGCAAACTATCTGTCTGTTCTGCCATGCGACAATCTCTCCCAGGTCAGAGTGGTCATGCACTGCTCCTACTGGTGATTCTCTTCTGCTCTGCTCCGTCAACATGGTGTCACTACCGATGTCATATTCATTGACAGAGCTCAGTCTAAAGTAGCGGGGAGTGGGGAGGCGGCTGTCAATCAACCTGACATTAGCAGTTAGCAGAGCGGACGTGACCACAAGAAACAGGAGAATTGATGGCATGACCACCCTGAGCCAGGGGAGATCATTGTAGGGCAACACAGATAGGTAGTCCCAGATAACCCCCTTAAATGGTTTACTTGTATCAAATAATAAAATGTGCCAGGATAAAAGAAAAATCTAAATCCAATCAATATTTCATGCACAGTGTATATTATAATATATTATATATCATAATAGTACACTGTAATATTTCAAAATAATATATTTTATATGTATATTTTCATGTTTAGAAAGTGTTTTTTCATGTTAGAGATAGCCATGAGCAAGTAGTTGAGCAGTTCTGCATTTGACTTGGTTCCCACCTGTAACTTAAAAGATGCCTTGGACTTCTTCTACACCAGTTGATCAGTGTCAGTGAGTTTCTGCATCCACATAGTCCACCTCCACAATTCTAAAACTGTAGAAATTACTTAATTATCGCTTATACTATATTTGCTTTGTGTTTAGTTGCAGAACCAGAGTGAACTGCGAGCACCAACTGCTGAGAAAGCGGCCTTTTTCCTGGATGCTGCTATTGCCTCACGCAAATGCAGCCAACGGGATTGTGATGAAGATGACCACAGAAACTCTCACATGCTCTTTACTCTGCACATTTATCAGTATCGTATGGAGAAAAGTGGGAAAGGAGGCAGTAAGTGTAAATCCAGCATAAAAAACTGAAAAAATCTAAACGTCACTTTCCTGCAGTGTGCACGCTCTATAACTATGTGAGACATAGTGACGGGGAATGTACTAAGAGTCAAAAATCATTAATAAGTTTAGACCTTTAATGGTATTGTTCATGTATTTTGTACTTGTTCATAATTCCATCCATTTTGAAACAGAATAATGAATACTATTAAAAATCCGCACTCTAGAATTAGACCATCTATGAACTTTTTTGAAAAAAGAATCTGATATCCTGCATCATCAAAGGAAAACCAAACATCAAATACCCAACACATACAAAGAATATAACCATCAATATTAGTGACACTGATTAAAATGGCATACAATATATACAGTACCTACAGAGCTGTTTATAAATATCTACAGTGGAGAAAATAAGTATTTGATACACTGCCGATTTTGCACTTTTTCCCACCTACAAAGAATGGAGGTTTCTGTAATTTTTATTGTAGGTACACTTCAACTGTGAGAGACAGAACCTAAAAATATAAACCAGAAAATCACATTGTATGAGTTTTAAATAATTAAATTGCTTTTTATTGCATGAAATAAGTATTTGATCACCAACCAACCAGCAAGAATTCTGGCTCTCACAGACCTGTTAGTTTTTCTTCAACAAGCCCTCCTATTCTGCACTCATTACCTGTATTAATTGCACCTGTTTGAACACCTGTCCACACACTCAATCACACTCCAACCTATCCACCATGTGCCAAGACCAAAGAGCTGTCTAAGGACACCAGGGACAAAATTGTAGACCTGCACAAGGCTGGTTTGAATTACAGGACAATAGGCACACAGCTTGGTGAGAAGGAAACAACTGTTGGCAAAATTATTAGAAAATGGAAGACACACAAGATGACTGTCAATCTTCCTTGGTTTGGGGCTCCATACAAAATCTCCCCTTGTCAGGTGAGGATGATTTTGAGAAAGGTCAGGAATCAGCCCAGAACTACATGGGAGGACCTGGTTATTGACCTGAAGAGAGCTGGGTCCACAGTCTCAAACATTATCATTAGTAACACACTACACCATCATGGATTCAAAACCTGCAGGGCATGCTCACGCCAACATATGTCTAGGCCCGTTTGAAGTTCACCAGAGACCATCTGGATGATTCAGAGGAGGCATGAGAGAAGGTTATGTGGTCAGATGAGACCAAAGATGAGACCAAAGTAGAGCCAAAGTTGATATCAACCCCACTCGCTGTGTTTGGAGGAAGGAAAAGGATTAGTGCAACCACAAGAACACCGTTCCAACCATCAAGCATGGTGGGGGAAGCATCATACTTTGGGGGTGCTTTTCTGCAAAGGGGACAGGACGACTGTACTGTATTGAAGGGAGGATGGATGGGTTCATGTATTGCGATATTTTGGCCAACAACCTCCTTCCATCTGTAAGGCCATTGAAGATGGGTCATGGCTGGGTCTTCCAGCATGAAAATGATCCGAAACACACAGCCAGGGAAACTAAGTAGTAGCTCTGTAAGAAGCATTTCATGGTCCTGGAGTGGCGTAGGCAATGTGCAGAACTGAACCCAATAGAAAATCTTTGGAGGGAGCTGTAACTCGATGTTGCCCAGGGGCAAGCCCAAAACCTAAAAGATCTGGAGAAGATCTGTATACAGGAGTGGGCCAAAATCCCTGTTTCAATGTGTGCAAACTTGGTCAAGAACTGCAGGAAACATCTGACCTCTGTAATTGTGGGTAAAGGTTTATGTACCAATACTAAGTTCATTTTTATATTGTATCAAATACTTATTTAATGCAATAAAATCCAAATTAATTATGTAAAAATCATGCAATATGATTTTCTGTCTCCCGCAGTTGAAGTGTACCTATGATAAAAATTACAGACCATTCTTTGTAGGTGGGAAAACTTGCAAAATTGGCAGGGTATCAAATACTTATTTTCCCCACTGCATCTTTAAGGCATAACGACTTTTGTAATTTGCCTTATTATAAAATTCCTTTCCATTCTCCCTATACAGATATTCCCTACATGTGCTTTTTTTTCTTTATATCTTGTGACAATTAGTTTGAGGGGAGTCTGAAATAGGATATCCCAGGAGGATGGCCCTACAGTTCCTTCCCCACAGTTTCTATCACTCCCTGAAACGGGACATAATCAGAAGGAGATGCCTCGGTCAGTTACCACAGCTTATGTGACCACCATCCCCTGATGACATCTTGTTTTAGGGGAAGTGACGAAGAGGTCATTGCAGCTTATGTCCCTAGCGCTCATACCTTCAGTCGCCATCCTTGACAGTCCCTGCTTCTGACACCACCGCCTCTTTCCCTAAAACGAATTTAAGCAGGATGAGATTTCTATATCTGCAAACAATTTAGCCAACATAATTATATAGATTTTTTTTTGTATCGTATACAGGAAAAATATATATTTGTATCCTGTTAGCCAGTAGCTAGCAAAATATTATAAATTGAGAGTCCTCAGTGATCGACACCTTTTCATTCATTGATTGTAAGCCTGTGAGCAGAAACCGCAAACCTCTTGTTTAGGGATGAGCGAACCCGAACTGGTAACGAAACCCCAAACATGGACCTTTTACTGCAGGTCCAGTTTCCTGTTTGGGATCGCCAGTCTAATAAAGCTAGTTGAAAGGCCAATCAATAGCTTTTAGATTGTGGGCACTTCGGAAGCCATTACAGTCATGACAAGTATTGACCCGGCCTGTATAAAGACTGGATCATGAGTCCCGCTGGCATTATGCTCTCATTAGTGTAGGGATAGGACGCAGCTGTAGTGAGGGACAGATAGGGACTGCACGCACTGCAAAAAAAACACTTTGTGTACTCTGTAACCCATACCGTATATATGGTAGTGCTGTGCTAAAAGCCACTGTGTACACTCTAAATACCCATCTGTGGGAGTACTGCCCTAAAAGTTGCTGTGTGTACTCTGCACCCGCCCGCCTGTTTGGAGTACTGTCTTTTAAGCTTCTGTGTATATTCTGCAACTCACATACAGTTTAGGCAAAAATTATTAAGAGACAACCACATGAAAACCCTGTCATGGGCAGCCCAATCTCCAGACCTGAACCCCATTGAAAACCTCTGGAATGTAATCAAGAGGATGATGGATAGTCACAAACCATCAAACAAAGAAGAACTGCTTACATTTTTGCACCAGGAACCGTGTGAAAGATTGGTGGAAAGCATGCCAAGACACATGAAAGCTGTGATTAAAAATTCTAACAACTCTGCTGGCATCACGGCATGGCCTCTCATCTCTCACACTATCTTACCCACTGCTCCAGGTCATGATGTGGTTTCTATTTCTTGCCAGCTCCATATTCTGTGCCTCTGCCCTCTGCATGCTTCCTGGCTGTGTGGCGCCTGAACTCTCTGGTTCTTATAGGAATCAGGTGCACCTGTCTAATCTGTTCCTGACCAATTACCAAGGGGCCTCCAGTATTTAGTGCAGCTCCACCCAGTGGACTGGGCCTGTGCAATGTGTTAGTTCAGTTTGTGTTTAGCTTCTGAGTTTGCCAGGCCTTCCTCTGTGTTGCTCCCTCTCTAGTGGTCTTTCGCTGTGTTCTTGCCTTGATCTTGTTGTCCGCCCTCCAGGAGGCAGAATATCCTGGTCCCTGTGTCTTTGTTCTTGTTCCTTGTCTTGTTCCATTACCTTGTCTTAACTTAGTCCTATCTCTGTCTCCTTGTCTGTGGCTTCCTTCCCTGCTGTGTCTTTCCTCGTGTTCTCAGTCTGCTTATGCTCTGCACTCTTGTGGCTCTGCCTGCTCTGTACCTTTGTAGCTTTGCCTCTGCTCCGCACTCCTGCGGTTCTGCTCCGTTCTACTCTGCTTAGCTTCTGCTGCTGCAGTAATCTCTTGCTGCAGCTCCTCTCTGCATTCCTTGCAGTTCTGCTCTGCTGAGCTTCTGCTGCAGCAGTAATCTCTTGCTGCAGCTCCTCTCCACACTCCTTGTGGCTCCGCTCTGCTTAGCTTCTGCAGAAATCTCTTGCTGCAGCTCCTCTCCGCATTCCTTGCGGTTCTGCTCTGCTTAGCTTTTCTTGCTATGCTATCTCTTGCTGCTCTTCCGCTCCTATCTGCAGCCTTGCACTTCTCTTCCTGTGTGAACAGGTCCCAATCTGTTCCTTCATTCTACTTTCCTTCTGGCTTGTTTCCGTACCTGCATCTCCTGTGTGAACAGGTCTCAACCTGTTCCTTCATTCTCCTTTCCTTCTGGCTTGTTTCCGTACCTGCATCTCCTGTGTGAACAGGTCCCAACCTGTTCCTTCACTCTCCTTTCCTTCTGGCTTGTTTCCGTACCTGCATCTCCTGTGTGAACAGGTCCTAACCTGTTCCTTCGTTCTCCTTTCCTTCTGGCTTGTTTCCGTACCTGCATCTCCTGTGTGAACAGGTCCCAACCTGTTCCTTCATTCTCCTTTCCTTCTGGCTTGTTTCCGTACCTGCATCTCCTGTGTGAACAGGTCCCAACCTGTTCCTTCATACTTCATTCCTTTCTGCTTGTTTTCTTACCTGCACCTCCAGTGTGAACAGGTCCCTACCTGTTTCCTCATACTACATATCCATACCTGCACCTCCTGTGTGAATAGGTCCCTACCTGTTCCTTCATACACCACACCATCCAGCCCTGTGTTCTCTGCCGTGCCTGCCAGCCCTGTGTTCTCTGCCGTGCCTGCCAGCCCTGTGTTCTCTGCAGTGCCTGCCAGCCCTGTGTCTCTGCCGTGCCAGCCTACTCGTCTGAGTTTCAGCCGTGCTCTTCTGCCAGTCCTGCCTGATGCCCGCACCTGTCCTAGTGTTCCTGTTCTCCAAGTGGGATCAGCAGCCACAGCCAGACACCACCCTGGAGTAGCACCTGGCAGCTGCCTGCTGCACAAGCCTGACCTCACCATCAGAGGCTCCAGTGGAAACCCAGGCAGCTGTCATAGTCACGCCCCTTCCTGGGTAGACTGGTTTGTGGCACAGTGGGGCCCCAAACCCCCCCAAGCTCACGCCCACCAGTCAGGGCGTGAGTGTGACAAAAATCATGGTTATTCCACAAAATATTGATTTCTGAATTCTTCCTGAGTTAAAACAGTATTGTTGTTTCTAAATGATTATGAATCTGTTTTCTTTGCATTATTTGAGGTCTGAAAGCACTGGTTATATTTTTAATTTTGACCATTTCTCCTTTTCGGAAAAAAAAAAAATTATTGCTTGGAAATTCGGAATACTGTATGTAAAAAAAATAATTTCTACACCGCAACCGTGTCTGTAGGAACACTGTTCCAGAAAAACCTCTGTGTGTACTCTGCACGCATATCTGTGTAAATACTCTGAAAAAAGCCTCTGTGCGGGTTCTCTGCAAAACATCCTGTGTGGGTGTAATCTGCAAAACAACCTTTTTAAAAAAAAATTGGGTAGACCACAAAACATTGTGGATGGAAAATAGAACAAACAGACTGTTGTGCAGTCTAACAATGACTGGGTGCGGCTGGTATACTTCTATATTCAGCCAAAGTTATAGACGAATCCTGAGGGATCCACACCTGGATTTTAATGCTGTGGACAATTACATGCGCCTGTCTGTGATCACACCATCTGCCATTCTAAACACACATTCCGACATTACACTTGCAGCAGGGCAGGCTAGCTCCTCCAAGGCGTAAAGGGCAAGCTTAGGCTATGTGTCCAATTTGGAGACACAGAAGTTAAATGGGCCAGACCCATCAATCAGTTTGTGAAGATGTGTGGACACATTACCATATTGTTGAAACATGGATTTGATCCATTGAACTTGTGTTTTGTGGTCAGATTTTCTTTCTGCCGAGCCACAGGAGACACACTATTTCTCTGGGTGTTTGTGTTTTGTTTTCTGGCTGCAGTCTGTCTAGCGTAACACAGGTGTTTTCCTTTGCGCACATATCACATTTTGAGTGCAGCTTTACATTCTGTCACCCAGCAAGCATAAAGTGCAGCAGAGATTCATCTTAACTAAAAGCCTACATCCTTAGATCAAGGATAGAATAGACAATTATAGTACACTAGATGGTGGCCCGACTCTAAAGGTACCTTCACACAACGATGTCGATCGCTGCAGCGTCGCTGTTTGGTCGCTGGAGAGCTGTCACACAAACAGCTCTCCAGCGACCAACGATGCCGAGGTCCCCGGGTAACCAGGGTAAACATCGGGTTACTAAGCGCAGGGCCGCGCTTAGTAACCCGATGTTTACCATGGTTACCATCGTAAAAGTAAAAAAACAAACACTACATAGTTACCTTCAGCTGTCTGTCCCCGGCGCTCTGCTTTCCTGCACTGACTGTAAGCACAGCGGCCGGAAAGCAGAGCGGTGACGTCACCGCTGTGCTTTCCGGCTGGCTGACACAGGATGCAGGTGGAGTGCAGAGAAGCAGAGCGCCGGGGACAGACACCGGAAGGTAAGTATGTAGTGTTTGTTTTTTTTACTTTTACGATGGTAACCAGGGTAAACATCGGGTTACTAAGCGCGGCCCTGCTCTTAGTAACCCGATGTTTACCCTGGTTACCAGTGAAGACATCGCTGAATCGGCGTCACACACGCCGATTCAGCGATGTCTGCAGGGAGTCCAGCGATGAAATAAAGTTCTGGACTTTCTGCAGCGACCAACGACATCACAGCAGGATCCTGATCGCTGCTGCGTGTCAAACACAACGATATCGCTAGCGAGGACGCTGCAACGTCACGGATCGCTAGCGATATCGTTGTGAAGTTGTTTAGTGTGAAGGTACCTTTACGCATCGGGAATTCTAGAATATGCAGGTCCACGTAGTATATTGCACAGCCCACGTAGTATATTGCACAGTCACGTATATTTCCCAGCCACATAGTATATTGCTCATATTCTCCCATACCATCTTTGCCACCGGAACCTGCAACGGAAGATGGCAGCCGGCGCGAGCGACTACGGAGGGTGAGTATAGCAGTTTTTTTTTTTTATTATTATTTTTAACATTACATTTTTTACTATTGATGCCGCATAGGCAGCATCAATAGTAAAAAGTTGGGGACACACATGGTTAATAGCGGCGGTAACGGATTGCGTTACCTGCGGCATAATGCGGTCCGTTACCACCGGCATTAACCCTGTGTTAGCGGTGACCAGAGGGGAGAATACGGGCGACAGGCACTGACTGCGGGGAGTAAGGAGCGCCCATTTTCTTCCGGACTGTGCCCGTCGCTGATTGGTCGCGGCAGCCATGACAGGCAGCTGCCAAGACCAATCAACGAATGAATATCCGTGACAGAAAGTAAGAAGGACAGACGAAAGTGACCCTTAGACAATTATATAGTAGATTTCATAACTTTCCCAGATCCCAAAAATTACAGCACATATTGCTTTGGACTACTGTACCAAATGTATTATATATGTTAGGAGTTGGAGGCAGGCTATTTTATACAGACTCCACGAAAATGGACACCAACTTCCACTACATGACTCCAAATCCACAGCCCTGGTAACAAACACAGATTGACCACGCGCTCTCTTTCTCTGCAGCAGCTACACCACTACCAGCATCAACACAGCCACGTCTCTTATTTGATGATTTCTTCATTGTTTTACAACTCCAAAAATGCAGAGTATTACACAGCCGCATACAGAGAGACAGTGCCAGCAGATTAATACACTGCCTGTTTTTAGACTACTCCCCCACCAAAAAAAAACAAAAAACACAAAACCAGTATTGGTTACCTCTTCCTCCTACACCTGTTCCATCTAATTCCCGCACTGGGACCTATGCCTCCTAGTTCTAGATTGTTATTTTATTTTATTTTTTTTTATTCTATGTTCTTTTAAGTGAGTTCCCCAAAAAGAGCGAAAAACCTACAAAAACTGTGTTGGATACCTCCTCCACTTCCTCTTCATCTACACTGCCACGTCCACCTCCTCTACCTGGACCTCCGCCTCCTGGTTCGAGATTATTATTTTTTCTTTTTTTTATTCTATGTCATCATCTTTTCAGTTAGCTATTAAAAGGTTTCAACCACTGAGAACTCTCAGTTTTTAATATTTTTTTACTATGTAAAGTATTAGGAAAAATAAACCTACCCATAAACAATAACAGACAGTCAATGACCGGTCAGTGGAATTCAACAAGATCTGAAATCAGCATATAGCAAGAGCCCTACATGTGAGCCAAGCTTGATCGAAAGTGACAAGACGTAACCAAAAACTAGAAGATTTAAACAAAAGCAATTTTAACTGAAAGGAACAGTAAGAGTTCATGCTCAGCACTGTGTTGGATGGATTTATTTTCCGGTTGATTGATGACAACCAAGTACAAGAAGAAAGCAGAAGAATTATTCGCTTCCATCTAACTCTCGAATGACAAAGTCATGTTCTGTAGACCCTACTCGATAGAGAAAAGCCACGAATGATGAATCTAGCACAAATAAACCATTTTATGGAAAGTAGGAAAATGAAGCAATAATTTTACATAATACCTGCATGAATAGCAATAGAACATACATAGCAGATTTCCTGGGTTAGGGTGATGGTAAGAGACTTGGAGTTTACTTTTACATATCTTTCATGTATCCATCTAATGAAAGTATATTTCAATGTATTTGCATATTTAATTAAGCAACAATTCAGATCTTTGAGGGAGAAAAATCAAATTTAGTTCACTTTTAGTGCCCAAACTATACTGAACAGATGAGGCTTTATCTGAATGTGTTGCTCTGCAGCTGTGAATACCATATCAGAATTTGCTCTAATCACTTAAGGAATAGTGGAACAATGCGCTCTAGCTAGATATTGGTTTTAGCGTTAAGGTATAGGCATATGGCAACATAGCAAGGGAACTTATGTACGTTCTCTTTCTTAGCTAAACTGTCTGAAAGAGGCTATTTAGCAATATATGCAGACAAATTATCTCTGACCTTTTCCATTCCCACAGTGTTATCAATAGTTCAGTTCATACATGTGTTACACTACAAGCTCATACAGTTGGAGAGTAGATGATCTTATATGGGAGTCGTATATCATAAAAAAAATGAACAGTTGTTTAAATCTGGGTTTTCTTGTGTTACATTTATTGTTTACAATTTTTGCAGTGTTTTTCCCCTTTAACACAATCTGTAATAAAAAAATAGAATTTTCACACTGGCCGCTGGGAATTTTTTAGTCTCTAACTTCCCTTTACTTCAGGAAACAACACATGTACATAGCCACAATGGTCTCATCCTGAAAGTCTTTTGTATTGAAGTGTCTAATGAGCTGAATATAGAGGTATTACTTGTCATTATAATCCTATCTCTGGTAATATGAAGCTTTGCTGGATAACCATTACAGAAAGGACAGGAAGTATAAGTCTAAAAACTCCCAGTGGTTAATATAAAAATTGCAAGATTGCTATTTGTTTTTTAAATTGGAAAATTAAAAATAAAAACATTGTCTAGAAAGAGCTAAAAAAATATATGTAACACAAAAACCTAATGTAAACAATAGATAATTTTCTGATCATAGTTTTTCCTTTAAAGGGAGGCATTTTTAAAATATATTCTTAGAAATACTTGTATACATCTGGTACATGTCACTTGGGACAGTTTTTGGGGCTCTCTTAGTCCAGTATTTCATTTATGAAACATTTTCCCTATAGTGTTAATGCTGTGAGTGCAAAAATTGTAATGACACTGTATCATAATATATTGGAGCGTGCAACACTTCTCAAAGGTTAACCTGCCTTCTTTTCTCTTGGCAGTGTCGGGAGGTCGCAGTCGATTGCATCTTATTGATCTGGGAAGCTGCGTAAAGGTGCAGAGTAAAAATAGAGATAGCAGCACGGGCTTGTGTCTCTCTCTGTCAGCACTTGGCAATGTCATTCTCGCTCTGGTCAATGGCAGCAAGCACATACCATACAAGTAAGCAACATGAAAGGACTGTCGATGTTAGAAAAATGCAATTTTATCTATTCAATGTTAGCAATCCAGTAAGGGGACTGGAGCAGATGACATTAATTAACTACAATATGTTAGGTTCTTAAGCAACAAATATATGACAATGTATTGGGTAATTAATACATTTCAAAATATAACTTGTTTTAAATTCTATTTTGGACTGAATATGAGAAAATTATATTACTTTGTCCAAAATGTAAAATAAATTAGTTTTCTGTCTTAAAGGGAACCTGTCACCCCCGTTTTTTGAGATTGAGCTATAAATACTGTTAAATAGGGCCTGCGCTGTGTGTTCCTATAGTGTATGTAGTGTACCCCGATTCCCCACCTATGCTGAGATATAACTTACCAAAGTCGCCGTTTTCGCCTGTCAATCAGGCTGGTCAGGTCGGGAGGGCGTGGTAACATCGCTGGTTCTTCCTCAGCTTTACATTGGTGGCGTAGTGGCGTAGTGGTGAACAAGCAGCGCGCGATCTGCGCTGTAATCCCTTGCATCGGTGGGGGCGGCCATCTTCCTGGGGCCGCGCGTGCGCAGATCGAGTGCTCTGCTGCACGGGGCTTCAGGAAAATGGCCGCGGGATGCCGCGCGTGCGCATTAGAGATCGTGGCGGCCATTTTCCCAAAGCCGAGTTTGCATCTCGGCTTTGGGAAAATGGCCGCCGCGATCTCTAATGCGCACGCGCGGCATCCCGCGGCCATTTTCCTGAAGCCCCGTGCAGCAGAGCACTCGATCTGCGCACGCGCGGCCCCAGGAAGATGGCCGCCCCCACCGATGCAAGGGATTACAGCGCAGATCGCGCGCTGCTTGTTCACCACTACGCCACTACGCCACCAACGTAAAGCTGAGGAAGAACCAGCGATGTCACCACGCCCTCCCGACCTGACCAGCCTGATTGACAGGCGAAAACGGCGACTTTGGTAAGTTATATCTCAGCATAGGTGGGGAATCGGGGTACACTACATACACTATAGGAACACACAGCGCAGGCCCTATTTAACAGTATTTATAGCTCAATCTCAAAAAACGGGGTGACAGGTTCCCTTTAAACTATGTAATATATTGTGTATACCTTACTAGAGGTGGAATTCTGACAGCCAATGCCCTCACCAATAAGGGAATTTGGAGCTAGTAAAACGCAGAGGCTGCTTCCAATATTTTCCCACCCTGTACCATACAACTTGATTTGACTGGTACTGTGTTTTAGTTCTCTGTATACCGCCTAATTTGAAGTAGCAGTGAGAAGCGAATAAACATTGTACTTTTGTACCACTATCATGTTCTATATTTTAAAACGTTGTATCATAGATCTTCTGTGGTACACATTACACATTAAGTAGAGGCATCCAAAATGGATCTAGAGTCCGGCGCACAGTTCCCAATGCTTTTGTATTAAGTAGAGTGAACTTCCTGTAATGAATGTGTTAATGGCTTCCATAGAGAATACAGGAACTTTGGCAACATAGTTTTTTTTTTTTTATTATAATTATAGCACCGTTTATTCCATGGCGCTTTACCTGTGAAAAAGGGGGGAAAATAACACAAAACAAGTACAATAAAGTTGAACAAAACAAGTCACAGACTGGTAGAGGAGGAGAGAGGACCCTGCCCTCAAGCACTCACAATCTACAAGGAATGGGTGAGGGTACAGTAGGTGAGGGTATAGCTGGTCATGCTGCAGTTTGGTTCCTTTTGAAGATTATCATGGTAGGCGAGAATCTGATATGTTGGGGTTAGAGAGTTCCAGAGTGGGGGTATACATGGGAAAAATTTTGTATGAAATTGTAGACAGAGGAGATAAGAGGGGAGTAGAGAAGGATATATTTTGAAGATTAAAGGTTGCGTGTAGGTAAGTAGCAGGAGACTAGGTAACAGATTTATGAAGGAGACAGGTTTTGGATGGCTTTGTATGCCATTTTTTGTTTGAGTTTTGAACTGGAGTCTTTGGATAATGGGGAGCCAGTGAAGGGATTGACAGAGAGGAAAAGTCGGGGAATAGCAGGGGGATAGGTGGATTAGTCGGGCAGTGGAGTTTCGGAGTTTAGGATAGATTGGAGGGGTGTGAGAGTGTTGCAGGGGATGCCACAAAGCAGGAGGTTGCAGGAGTCGAGACAGAAGAAGATGAGGGCTGCACTAGTGTTTTTGCAGATTCTTGGTTGAGAATTGTATAGATCCTGGAGATATTTTTGAGCTGGAGCCAGTAAGTGGAAAGAGCTTGATGTGTGGTTTGAAGGAGAAATCAAAGTCAAGGGTTACCCTTAAGCAGCGAGCTTGCGGGACTGGGAGGAATGGGTAGCCATTGACCTTGATGGATAGGTCTGTAGGTGGGGTTGAGTGAGATGGTGGAAAGGTGGTGAAATCTGTTATCCATATTAAGTTTTAGAAATCTAGCTGAGAGAAAAGATAAAATAGTGGACAAACATTGTGGGATTCTGGATAGTAAGAAGGTGACATCAGGTCCAGAGAGGTAGATCTGTGTGTCATCATTAGTGATGAGCGAGTGTACTCTTTGCTCTGGTTTTCCCGAGCACGCTCGGGTGGTATTTGTAAATGCTCAGAGATTTAGTTTTTGTTGACTCAGCTGCATGATTTACAGCTTCTAGCCAGCCTGAGTACATGTGGGGGTTACCTGGTTGCTAGGGAATCCCCACATGTATTCAAGCTGTCTTTCAGCTGTAAATCATGCAGCTGAGGCAACAAAAACTAAATCTCCGAGCAGTTACAAACACTCGGAGACCACCCGAGTGTGCTTGGGAAAACCCTAGCAACGAGTATACTCGCTCATCACTAGTCATCATCATAGAAGTGATACTGAAAGCTATGGGACTCTATGAGCTGTCTGAGGTCAAAGGTGTAGATGGAGAAGAGCAAGGATCCTAGAACTGAACCTTGGGGGACACCGACAGATAGGGGGCAAGGTGAGGAGGTGGTGTGTGAGTGGAAGAAGATGAATGTCCAGTTCGGTATAGTATAATGGTATCAGGAGATCCAAGATAGGGCCAAGTCTGTGATGCCAAGAGATAAGAGAATCTGTAGTAAAAGGGAATGGTCCACTGTGTCAAAGGCAGATGATAGGTCCAGTAGGAGGAGGATAGAGTGGCGTCGCTTGGGTTTGGCAGTTAGTAGGTCGTTGGTAACTTTAGTCAGGGCAGTTTCAGTGGAATGGTGAGGTCAGAAGCCAGATTGTGAGTGGTCAAAGGGAGCGGGAGGAGAGGTGGTTTCATTAATCATTTAGGGATTCGTGGCATCTCTGGGTCTGCTGAAATTTAAATTATTTTTTTTCTTTTGGTCTAGCAATAGTTAATGTCAGTCTCTTGCTGGAAGTTGTTTTTTAGGCTGGTCAGCTGATGTTGGTTTGTAACCACTCCCACCTTCCTTTAAATAGTCACATGACCCATCAGCTGATTGTCGGTCTTAGTGTTTTTGTTCTATGCAGACAAGTTTGGTGCGTGGAGCGCACATGTGATGGTGGTGTTGCTTCTGTGGGAGTTCTGCTGTACTGGTGTCGTTTAGGCTAGGTTCACATTAGCGATTGAGTCCACAGCATATTATCCGCATGCGCAAACGCATGTCAAAGCGCATGCTAACACAGCGTTTTTTATCCACATCACCTTATGCATGACGCCAAAAATTGCAGTTTTTGCATGCGTTTTGGCATGTGTTTGCGATATTTATACGCAAGCGTTCGATGGGACAATGCTTTTCCAGGAGAATTTCCTAGACATAAGCCACGTCCAATGGGCGTGTCTCATGGAAATTCTCTGTATAGACCATTGTACAGATGAAATCCTCATCTTTTGCTGCTGTTTTCTGCTGCAAGATGGATCTCAGAATGGAGAGCTTATATCGTAATCTGGATTTGGATTTGAACTTGGCTTATGCCTTTGCTGTTGCTTGTTATGAAGAAAGAAAAAGAGAAAGACGGAGAAGACATCGTTGTCACTACTGGCAACACCCATTTGTTGAAGTCCGAGAGAGCCGTGGAGCCTACCACACGTTGTACACAGAGCTGCGGGCAAACCCTCAGAACTTTTCGATTACACCAGGGTGTCGGAACAGATCTTCGTTGACTTACTGTAACGTGTGCGAGGATCCATCACCAGGCATGACACAACTATGGCAATTCATGCTGAGGAACGTCTGTTGGTGTAAGGTATGTAATTTTGAAAAAGAAACATCTGTCATTAATATGATTGTTCTAAAAGCCATGTACTGATTTTTTTTCCATTTTTTCTAAAAGTCATGTACTAACTTTTTTTCTAAAAGATATGTACTGACTTTTTTCCATTTTTTTTCTAAAAGCTATGTACTGACTTTTTTTTCCCTTCTTTTTAAAAGCTATGTACTGATTTTTTTTTCCATTTTTTTCTAAAAGCCATGTACTGATTTTTTTCCATTTTCTGTTCCATAGGTTCCTGGCTACTGGAGAGACATTATCATCTCTCCATTTCCAATTCCGGATTGGAGTGTCCACCCTTTCTGGGATTGTTGCAGACACCTGCTGTGCTTTATGTGACGTTCTACGTCAAGAATTCCTGCCCCCAACCCACAACTGAACTGTGGCTGGAAAATGCTGGAAAATTTATGGACATTTGTAATTTTCCTAACTGTTTGGGGACTGTGGATGGCAAAGAAATTTGCATTAGGAAACCAGTTGGAAGTGGATCCGAGTTTTTCAATTATAAAAAATACTTTTCTATTGTTCTCATGGCGATTGCAGATGCTGACTGTAGATTTGTCGCCATTGACATTGGCTCATTTGAACAAGGAAATGACTCACAGACTTTTAAAAACTCTGACATGTGCCAACATTTGTATGGTAATGATTTTAATTTTCCACTGCCACAACCTCTTCCCATCACTGAAGAACCGCCAATGTGTTTTATTGTGGCTGGGGATGAAGTGTCCCAAATGTGTGCCAACCTCCTAAAACCATACTCAAGTCGGAACTTAAATCACACCAAACGGATTTTCAACTACCGACTGACAAGGGCACGAAGAACTGTGGAGTGTGCCTTTGGATTGCTGGTCTCTAAATGGTGCATTTTGGGAACAGCCATTAATCTAAAAATTTATACTATTGATGAGGTTGTGTGTGTTGTTCTGAACTACATTCTGGCTATAGAGCAACCAAACTTAGAACTAGAGGAACCTGTTACTACCACATTACGTGATTACCAAGATCACCCTCTGAGGACTTCAGTGGAAGTTGCCAAAATGAGGGATACATTTGCTGCCTACTTTGTTTCTGATAATGGATGTGTGTCATGGCAAGACGAAATGGTTTAGGCCACTAAAATGTACCTGTAATGTTATGTTTAAATTTACCTGTAATGTTAAAATGTACCTGTAATGTTAAAATGTACCTGTAATGTTATCTTGAAATTTACCTGTAATGTTAAAATGTTCCTGTAATATTTGCTGACTGAAATAATAAACCACCTCTAGTTAAACACCTGTTCAAATTTCCCTCAATAATACAATACACATACCGTATATACTCGAGTATAAGCCGAGATTTTCAGCCCAAATTTTTGGGCTGAAAGTGCCCCCCTCGGCTTATACTCGAGTCACGGTAGCGGTGGGGTCGGCGGGTGAGGGGGTGAGGGCGCTGGGGTATACTTACCTAGTCCCAGCGATCCTCGCGCTGTCCCTGCCGTCCCACGGGCTTCGGCGCTGCAGTTTCTTCCTCTCTTCAGCGGTCACGTGGGACCGCTCATTACAGAAATGAATAGGCGGCTCCACCTCCCATAGGGGCGGAGCCGCTTATTCATTTCTCTAATCAGCGGTGCCGGTGACCGCTGATAGAGAAAGAAGCTGCAGCGCCGAAGACAGGAGGGGACAGCGCGAGGATCGCCAGGACTAGGTGAGTATAGCATATTCACCTGTCCTCGTTCCAGCCGCCGGGCGCCGATCCATCTTCCCGGCCGGCGCCTCCATCTTCCCGGCGTCTCTGCTCTCTGACTGTTCAGGCAGAGGGCGCGATGACGCATATAGTGTGCGCGGCGCCCTCTGCCTGATCAGTCAGAGCAGAGACGCCGGGAAGATGGAGGCGCCGGAACGAGACGCCGGGAGCTGCAATCAAGGGAGGTGAGTATGTGTTTTTTTTTCTTTATTGCGGCGGCACAAATTTATGTGGAACATCTTTGGGGCACAGTGAACGGTGCAGAGCACCGTATATGGCACAGCACAGCTATGGGGTACAGTGAACGGTGCAGAGCACCGTATATGGCACAGCACAGCTATGGGGCACAGTGAACGGTGCAGAGCACCGTATATGGCACAGCACAGCTATGGGGCACAGTGAACGGTGCAGAGCACCGTATATGGCACAGCACAGCTATGGGGCACAGTGAACGGTGCAGAGCACCGTATATGGCACAGCACAGCTATGGGGCACAGTGAACGGTGCAGAGCACCGTATATGGCACAGCACAGCTATGGGGCACAGTGAACGGTGCAGAGCACCGTATATGGCACAGCACAGCTATGGGGCACAGTGAACGGTGCAGAGCACCGTATATGGCACAGCACAGCTATGGGGCACAGTGAACGGTGCAGAGCACCGTATATGGCACAGCACAGCTATGTATGGGGCACAGTGAACGGTGCAGAGCACTGTATATGGCACAGCTAGGGGGCACAGTGAACGGTGCAGAGCACCGTATATGGCACAGCACAGCTATGGGGCACAGTGAACGGTGCAGAGCACCGTATATGGCACAGCACAGCTATGGGGCACAGTGAACGGTGCAGAGCACCGTATATGGCACAGCTATGGGGCACAGTGAACGGTGCAGAGCACCGTATATGGCACAGCACAGCTATGGGGCACAGTGAACGGTGCAGAGCACCGTATATGGCACAGCAATGGGGCACAGTGAACGGTGCAGAGCACCGTATATGGCACAGCAATGGGGCACAGTGAACGGTGCAGAGCACCGTATATGGCACATCTATGGGGCACAATGAACGGTGCAGAGCACCGTATATGGCACAGCTAGGGGGCACAATGAACGGTGCAGAGCACTATATGGGGCACACCTATGGGGAAATATGAACGGTGCAGAACACTATATGGCACAGCTATGGGGAAATAATGATCTATTTTTATTTTTGAAATTCACCGGTAAATGCTGCATTTCCACCCTAGGCTTATACTCGAGTCAATAAGTTTTCCCAGTTTTTTGTGGCAAAATTAGGGGGGTCGGCTTATACTCGGGTCGGCTTATACTCGAGTATATACGGTAAGTGTGTGTTTGCGGCGACAGCGCATAAGTTGTGTCGACAGCGCATACAGAGATAAAGAAGACACAGTGAATATGCAAACGAAAGCAAAATTTTATTTAACAATAAAAAATTAGCTTTGGGGAATGTTGGACGGTGAAATATAATGGACATGGGGGGTGTGGAGCTGGGATGATTGGCTTGCATGTTTGGATGATGAAGGGGTTCCAGCGGAAGGGCCTACAAAATGCGTGTGGTCTGGGAGGTCAAGGATGGAAGTAGACACAATAGAAGTGGAAGCCTGGGAAGGGAGAGAGAAATTAGAAAACAGACATATTGGAGGGTGAGGTTGGAGGTGGTAGGACAGTTTCGGGGGTACATTGGCTGGTCCTTGTCTTCTTGGTTTGCTGTGCTGAACTGGTTCTGGCCTTCTGTTTGCTTCTTTTTTTCTTTGGGAGGGTGGGGGTGGTGGCTTGAGGCTGGTGTGCAGCAGGACTCGGCATGGTGGTGGAGGTAGACTAGTGCGCAGCAGGACTCGGCACGGTGGCGGAGGTAGACTGGTGTGCAGCAGGACTCGGCATGGTAGTGGAGGTAGGCTGGTGTGCAGCAGGACTCGGCATGGTGGTGGAGGTAGACAGGCGTGCAGCAGGACTCGGCATGGTGGTGGCTTGAGGCAGGTGTTCAGCAGGACTCGGTATGGTGGTGAACCTGGTTATTGGTGGAACAGCCGGAAATGCCATGTGTGGCTGCTGGAGGTACCGAGTCTGCTGCATAGCCTGGCTGTAAGCAGCATGGCAGGCCTGCATCACATTCACCTGGAGGTCAGGTGTAAGGTTTTCCGACATGCCCCACTCTATAGAATTAAAAAAATGTTGTGCCGCTCTCTGAAGATCAGCTTCCAGGCGGTCAAGGCATAGGTTGACTTCCTGGAAAAGTGAGTTCACATGCGCGAACCCACTTTCCAGTCTGTCCCCCAACGGCCTTTATGCCATTCTGCAAGACCGAGTCTGGCATGAGAGGCCTGTTCCAGGCCTTCTGCCGTGGCCAGAAGAGCAAAAAAAAAAACAGTGGCAGAGAACTGGGACAGGGGAAAACCTGAAGGACCAGCTGTCTGTTCTCTAGCCTGTGAAACCTGCCCACTTACTGCACTGCATTCAATAGTGGCTTCACAATGTGGAACCTAGAAATCAAAGAAACACATTAATATAGTTGTAAACATAAAACAAACAAAAACAGTCAATAATACTTGCCCGCCGTTTTTTCACCTGAACTTGGGCCTGAGTCTGCTCCTGCTCTTCCGCACTGGAACTGTTCTGTAAAGAAAATACATAATTTTACCCCACGTGTCATATTGACAGTCAATACTTACCAATCAGTAACAAATGTACTCACTTCATCAGTCTCCTGTCCACTCTGGGAGGTATGCTCTTCACTGGAGGACATCTTTGATGAGGAATGCTGCAAGAAAGACAGAAGTGAGTACAGATTTCAGTGAGAGAAAAAGACATTCTCATAGCTTTCACATCCTGAGTGAAATCCAGTCTTCAGATCAGCAAAGCAGTCTTCAGAGCAGCAAAGCAGTAACAATCGCTTCCAGAGTCTTGAGAGTAATGGACTACCTGTCTCCAGACCCCCTTTTATACATCGGTGATTTTTCAGGTGGTAACATCATTTCCTGGACATGATTAGTGTGAAGTATGCATGCGTATCGAATGCATGCGTACGCATGTACTTGCGTACCAATGCATTCCCATAGACAGTAATGCGGTTTTTGACACAATCGTCCGCATGCGGACGATTGTGCAATATTTAACGCCTCAAAAAATGCAACATGTTGCGTTCGCTGGACCCAGCCGCAGACCTCGAAACGAAGCATGCGTACGCATCTGCAAGCAAACACATGCAGACGCATGTCCCTGCGTACACCATGTTAAATTTATGTACGCATGACGCGTAAAATGTGAAACCAGCCTTACTCTGCAGCTGTGGAGCTTAGCAGCAGAGTGTAAGCTGAGTAGTTTTCTTTTTGTCTGTTCCCTGTTTGTCTCTTCCCCTGTGTGTTACCATCTGCAGTGGCAAGGCTAGTATCACTAGTATCGCTAGTGCACTAGCCAGGATCCAAAGCGGTGAGAGACAGGGACTAGGTACGTGATGGCTGTGGGGGGAAAGGACCCACGTAGAGTGTTAAGGAAGCTTAGGCTTAGGCATAGGTTGATGTCAGGATGTGTCCTATCCACCGCTCCCTGCCATTAGAGCCTTCCTCTCTTTTTTCATTCTGTCTTATTTATATGCTGTGTTGTCCTCCAGACTTACCCGTATCCGAGCATGACAGGTGGGAGGACAGTTCAAAATGTTGTTCCCGTAGTTTTGAGGCATAGGGTAGAAGTGATATGGGGCGATAGTTAGACAGAGGATAGGTCAAAGGAGGGCTTTTTGAGGATGGGTGTGATTGAGGCATGTTTGAAGTATGAGGGTAAGATACCAGTTGTTAGTGATAGGTTGAACAGATGAGTTAGGGTTGGGATGAAGACTGTGGTGAGGTTTGGGATGAGGTGGGATGGGTTTGGGTCAAGTTCACAGGTAGTGAGATGTGATTTGGAGAGTAAAGAGGAAAGTTGATCTTCTGTAATGATGGAGTTGCTGGTTTTGGAGGAGGAAGGCTGAGTAGTTATGAGGAGGGGCAGTGGGGACTGTAGGCCAAAGCTTTCTCTGATGTTATCAATCTTCCGCTTGAAGAATCAGGCAAAGTCTTCAGCTGAGATGAGAGATGAGGGAGGAGGCCCTGGTGGACAGAGGAGAGAGCTGAAAGTGTTGAATAGCTGTTTATGGTTGGGAGACAGAGAGGATATGAGCGATTAGAAGTATGTTTGTTTTGCTGCAGTGAGCATGGACTTGAAAGTAATGAGGGACTGTCTGAATGTGATGAAGTGCTTATTCGAGTGGGTTCATTTCCATCTCTGCTCTACAATTCTGGATGGCCCCCTCAGTCGTTTAGTTAGGCTGGTGTGCCAGGATTGCTTGATAAGTGTGCGAGCTTTGGTATGTGGAGGAGGGGGGGCGACCAATTCAAGAACTGCAGCTGTTCTGGTGTTATATAAAGTGACAGCAGCATCTGTATTTTGTAAGAAACTTACGTCTTTAAGAGGGAGAAGGGATTCAGAGAGTGAGTATAGGTCGAGGTGTTTGCGATTTCTGCGAGGATGTGCAAGTTTGTGGAGTGGGGATATATGGCAGTTTTAATCAAAGGCCAGCTTGAGTTAGTTGCACCAAGTTAAGAGACATACCTATTTATAAAAATGGCACATCTACTGCCCACCAGTGCACTGAAAACCAAAATCTTTTCCAACTAATAGCAAGTGTATAAAACCAAACCAGATAGAACACTCTACTTCTACCACAGCCCATAGGATCCGTAAATACGAACCACGTATCACAGGCCATATATCATCAAAAGGACACTCCGACCAATTGCATAAACCCAGAAGAAACTAGGAGTACTCAGTCCAGATATTTCATATAAACGTATATAGTACTTTATTACATCACTTGTAAAAACATGTATAACAACATTACATAATTAGAGGGTTAGGGTAGTCACAGTTACACCGGCACAATCATATATCACAATGTAAAGTGCATAGTGCTCTAAATTTGGATGGGAAGCTTCCCCAATAATGTATACCCACTAGAGTCAGGGATTGGAGATTGCTACACACTTGTAGCCCAATAGAGTGATAGTACTCTTTAAGGGGGCTTACCCATCATGTGGTAAAAGACCGGGTCTGTGTTGCACCGCCACCGACGCGCGTTTCGCAGTTCTTCTTCAAGGTGCGGTCTTGAAGAAGAACTGCGAAACGCGCGTCGGTGGCGGTGCAACACAGACCCGGTCTTTTACCACATGATGGGTAAGCCCCCTTAAAGAGTACTATCACTCTATTGGGCTACAAGTGTGTAGCAATCTCCAATCCCTGACTCTAGTGGGTATACATTATTGGGGAAGCTTCCCATCCAAATTTAGAGCACTATGCACTTTACATTGTGATATATGATTGTGCCGGTGTAACTGTGACTACCCTAACCCTCTAATTATGTAATGTTGTTATACATGTTTTTACAAGTGATGTAATAAAGTACTATATACGTTTATATGAAATATCTGGACTGAGTACTCCTAGTTTCTTCTGGGTTTATGTAATAGCAAGTGTAGGAGCAAATGTAGATTTTGTCTATCATTTTCTCAGTTTATAACATAAATTATAGTTAAAAAGCTGTGCTAAGGTTGGCAATGCTCGTCCCATTAAGCCTCACCCATTTTTAGAATTGTGCAGAGCTTAAGTAAAATGACATAATATACAATACACTATACAAATGCATTGTCATCTCTGCCAATCGTGCATGTACTGAATGGTGAGTAGAAAATACTGTAACTTTCAATCAAGCATCTCCCGTAGCAACATGTCTGCCTTAAGAATAGAACAATCGTGCTTGTTGAAATGCATCTGCCCGATCCTTTTTTTATCATGCGTCAGGTGGAAGGTGAGTGATCCCATACGCAAATGATCAGCCCGGACCACTAAAATTGTCCAGTTTACCTGACATTAATATTGTGTATACGTCCACCTTAAGCCCATACTCAACTTTCACATCAATCCAAAGGTAAGTGGATAACTGGCAATTTTCAATTTTGTCTGAATCAACTGAAAAAACAGTATACTTAAGACATGGTTTGAAGGGACGTGTATTCTCCCGAAAGGGCAAAATTTCTGCTTAATAAATCTATACACAATAAAATCGCCTTATTTAGCAATTTATGTCATCAACAGTTTGTACATTTGACATTTCTATTACTGATCCCTGGATGCGTTTTGAACGCACTCATGCATAATCTATACTAGCGTGGTTTATATGTTTTCTCAGCTAATATCATGATCTGTACAAAATCCAATTTTGTTTAGTGGTTTTTTTTTACTGAAAACACATTGCCTTTTATCTTGTTAGAAAAGAAATAAAAACAAACAGCTCCATTTGTCGCCTATGACAGCTCTCTGAATCTAGCTGGAGCGGCTTCTGAAAAATGCGAAAAAATTCACACAAGAATATGAAAAGTCCTCATTTTTCTTCATCAGTGTCAAGCTGTGAGAGGCTGCAGGAAAGTTGGAATTCATTAGTACACACTCACGGCCGTCTGATTAGTCTGTTCTCTGCAACCTTAGCATGTTGGATATCAGCTTTTATTCTGACTGTGTAGCGATCTGTCGCAGTAACCCTTCTCATCCAGCAAAAAGGAAAAGGGGGTGACATTACTTAGGCTGTGTGCCCACAATCCGGAAGTAGCAGTGCTTTGGGAGTCCAAAACGCTGCATTCTGTTGAACGCAGGTAAATCTGCAGGTGTTCACTGAACCGTGTTGATTTACCGCATCCAATACATTCTATTGGTGAAATTTCTATTGGGGAGACTAGCATCCCTGCAATAGAAATTGCCATGCTGCAGTCCTGAAAGACACACCGCATGTCCGTCTCCGCGTGTGATCCATAGGCGCATATGCATGCATAGTGGACATGGGATTTCTAGAAATCCCATCCACTTTACTGTAACATCTGGCCACTGCAGTTTTGATGCTGCATAAATGCTAAGCATTAAAATCGCATCAATTTCTGATCATGGGCACATACCCTTAAAGGTTTTCTGGTTTGCAAAACCCATTTACAGATACCTCATTAGGATATTTTCACACAATGTCATTTAGATGCCGGCGTACACAAGACATTTTTGAAGCAGAAGACAATTCAGTGAAACGCCGGCAGTGGTTTTCCAAAGCATCCTTTTCTTTTGGTGACTTTACAATCACTTTTTTAGCTCCTTTGCCACCTGCATTTTTCTATATTATTTGCTTGTAGTATATAGACTAGTGATTGGCTGGAGATATGATCAGGTCACATCTTTTAACCACTTTGCTTCCTTATAAATATGAAGTGGTGAAAAGAAGCTCAAAATACTGAACATTTGCACAGCATACCATCTTTACATTGCAGTGCAAATGTTCATTCTTTTTAGCATTCATGTAGCATTTTTTCAGGCAGGTTTATGGAGCATATCCACCTAAAAAAGACATTGTGTGCACATGCCCTACAAGTTAATTTGGGATCATTATCAAAGTTAAACTGTCCCTCTCTTGATAACCCACTAAATGAATCCAATAACTGGACATCCGATTTTTTAGGTATATGGGAGTTGTGCAGTGCTCCGTTTCCCCTGTGGTGGCTCTGCAGGAGAACTGAACTTAAAGAGGTTGTCCACTACTTTAACATTGATGACCTATCCCTAGGAGAGGTCATCAATGTCTGATCAGAGGGATTGCGACACCCCGCACCACCCATAAATCAGCTATTCTCAGTGCTGGTGACTGACAGAAGTGCTCAGTTACGGAGCTGCTCTCTCCACTGATGGTGACGGTGGCCGGGTACTGAACATCCTCGTCCTATTTAAATCAAAAGGGTGTGGATGTGCTTTACCTGGCTCCTGCCATTATCAGTAGACAGAGCAGCTTCGTAACTGTGCATTATCGGCAGCATTGAGAACATCTGATCGGGGGGGATGTCGGGTGTGACACCCCCACCGATCAGACATTGATGACCTATCTTAAGGTTAGGTCATCAATGCTAAAGTAGTGGACAACCTCTTTAAGCAGCTGTATTCCTCAGCACATTACAGTGGGTCCCTGGTGGCCCATTAACAGAGTGAATTTATTTTAAAAAAGGCCCTTTTGAGAACAGGTATTGGAAAAAATGGAAAATCTCTAGAAGGGTCCTGAATATAAACTGTTTGTTCAATCTCCTTAATGAAATTGTATTTATTGTATTCCACCACACTGTGCAGTTTCTGCACCCGTTCCGCATAATATTCCTTAAAAGAGGATAAAGGGATCAGTGCAGGCCTTATTAATATGCAAACTCTGCAAGGGCTTATCTGCCAATTAAATAGTTAGGGATGGTTTCCCATTGTCAATATATAAACATGAATTATCTGCAAATTATTGAGTCCATCGCCCCTCATATTTCTCAAATATGACTTGATTAGCAGTAAATGAGGCTTTAGAAGCAATTTTGCATACAAATGAGTATGTGCGGAGTTCAGCAGACCTTAAGTCAGAGTCTCCGGCTATAAATATATTCACCTGCTTCCCACATGGCTCAGGCTCAATTGTATGAAGACACATCCTGACCAACCAATACTGACTAACCGGCATTTAATGGAAGATATATAACACTGCGTTTAATCAGTATTCATAGCATGGATGGTCACTTTCTCAATAAATAGTGCCCCTTTACCAAAATAATTGAAATAAAAAAAAATCAAATACATTTCTTTGGAAGCAAGGCAAACCATTATGATACTGTCTGCAGATTCCATCGAATAGCCTTAAATTTATCATTATTATTATGCTTAACCATTCTAAGGCTTTTGATTATTTGACATATTTTCCAGATTCAGCAGCTTTGTTATAAAGTCCCTTTGTCAGAATTTGTTTAATAATTCATTGAATGTTTGGTCATTTGATGGAGCTTTATTTTCAGTTAACTGGACCATAAAGTAACCAGAAAACATCCCACACTGACATTATTATAACATTGTATGCAAGGGTAAAGCGCTGATGAGAATACTGAAGAGGTGACAAATAAAAGAACATTAAAGGGAATCTGTCATTCTCTGGACGATTTTAAACTATGAGTACACAGGTAATAGAATGGTTAAATCAGTCTTAGGCTATGTTCACACGTTCCTGATTTCCCTCCTTTTTTTTCAGGACTAAAAACCGCAGCTCTTGGCAGAAAACGCAGGTCCTTTTTTTGGTGCTTTTTGGTGCGTTTTTTGATGCGTTTTTGATGGGTTTTTTTATGCAGTTTTCTATGCAGAGTCTGTGTGTTTTCTAGGAAGTTTTTTAGGGTTAAAATGGCTGAAAATACCCTAACCCTACCCCCAGATTCGGCGGGCGCACTGCGCATGCGCCCGCTATTTTGCAAGATGGCGGCGCCCAGGGAGAAGACGGCCGGACGGACATCGGGAGGCCAGGTAAGTATAAGGGGGGGGAGATGAGGGCACGGGGGGGCGTCGGAGCACGGGGGGGTGGCATCGGAGCATGGGGGGGTGGGATTGGGGCACGAGGGGGGCAGCCACACTGCAGCGGTTCTGCACCACAAACCGCAGAAAACCCGCAGATATTTTTTTCATCTGCGGGTTTTACTGCGGGTTTGACCTCACAATGGAGGTCTATGGGTGCAGAACCGCTGCAGTTCCGCAAAAAGAAGTGACATGGTACTTCTTTTTTACCGCGGCTATTTCGCGATTTTCCGCAATGTGGGCACAGCAGTTCCTGTTTTCCATAGGGTACATTGTAATGTACCCTGCATGGAAAACAGCTGCGGACCCGCAGCGGGAAAATCGCGGCGATTCCGCATTAAAAAAAGGATGGTGTGAACATGGCCTTAAGCTGCTTTCACACATCAGTTTTTTGCCGTCAGTCACAATCCGGCTGCTCCAGCAAAAAACCAGATCCGTCGCATCAGTTTTTCATCCGTTTCTTCCGTTTTTTAATCCGTTTTACGACGGATCCGTTTTTTTTTAAATGCCCATGGGAGGTTCCCAAACGTTATTGGCTACTGAAAACCTATATATACAGTGTTTCTACAGCCCATCTTTGACAGGTTGTAGAGCAAGTGGCAAAGATGGATGGCGTTATGGCAAACATTCTGCAGATTTATGTGGATTTCACTTTTGAGGTGAATCGTTTGAAAGCGATTGTTCTGGATAAGGAGCGAGAGACAGCGCATCATGCATATGCGCTGACGACGTTTTTGGATACTCCCAATCACAGCACAGAGAATGACACGTGGGATGTATTCAACATTATACATGGTGTTTAGAGGAAACCCCAAGAAGTTTTTCAGCTACGTTCGTATGAAAGCGGAGAACCTCATCCGTAGAAGTGATACATATAGCCGCTTCTCCATTTCACCGGCGGAGCATTTGATGGTGACTCTTCGGTAAGCCATTTTTATTGTACCTCCTACTGTTAAAGCTGACTTTTAGCTGTAATGTTGTTGCTGGTATTTTGTAGTAATTAATGCCTTTCCTTTTTAACAGATTCCTTGCAACTGGAGAATCCCTTTCCTCACTCCATTTTCAATTTAGACTCGGGATTTCCACCATATCGGGGATTGTTAAGCACACCTGCCGTGCATTGTGGGACAGTTTACATGAAGAATTTATCCCACATCCCACAACGGAAAGTTGGTTGGATATTGCCACAACTTCCCAAAAATTTGTCAGTTTCCCAATTGCTTGGGAGCAGTGGGAAACATATTCGTATCGTGAAATGAAACCTGCTTCATCTGGCTCTGAATATTTCAACTACAAGAAATATTTCTCCATTGTGCTCATGGCCATTGCAGACGCTCAATACAAGTTTATAGCGGTTCGATATTGGGGCCTATGGCCGCTCCAATGATTCGCAAGTTTTTAAAGTGTCTGCAATGGGGCGTCATTTGTATGGAAACACCTTCGAATTTCCACCACCAAGACAACTTCCTGAAACCTCTGGGCCACCAATGCCATTTGTCTGTGTTGGAGATGAAGTGCTCCAACTCTCGGAACACCTGCTGAAGCCATACTCAAGTAGTCGATTGACGCCAACTAAAAGAGTTCTTAATTACCGACTAACACGAGCACGAAGAATGGTGGAGTGCGCTTTTGGGATTCTAATATCCAAATGGCGAGTTCTGTTGACCGCTATAAACCTGAAGACTGACACTGTGGACGAGGTGGTGAAAGCTTGTGTGGTCCTGCACAATTTCGTAATATGCAAGGAACAGATTTCCATTGATGACAACTTTGAAGAAACCACCTTGAATGATTATCATAACATTAATTGTAGAAGTTTCCAAAATGAGGGACAAATTTGCAGAATACTTTATTTCACCTCAAGGAAGAGTACACTGGCAGGATGAGATAGTTTGAAAAATTTGTCTTAGACCTTGTTGCCCAAAGTATTGTACTTGTTTTACCCAAAGTATTGTACCTGGTGGGTTTTACCCAAAGTATTGTACCTGTTTTACCCAAAGTATTGTACCTTGTTTTACCCAAAGTATTTAATTTTATAATTAAATAAATGAAAAATAAAAAATTTTAAACAAAAATATTTTTTTATTTACAAATTTTATAAAACATTTATAAGTTTAGGTAGTGTGGGGTGGAGATATTACTGGAGGGGCTGTCAGACTGGACCACTTCGACAGTGGGAATGTGGAGAGAGGATTGTGGTGGTGGTGACTAGTGATGAGAAAATATACTCGTTACTCGAGATTTCCCGAGCACGCTCGGGTGACCTCTGAGTATTTTTTAGTGCTCGGAGATTTAGTTTTCCTCAACTCAGCTGAATGATTTACATCTCTTAGCCAGCTTGATTACATGTGGGGATTCCCTGGCAACCCCCACATGTACTTATGCTCGCTAACAGATGTAAATCATTCAGCTGCGGCGATGAAAACTAAATCTCCGAGCACAAAAAAATACTCAGAGGACACCCGAGCATGCTCGAGAAATCTCGAGTAACGAGTATATTCGCTTATCACTAGTGGTGACGGATCAGAAGGTAAAACAGAAGGTGAAGGGGTGGACATAAAACTGGAAGTAGGGAAGGGAATTTGGAAGGCTTAAGGGGTGGAGTGTAGGGATTGGGAGAAAGAAGAGGTGGTGGGTGGAGAAGAGGGCTGTGTTTGGGGCATGATGGGTGTGGAAGGAGACTGGTGGAAGTGGGCAGGGAGTAGAAGTTGGGCAGGGAGTGGAAGCACAGATGATGTGGTTGGGAACTGGTAAGGGGCAGGAAGCTGGTAAGAGATATGAAGCTGGTATTGTATAGGAGGGGGAGGAGGGACAGTGGCTGGAGGGGGGCAGGTGCGGAAGGAAATACCGTGGCAGGTGGAGGGGCTTGGGAGCTAACATGTGCTAGGGCAAACTGGCAGGCTTGCATTACATGCATCTGCTGGTCAGGAGATAGCTTGTCTATGCGCTCGACTAATTCCTGGAAAAATGAGTGATTTGTCGATTTACTTGCATCTGAATGCATCCCATCCAGACGCGTGTGCAACTCAAGAATACTGTTGTTGAGGAGGTTAAATCTTGCAGTCAATGGCTCCGACAGCAGTTTGAGCGAGTTCTGGAAGGATGCATTTAGATGCAAGAACTCGGCCTCATAGCTCTTTTCCTGACCCCTCTGGCGCTGCCACTCAGAACCCAAAGGTGTTCTAGAGGTGGCAGCAGTGTCAGAGGGGTGGGGTAAACGAAAAGCTACAGGCAGCACGGTGGCTTAGTGGTTAGCACAGCAGCCTTGCAGCACTTGGAGTCCTGGGTTCAAATCCCCCCAAAGACAACTGCAAAGAGTTTGTATGTTCTCTCCATGTTTGCGTGGGTTTCCTCCTGGCACTCTGGTTTGAGGGAAGGCTGGGAAGGTGCAGATGGGTCGGATCTGTCGAAGTGGCCCCCGGTGGCGGACTCCTGTGGGATCTCTTCAGAAGGGTTCAACTCTGCAGGCTCCGGAATGCTGCAGACGGTGCTGTGGAATAAAGAAAATAAAAATTGTAATTAATATATTGTTATTGCTTGGCCCTGGCTGAAACAAAAAAAAGGTTACACATGTAAACATTTTTACTTAGTAAATGGGGTGGGGAATATTTATCTTCTGCTAACCATAGTCAACCGGAGGAACAACAGGGCTCTAGCATATTTGTATTTGTTCCTGCATCCTTCCGATCCACTCGGGGCCTGCATCTCCTTGTTGAACTCCTTCTTGAAGCGATGACTGCCACCGCTTGATAACACTTTCCCCTGTAAAGTGAAAGCACAAATTGGTTAGTATACAACACATTACATCAAGCAACATAACTGAACTGTGAATACTTACGCGCTTGATTCTGGGCCCAAAACTCAAGGTCCTCCCAATGGTCCACTACTTCATGGCATACTTCCTCCCAGAGCCAACGAGTCACACCAAGATCAGCGTGGTGGCGGTCCCCCATATTCCACAGCAGCTCCCGCTCTCGGATTAGATTGATGAGGAGGTCGATATCTAGACTGGCCTCCTCACCGTCAAAGTCCGGAGCACGCTGTGAAACCTGTTAAATAAGACAAAAAACAAAAATATTACACTGAAATCATCAACATGAAGTGGAAAAAAAAAAAATCTAAAAAGAAAAGGTACTCACTCGATGGCGTCCACCTTGACGCTCACGCCGACGACCCTGTGTATATATATATATATATATGTATATATATATATATACAGTACAGACCAAAAGTTTGGACACACCTTCTCATTTAAAGATCTTTCTGTATTTTCATGACCATGAAAATTGTAAATTCACAGTGAAGGCATCAAAACTATGAATTAACGCATGTGGAATTATATACTTAACAAAAAAGTGTGAAACTACTGAAAATATGTCTTATATTTTAGGTTCTTCAAAGTAGCCACCTTTTGCTTTGATGACTGCTTTGCACACTCTTAGCATTCTCTTGATGAGCTTCATCCGGAAATGGTTCTCACTTCACAGTTGTGCCCTGTCAGGTTTAATAAGTGGGATTTCTTGCCTTATAAATGGGGTTGGGACGATCAGTTATGTTGTGCAGAAGTATGGTGGATAGTGGATACACAGCTGATATTCCCACTGAATAGACTGTTAGAATTTGTATTATGGCAAGAAAAACGCAGCTAAGTAAAGAAAAACTAGTGGCTATCATTACTGTAAGAAATGAAGGTCAGTCAGTCCGAAAAATTGGGAAAACTTTGAAAGTGTCCCCGAGTGCAGTTGCAAAAACCATCAAGCGCTACAAAGAAATTGGCTCACATAAGGACTGCCTCAGGAAAGGAAGACCAAGAGTCACCTCTGCTTCTGAGGATAAGTTTATCCGAGTCACCAGCCTCAGAAATCGCAGGTTAACAGGAGCTCAGATTAGAGACCAGGTCAATGCCACACAGAGTTCTAGCAGCAGACACATCTCTACAACAACTGTTAGGAGGAGACTTTGTGCAGCAGGCCTTCATGGTAAAATAGTTGCTAGGAAACCACTGCTAAGGACAGGCAACAAGCCGAAGAGACTTGTTTGGGCTAAAGAAAACAAGGAATGGATATTAGACCAGTGGAAATCTGTGCTTTGGTCTGATGAGTCCAAATTTGAGATCTTTGGTTCCAACCACCGTGTCTTTGTGCGACACAGAAAAGGTGAACGGATGGACTCTACATGCCTGGTTCCCACTGTGAAGCATGGAGGAGGAGGTGTGATGGTGTGGGGGTGCTTTGCTGGTGATTTATTCAAAATTGAAGGCATACTGAACCAGCATGGCTACCACAGCATCTTGCAGTGGCATGCTATTCCATCCGGTTTGCGTTTAGTTGGACCATCATTTATTTTTCAACAGGACAATGACCCCAAACAGACCTCCAGGCTGTGTAAGGGCTATTTGACCAAGAAGGAGAGTGATGGGGTGCTACGCCAGATGACCTGGCCTCCACAGTCACCAGACCTGAACCCCATCGAGATGGTTTGGGGTGAGCTGGACCGCAGAGTGAAGGCAAAAGGACCAACAAGTGCTAAGCATCTCTGGGAACTCCTTCAAGATTGTTGGAAGACCATTTCCAGTGACTACCTCTTGAAGCTCATCAAGAGAATGCCAAGAGTGTGCAAAGCAGTCATCAAAGCAAAAGGTGGCTACTTTGAAGAACCTACAATATAAGACATATTTTCAGTTGTTTCACACTTTTTTGTTAAGTATATAATTCCACGTGTGTTAATTCATAATCTTGATGCCTTCAGTGTGAATTTACAATTTTCATAGTCAAGAAAATACAGAAAAACCTTTAAATGAGAAGGTGTGTCCAAACTTTTGGTCTATACTGTATATATATAATTTGAGAGAGAAAAAAAAAGCCAACCAGCACTCCCAATGTGAACACATGCAAGCTGTATCATATAGATATAAAAGAACACAGCAGCACATGTACATGAATCTAGGCCATGTGAAAACACAGACAAATGTTCGATATGAATCATACTTCTCAAAAATATTTTTTCATAAAAAAAATTTCAAAAAATTTTTTTTCATAAAACTTACAGTTATAGATAAAATGAAGATTCTTAGCGCATAAATTGGCCAATTCATGTGTGCCCATCAACAACGGTAAGGTGATCTCCCTCTGATGGGTCCTACTCTACCGTACATGCCACTCTTGGACCACCAGCCAACAACTTTGGACAAACATGTCACTCTGGGCTAAACCTACAGTTTATGGGCAGGTAGAGTTGATTACCGCCACCTGCAAGGTCAATGGGAGGAGTGCAAGATCAGTCTGGTTGCAGCCACATCCATACACTAAACAGAGAAAAAAAAGCCAACCAGCACTCCCAATGTGAACACATGCAAGCTTCAAGCTGTATCATATAGATATAAAAAGAATACAGCATATATATATATATATATATATATATATATATATATATATTTATTTATTTACCCTCACAGCGCTGACAACGCGAAGGAGGCCTCCCAGAAGAAGACATTGGTTGTCTGGCTGCTGGCCTAGTAGGCTGTGGCTGGCTGCTGGCTGGTAGGCTGTGGCTGGCTGCTGGCCTGGTGTGCTGTGGTTGGCTGCTGGCCTGGGGCAGGTTTTTGCTCTGGCTGGCGGCAGGTTTTAGCTCTCTGTCTTGCTTGCAGGCTGGTACATGGATGAGTGAAGCCCTACACATGACAGGCTTTATATAGAGCTTTCCTAATTGGGGGCTGGCAAATTGTATCTGAGCATGCGCAGTTAAAAAAACAGAATCCAGTGCTGGATTTCGTCATGTGACGGATCCAGCGCCCATAGGCTTCCATTCTAGCAAACGCCGAATCTGGCGCTGTCCGTTTTTTCACCGCAGACAAAAAATATTACTCTGTCCATTCTTTCCTGCCACCGATTCAGCAATTCTTGACTTATCCAGTGAACAACGGATGAAACGTGAGGCCATCCGTCGCTAATACAAACCTATGAGAAAAAAACGGATCCGGCAGCATTCGCCGGATCTGTTTTTCCTCAAAATTCACCGGATTAAGCCTGACAGCATAAAACTGATGTGTGAAAGGGGCCTTACCTGTGGGCCTCATAGTTATGGTGTAGATGTTGAGAAAAGCAGTTTTAGGCTATGTGCACACGTTCATGAATGTCTGCAGAATTTTCATGAACAAAACCGGACTTTTTCTGCAGGAAATCCGCTTGCGTTTTTTTTCGCGTTTTTTTCTTTTTTTGCGGATTTTTCGCGTTTTTTTCCGGAGCTTCCCAATGCAATAATATAGCTGCAAAAACGCAGAAAATCTGCAAAATTAATGAACATGCTGCGTTTTTTACCGCAATGCATTTTTTTGCGGAAAAAAAATGCAGCATGTGCATAAAAACTGCATTGAAATGATGGGATGCTTAATGTAAGCTTTTTTTAGCGGAAACGGCTGAAAAAACGCGAAAAAAACTTGAAAAATCCTGAACATGTGCACATAGCCTTAATGTTATATGTTAATGATTTCTTCCAGGCTTCGGGGGCGTGCGGTGCCTGGAAGAAATCCCTGTCTCCTGTCTTCATTATCATAGCACCTCCCTTCCATGCACATCACACTGACCTGTAACGTGTAGTTGCGGCTCTGTAATCCTGCGCATGCGCCATGCACTCACGCAGTTATGTGAACCTTATCCACCCTTCTACGGTCAGTGTCTTCATCAATATTCGGCACAGGTGCCGATGAGTCACTGCTCAGTGGATGGCACATGTGTGGGATTACAGCGCCCCTACTGCACGTCACAGGTCAGTGTGACGTACATGGGAGTGAGGTGCCATTATAATGAAGAGAGAAGGCAGGCATTATTCCAGGCTCTGCATGCCCCGTAGTCTAGAAGAAATCATTAACATAAAAGATTAAAACTAAATTTCTCAACATCTACACCGCAGCAATGAGGCATACAGATAAGACCGGTTTTACCATTGTATTACCTGTATGCCCATAGTAATAGCTTAAAGGGAACCTGTCACCCCCCTAGGTGTTTGTAAAAGAGCCACCTTGTGCTGCACTAATGCTGCATTTTGACAAGATGGCTCTTTTAGTTCGGGTCCATGGCACTGCTGCAATAATCGCTTTTGAAGTTTGTCCCTCTTACCGTGAAATCGCCAGGGGGGCAGGTCTTTCCCCCCTAATCCAGACGCCTCGCAGCCGTCACTCAGGGCCTCTACATGCCGGGCGCCGCCTCTTCCTTCATTAGCGTACCTGGCACCTGCGCTGTTGTTTTTTTTTGGTCATGCGCAGTTGGAAGAGGAGGCGGCGCGCAGAGGCCATGAGTGATGGCTGCGAGGCATCTGGATTAGGGGGGAAAGTCCTGCCCCCCTGGCGATTTCACGGTAAAAGGGACAAACTTCAAAAGCGATTATTGCAGCAGTGCCAGGGACCCGAACTAAAAGAGCCACCTTGTCAAAATGCAGCATTAGTGCAGCACAAGGTGGCTCTTTTAGTTACAAACGCCTGGGGGTGACAGGTTCCATTTAAATTCTTCCAAGGGCTGAGAGATTCCCTCTAATACATTGTCTATATTTCTTTCAATGCACAATGATATATACTTCAATATAGAGAAAATAATATGCAATAAATAAAAGAGAGATATATTAGGTTATTATGAACACTAGAAGTCCCAAAGAGGGGTCATTTAACATTTCTACCTTTGGAACCTTTGGAGCTCGAAATTTCTGGGACTTCTAGTGTTAACCCCTTCATGACCCAGCCTATTTTGACCTTAAAGACCTTGCCGTTTTTTGCAATTCTGACCAGTGTCCCTTTATGAGGTAATAACTCAGGAACGCTTCAACGGATCCTAGCGGTTCTGAGATTGTTTTTTCGTGACATATTGGGCTTCATGTTAGTGGTAAATTTAGGTCAATAAATTATGCGTTTATTTGTGATAAAAACGGAAATTTGGCGAAAATTTTGAAAATTTCGCAATTTTCACATTTTTAATTTTTATTCTGTTAAACCAGAGAGTTATGTGACACAAAATAGTTAATAAATAACATTTCCCACATGTTTACTTTACATCAGCACAATTTTGGAAACAAATTTTTTTTTTGCTAGGAAGTTATAAGGGTTAAAATTTGACCAGCGATTTCTCATTTTTACAACGTAATTTACAAAACCATTTTTTTAGGGACCACCTCACATTTGAAGTCAGTTTGAGGGGTCTATATGGCTGAAAATACCCAAAAGTGACACCATTCTAAAAACTGCACCCCTCAAGGTACTCAAAACCACATTCCAGAAGTTTATTAACCCTTCAGGTGCTTCACAGCAGCAGAAGCAACATGGAAGGAAAAAATGAACATTTAACTTTTTAGTCACAAAAATTATCTTTTAGCAACAATTTTTTTATTTTCCCAATGGTAAAAGGAGAAACTGAACCACGTAAGTGGTTGTCCAATTTGTCCTGAGTACGCTGATACCTCATATGTGGGGGTAAACCACTGTTTGGGCGCACGGCAGGGCTTGGAAGGGAAGGAGCGCCATTTGACTTTTTGAATCAAAAATTGGCTGCACTCTTTAGCGGACACCATGTCACGTTTGGAGAGCCCCCGTGTGCCTAAAAATTGGAGCTCCCCCACAAGTGACCCCATTTTGAAAACTAGACGCCCCAGGGAACTTATCTAGATGCATAGTGAGCACTTTGAACCCCCAGGTGCTTCACAAATTGATCCGTAAAAATGAAAAAGTACTTTTTTTTCACAAAAAAATTCTTTTAGCCTCAATTTTTTCATTTTCACATGGGCAACAGGATAAAATGGATCCTAAAATTTGTTGGGCAATTTCTCCTGAGTACACTGATACCTCATATGTGGGGGTAAACCACTGTTTGGGCACATGGTAAGGCTCGGAAGGGAAGGAGCGCCATTTGACTTTTTGAATGAAAAATTATCTCCATCGTTAGCGGACACCATGTCGCATTTGGAAAGCTCCTGTGTGCCTAAACATTGGAGCTCCCCCACAAGTGACCCCATTTTGGAAACTAGACCCCCCAAGGAGCTTATTTAGATGCCTAGTGAGCACTTTAAACCCTCAGGTGCTTCACAAATTGATCTGTAAAAATGAAAAAGTACTTTTTTTTCACAAAAAAATTCTTTTCACCTCAATTTTTTCATTATCACATGGGCAATAGGATAAAATGGATCATAAAATTTGTTGGGCAATTTCTCCCGAGTACACCGATACCTCATATGTGGGGGTAAACCACTGTTTGGGCACTCGGCAGGGCTCGGAAGGGAAGGCGCGCCATTTGACTTTTTGAATGGAAAATTAGCTCCAATTGTTAGCGGACACCATGTCGCGTTTGGAGAGCCCCTGTGTGCCTAAACATTGGAGCTCCCCCACAAGTGACCCCATTTTGGAAACTAGACCCCCCAAGTAACTTATCTAGATGCATATTGAGCACTTTAAATCCCCAGGTGCTTCACAGAAGTTTATAACGCAGAGCCATGAAAATAAAAAATAATTTTTCTTTCCTCAAAAATGATTTTTTAGCCTGGAATTTCCTATTTTTCCAAGGGTAATAGGAGAAATTGGACCCCAAATGTTGTTGTCCAGTTTGTCCTGAGTACGCTGATACCCCATATGTGGGGGTAAACCACTGTTTGGGCGCACGGCAGGGCTCGGAAGGGAAGGCACGCCATTTGGCTTTTTAAATGGAAAATTAGCTCCAATCATTAGCGGACACCATGTCACGTTTGGAGAGCGCCTGTGTGCCTAAACATTGGAGATCCCCCAGAAATGACCCCATTTTGGAAACTAGACCACCAAAGGAACTAATCTAGATGTGTGGTGAGGACTTTGAACCCCCAAGTGCTCCACAGAAGTTTATAACGCAGAGCCATGAAAATAAAAATAAAAAATTATTTTCTCAAAAATGATCTTTTAGCCTGCAATTTTTTATTTTCCCAAGGGTATCAGGAGAAATTTGACCCCAAAAGTTGTTGTCCAGTTTCTCCTGAGTACGCTGATACCCCATATGTGGGGGTACACCACTGTTTGGGCACATGCCGGGGCTCGGAAGTGAAGTAGTGACGTTTTGAAATGTAGACTTTGATGGAATGCTCTGTGGGCATCACGTTGCGTTTGCAGAGCCCCTGATGTGGCTTAACAGTAGAAACCCCCCACAAGTGACCCCATTTTGGAAACTAGACCCCGAAAGGAACTTATCTAGATGTGTGGTGAGCACTTTGAACCCTCAAGTGCTTCACAGAAGTTTATAATGCAGAGCTGTGAAAATAATAAATACGTTTTCTTTCCTCAAAAATAATTATTTAGCCCAGAATTTTTTAATTTTCCCAAGGGTAACAGGAGAAATTTTACCCCAATATTTGTTGTCCAGTTTCTCCTGAGTACGGTGATACCCCATATGTGGGGGTAAACTACTGTTTGGGCACATGCCGGGGCTCGGAATTGAAGTAGTGACGTTTTGAAATGCAGACTTTGATGGAATGCTCTGCGAGCGTCACATTGCGTTTGCAGAGCCCCTGATGTGGCTAAACAGTAGAAACCCCCCACAAGTGACCCCATTTTGGAAACTAGACCCCGAAAGGAACTTATCTAGATGTGTGGTGAGCACTTTGAACCCCAAAGTGCTTCATAGAAGTATATAATGCAGAGCCGTGAAAATAATAAATACGTTTTCTTTCCTCAAAAATAATTATTTAGCCCAGAATTTTTTATTTTCCCAAGGGTTACAGGAGAAATTGGACCCCAAAAGTTGTTGTTCAGTTTCTCCTGAGTAAGCTGATACCCCATGTGTGGGGGTAAACCACTGTTTGGGCACACGTCGGGGCTCAGAAGGGAAGTAGTGACTTTTGAAATGCAGACTTTGATGGAATGGTCTGCGGGCGTCACGTTGCGTTTGCAGAGCCACTGGTGTGCCTAAACAGTAGAAACCCCCCACAAGTGACCCCATTTTAGAAACTAGACCCCCCAAGGAACTTATCTAGATATGTGGTGAGCACTTTGAACCCCCAAGTGCTTCACAGACGTTTACAACGTAGAGCCGTGAAAATAATAAATCATTTTTCTTTCCTCAAAAATGATGTTTTAGCAAGCATTTTTTTATTTTCACAAGGGTAACAGGAGAAATTGGACCCCAGTAATTGTTGCGCAGTTTATCCTGAGTATGCTGGTACCCCATATGTGGGGGTAAACCACTGTTTGGGCACACGTCAGGGCTCGGAATTGAGGGAGCACCATTTGACTTTTTGAATACGAGATTGGCTGGAATCAATGGTGGCGCCATGTTGTGTTTGGAGACCCCTGATGTGCCTAAACAGTGGTAACCCCTCAATTCTACCTCCAACACTAACCCCAACACACCCCTAACCCTAATCCCAACTGTAGCCATAACCCTAATCACAACCCTAACCCCAACACACCCCTAACCACAACCCTAACCGCAACACACCCCTAACCCTAACCACAACCCTAATTCCAACTGTAACCATAACCCTAATCACAGCCCTAACCCTAACCCTAACCCCAACACATCCCTAACGCTAATCCCAACTGTAGCCATAACCCTAATCACAGCCCTAACTCTAACACTAACCCCAACACACCCCTAACCCTAATCCCAACTGTAGCCATAACCCTAATCACAACCCTAACCACAACACACCCCTAACCACAACCCTAATTCCAACCCTAACCCTAAGGTTATGTGCCCACGTTGCGGATTCGTGTGAGATTTTTCAGCATCATTTTTGAAAAATCCGCGGGTAAAAGGCACTGCGTTTTACCTGCCGATTTTCCGCGGATTTCCAGTGTTTTTTGTGCGGATTTCACCTGCGGATTCCTATTGATGAACAGGTGTAAAACGCTGCGGAATCCGCACAAAGAATTGACATGCTGCGGAAAATACAACGCAGCGTTTCCGCGCGGTATTTTCCGCACCATGGGCACAGCGGATTTGGTTTCCATATGTTTACATGGTACTGTACACCTGATGGAACACTGCTGCGAATCCGCAGCGGCCAATCCACTGCGGATCCGCAGCCAAATCCGCACCGTGTGCACATAGCCTAATTCTGAAGGTATGTGCACACGCTGCGGAAAACGCTGCGGATCCGCAGCAGTTTCCCATGAGTTTACAGTTCAATGTAAACCTACGGGAAACAAAAATCGCTGTACACACGCTGCGGAAAAACTGCACGGAAACGCAGCGGTTTACATTCCGCAGCATGTCACTTCTTTGTGCAGATTCCGCAGCGGTTTTACAACTGCTCCAATAGAAAATCGCAGTTGTAAAACCGCAGTGAAATGCGCAGAAAAAATGCGGTAAATCCGCCATAAATCCACAGCGGTTTAGCACTGCGGATTTATCAAATCCGCAGCGGAAAAATCCGCAGAGGACCAGAATACGTGTGCACATACCCTAACCCTACCCCTAACCCTACCCCTACCCCTAGCCCTAACCCTAGCCCTAACCCTAGCCCTACCCCTAACCCTACCCCTAACCCTAGCCCTAACCCTACCCCTACCCCTACCCCTAACCCTAGCCCTATTCTAACATTAGTGGAAAAAAAAAATTTCTTTTTTTTTTATTGTCCCTACCTATGGGGGTGACAAAGGGGGGGGGGGTCATTTATTATTTTTTTTATTTTGATCACTGAGATATAACCTATCTCAGTGATCAAAATGCACTTTGGAACGAATCTGCCAGTCGGCAGATTCGGCGGGTGCACTGCGCATGCGCCCGCCATTTTGGAAGATGGCGGCGCCCGGGGAGAAGACGGACGGACACCGGCAGGATCGGTAAGTATGATAGGGTGGGGGGGTAGCACGGGGGGGGGATCGGAGCATGGGGGGGTGAATCGGAGCGCGGGAGGGGTGGAACGGAGCACGTGGGGGGTAGAACGGAGCAGGGGGGGCTGGAACGGAGCACGGGGGGGTGGAACGGAGCACGGAGGGGGGTGGATCGGAGTGCAGGGGGGGTGATCGGAGCACGGGGGGGTGATTAAAGCACGGGGGAGCGGACAAGAGCACGGGGGGAGCGGAGCACAGGACAGAGAGGAGCCGGAGCAGTGTACCGGACAGATCGGGGGGGCTGGGGGGGCGATCGGTGGGGTGGGGGCACATTAGTATTTCCAGCCATGGCCGATGATATTTCAGCATCGGCCATGGCTGGATTGTAATATTTCACCCGTTATAATAGGTAAAATATTACAAATCGCTCTGATTGGCAGTTTCACTTTCAATAGCCAATCAGAGCGATCGTAGCCACGAGGGGGTGAAGCCACCCCCCCTGGGCTAAACTACCACTCCCCCTGTCCCTGCAGATCGGGTGAAATGGGAGTTAACCCTTTCACCCGGCCTGCAGGGACGCGATCTTTCCATGACGCCACATAGGCGTCATGGGTCGGATTGGCACCGACTTTCATGACGCCTACGTGGCGTCAAAGGTCGGGAAGGGGTTAAAGAGGACTTGTCACCAGGTCAGAAGTGAGCAGTTTTTGCCCTTATCTTGTTCCTGCTACTCCATTGAGCATTATGATTTTGTTTTTGGTTTAGTTTTGTTTTTTTTCAAATCTGACATACAGTTCCAGAGAAATGGGACTTTTTATTTAGCGCTAAACACGAAAACACAAGCAAACAATTTCACCAAAATTGTAAAGAAACTCTTGGAGGGCTACAATATGCTTGGTTGCAACAAGAGCATCAAGGTGCATTCTCTGCAAAAGCCATCTTGCTAACGTCTCTGAAAACATTGATGCAGTCAGTAATGAGCAAGGTGAACAATTCCACCAAGTTTGAATGTCATGGAGGGACGGTGTCAGGGTAGATGGCATGTACATATGACAGCTGACTATTGTTGGAGCATTAGGCAACATTGTTCAAAGATTGAACACTCCAGTAAAAGCTGTGAGTACATTTTTACCTTAACTGCTACGTAATTTTACTACTTGCACACAATTTGACTTACAGTAACAATATATCCTTTGTATGAACAAAATAGCTTTAAATAAACATTACATTCAGGATATTATTTGCATTATTTTCCATTGTATCATTTTGAAGACAAAGGGAGAGTATCCTGTAGCTTAAAAAGTTGTTGCGATATAGAAAAATTGTGGTCACTGTTGGATTCAGAAGCCCAAAGTTACTCCAAAAATAGTGTCAGATCTAATGTAACGCAGCACTGGGCGGCAGCCACTGGCTAGGCAGTTGTCTTCTCCTGTCACACCTTGGCACGCTACATTAAAAATTGGATCCTGGTTGGGTGTTGGTGGGCTGTATGCCCATGCAGACCACCTTCAACCGATGGTGTTGGCTGGCCAAGATCACAAATTCCACATATAAATAACGGAGACTTCCCTTCAAACATGGGAACTTTACTAAACTTAATAAGGATTATGTACAAAAGATATTGGGTACACAGTCTTAAGCATGTTTCCTTCACAGTAAGAAGCCTTTTCATTCCCACTATATCCTTCCTCTGTAGGTTACTCCAGGACTCTGCAGCTTATCTGTTTCATCTCTATATCGCCACAACCCAGCTTCTAGGCCATAGTCCTGAACATTGAGTTTCTCTCTACTCGCTCAGTGGTTCTGCGTCCTATCACTATGGACGCCCTGGATTTACCACTCAGGACTCCCCACTAGTCATTCGCTCTCAATCCTCTTTAGGTCTGCTACCATTCGGAACTTTCAAGCTCTCGAGTTTCTCGTGACTCGGCATCTTATTCAATAATGCCTTCTAGAATGTCTCACAGTCTCGTCAGTAACTTTCTTTAGGATTTTGCTGTTCCTTGCTCCAGTCTCTTCTAGCTGTGGATCACCCCTTAGCAGCACTGCACACTTGTTACTCTCCAAACTCTATCTTACTCTATCCAGGCAGCACAGTCCTGTCCCTATCACTAAGCCCTCCCCCTGTGGGCTAGTCCCAACACTTAGTGATAATCTTTTGCTGGTACAATGTAAATTATCTTCTGCCGATACATTGTAAAAACCTAATGCCATCTGTGAAAGACAGTGGTGGTAAACTCCAAAGCACACAACAACTGAACAGAAATCTGACTTAATACCACAAAAACTCTCAGCCTGGGCAAGGAGGACATTCATCAGAGAGGCAGACCAAAAGTAATCCTGAAGAAGCTACAAAGCTCCCAAGCAGAGACTGGACTATCTGTCCATGCGTCCACAATAAGCTGTACTTTCCATAGAGGCGACGGCCTTTATGGAAGAGTGGGCAGAAAAAAGCCTTTACTTACACACAAAAATTGTTAGGGTTTTTTTGAGTTTGACAAAAGACATGTATACATGTATGAGATTCCATGCATGGAGGAAAGTGCTGTGGTCAGATGAGATGAAAATTGACCTTTTTGGCCACCAAGGTAAATGCTATGTCTGGCACCAAACCAATGCAACTCATCACCTCAAGAACACCATCCTCACAGTGAAACATGGTGGCAGCATCATGCTGTGAGGATGTTTTTTTGGCAGCATTGACAGGGAAAATGGTCCAAGTCAAGGGGAAGATGGATAATGCAAAATACAGGGATATACTTGAGTAAAACCGGTTTCAGACTGTCAGACTGTCAGTGATTTGAGACTGGAACATAAGTTCACCTTCCAACAAGACAACATACTGCTAAAGCAACACTCGAGTGGTTTAAGGGGAAACGTGTAAATGTTTTGAAGTGACATAATCAATGCCCAGACCTTAGTTCAATTGAGAATCTGTGGTCAGACTTGAAGATTGCTGTTCGCCAGAGGAAAGCATCTAACTTGAAGGAGCTGGAGTAGTTTTACCTTGAGGAATGGGCAAAAATCCGAGTGGAAAGATGTGGAAAGCTTGTAGAGACTTATCCAAAGCGACTTGCAGCTGTAATTGCTGCAAAAAGGAGGTAATACAAATTATTGACTTTAGGAGGGTGAATAGTTATGCACACTGAAGTTTTTAGTTATTTTGTCCTATTTGTTATTTGCTTCATAAAATGTAGGAAAACTAAGGGTATGTGCACACGTTGCGGATTCTCTGTGGATCTGCAGCGTTTTTTGAGGTGCAGAAACGCTGCAGATCCACAATTGATTTACAGTACAATGTAAATCAATGAGAAAAAAAAAAGGTTGTGCGCATTTTGCGGAAAATCCGCTGCGGAAACCCTGCGGTTTAAAAGAAGTAGCATGTCACTTCTTTTTTGTGAATCTGCAGCGTTTTTGTACCCATTCCATTATAGAAAACCTCAGCGGTAAAAACCGCAAGAAAACCGCAGCAAAAACGCACAAAAAATGCTGCGGAACCGCACAAAATACGCTGCGGAACCGCAGGCGCTTTTTCTGCCAGGAGAGGCAGAATCCGCACCAGAAATTCCTAAACCTAATCCGCAACGTGTGCACATAGCCTAAATGTTGACAGTTGTAAGCATGCAAATCCTCCAAAAAAAAGTGAAATTCCATGTTGTGAGGTAGCAAAACACAAAAATTGCAAAAGAGGGTGAATACTTATAAAAGCAGACATTTTGATGTTAAAGTGATGCATAATCATTACTGAAGTGCTGACTTGCAGGAATCTATGACTCTACTTGTCTAATTAACATTGTGATATTAAAATGAATTTGAATTCATTTTTGTTAGAAACAAAGAGATAACAAGAAGTAATACATCCTGCATTTAGTATCTAAACAGCTGTAGAAATGCTGATAAATGTAATTAATGGCTGTATAATAGAACATCCCTAGTGGATTTAGAACTAAATGTATATTAATTACGCAACATCCATTATCAGCAATACGGGACATAACAGTAGTATAGAATGCCACATAACATTTTGTATCAAGTCGCAATTGTGTGGCCGATATACTCTGGAGGCAGCTATTTTCTCTAATAAGTGATAAGGTAGTCCTTATCACTGTTAACTAAACTAGTTCCTTACCTTGCGAATGTGAGAAATGCGTCCCGAATAGCAAGACTGTGCTTTTCTTGTGTACCTAATAATAGGCTATACACTTGTTCATTCTTAGGCTATGTGCACACGTCCGGATTTTTAGCGTTTTTTTTGCGGAATTTCGCCATAAAAACGCTATAATTCCGCATCAAAAACGCTAAAAATATGCATCCTATCATTTAGAATGCATTCCGGAATTTTTGTGCAGATGGATGCGTTTTTTTCCGCAAAAAAAACGCAATCCGCAAAAAAAATGAACATGCTCATTCTTTTTGCGGATTTTTTGCGGATTCCCTGATAAAAGGACATTCAGGGAAAAAAAAAAAAAAACGCAAAAAATCCGCAAAAATTCCGCGCAAAATCCGCGCAAAAAACGCGCAAAAACCGCGAAAAATCCGCGCGGAAAAAAACGCAAATTTCTGCCAGAAAACTCCGGATTTTGTCAGGAAAATAACCTGACGTGTGCACATAGCCTTAAAGTGTTTTTATCTAAAATTCAAATATCTCTGGCCCATCTAGGAGGAAAATAATTTTCCTGGCTGGACAGTGATGAGAACAGAGCATTCATTCTTTCGCCTAATTAATATGGCCAAATTCATTTTGTAGTAAAAAAAGAAAGGCAGAGGCGGAAATAAACAATGGTAATCTCTTCATGAAGAGATGAATCCAGGACTTCAAATAAAATCCCAAGTATTATTTCATTCTTTAAAACATGTTTCCAGGGAAAAATTCACACTGAACATTGGCTATGTATATAATATCCGACGAGAAAGTCCCGCGAGAAATTGAATATCAGGGTTGACGCGTTTTGAAGTGATGCTTCTTATTTATAACCTGTTTAGGAATAAGAAGCATCACTGCAAAATGCATCAACTCCGATATTCAATTTCCTGTGGGACTTTCTCCTCGGATATTATATACATAGCCAATGTTCAGTGTGAATTTTTCCCTGGAATCATGTTTTAAAGAATGAAATAAAACTTAGGATTGCATTTGAAGTCCTGGATTCATCTCTTCCCTTCTCTTCATGGACTGCTTCCTCTTGGATTTTAGGATCTTGTGCACTTGGTGATAGGTGAGCTGATAATTTTTATTTTCAATGGTAATCTCTTCCTACTGATAAGCTAAGGACTTGTTCACATGGGTCTCGATTTTTGGGGTGGAAAACCTACAATGTTAGGCTACTTTCACATTTGCGTTGTAGGCGCAGCGCCGTCAACACAACCAACAACGCAAAACACAACGCTGCATTTTTTGATGCATGCGTTGCCATAAACTAGTAATGTTCTTGAATTTTGGCGCAGGGAAAACGCTACAAGTAGCATCTTCCGCACCCTGTCTGGTGCGTCAAATTGACGCATGCGTCGTAAAACGCAATACAACGCATACCGGCACATGTCCATGCGCCCCCCATGTTAAAGATAGGGGCGCATGATGCATGCATCGGTATGCGTCGACGACGCTGCGCCCAACAACGCAAATGTGAACGTAGCCTAATATAGTAATTTCAAAGTGTATTAGATGTCAACAATGTCATCCATGGACTGTGGGTATTTTCCATGCAGACCAGAGGTTTCAGTGGTCGCAAGGGGGGGAAAACATTGCGATAGGCCGGGTTATACAGAGACTTCCAAAGGAATAGCTGGGGATGGACTCATAAAAAGCTCATTTTAGTATCAATCATACAAACTTTTAAAAACTAACATAGCTGTTCTGACATGGATTTTCATAGTGAGTCCCCCAGCCTCAACAAAACTAAAGGTACCTTCACACTAAACGACGCTGCAGCGATCCAGACAACGATCCAGACGTCACCGCTCTGCTTTTCGGCCGCTGTGCTCACAGCCAGTACAGAGAAGCACAGCGCCGGGGACAGACAGCGGAAGGTAAGCATGAAGCGTTTGTTTTTTTTACTTTTAGGATGGTAACCAGGGTAAACATAGGGTTACTAAGTGCGGCCCTGCGCTTAGTAACCCGATGTTTACCCTGGTTACCAGCGAAGACATCGCTGAATCGGTGTCACACACGCCGATTCAGCGATGTCAGCGGGAGAGCCAGCGACCAAATAAAGTTCTGGCCTTCTAGCCCCGACCAACGACATCACAGCAGGATTCTGATCGCTGCTGCGTGTCAAACTGAACGATATCGCTAGCCAGGACGCTGCAACGTCACGGATCGCTAGCGATATCGTTTAGTGTGAAGGTACCTTAAGACAACCTTTTAATAATGTTTTTGTTTGTAAATTCTGGAGACAGTTCAAATATTTATACTAAAGCAGTTTTCCCACAAATATATTGATAGTACATGTCATAAAACATTAATTAGTGAGGGTCTATCCATTGGAACCATTATTGATCCCAAGAAATGGCTTTACACCCACCCATTGTGGTGAAGAGCAGGCTGTGCATTCATGGTCAATGTCCTTTGGAATGAATGGGTATTATAAAAAGTGCAGTCACTTGTACTTACTTGTAAAGTAAAATACATTTCTCTAATTGTTACAAAATTAGTGGTAATTTTTTCTGTTGTATATTATTTTAGAGATCAGTTAAGAAGAAACAATATTAATATTACTAAAATCCAATATTACAATATAGAAAAGTAATTTTCTTTCTAACTTTCAAGCTGTCAAAACTGATTAGGTAGCTCAAAAGCCAAAATATTAACATTTGCTTCCTAGACACATTTTCTACATAAATTCAAATGGTCGCAAGATTGATGTAATTCCATATAGACCCGTGAAAAAGCATTGCTGAAACGCGCGTCGGGTGTTCGGTGAGCCTCATTTTGTGCACATTTTTACATGCACCGTTTGCACTTTAAATTATTCATTTTATGGAAACTACAATATTTTTGGCACCTCTGTTATCGTGTTTACCCTGCTTTATTGGGTTAATCGTGAATTTACCCTTATGGTCTCTCAGTCACTTAGGTTTTCAGAACAATTCATTACTCAATATTTAGTGACTCTGTGACAAACATAAAGGGTTATGCATTGCTTATAAGGTTTTTTTGCCCAGACGTACTTTTGATTTTGCTTTGATTCTTCTGGTAATCTTTTTCTCCTGTGGCTCACCCACTATTTTTGTTCCTTTTTGTTATGTAGGATATTTATTACCTATTTTTTAACAAACTATTTAATAAAGATTCTTTGATTACTTTTATTTATCTAGTCCTTGTACATTTTCTTTTTGGATTTTCTATTTAATTTAGTGCTCTTGGGACGCTTATCCTTAGTTGGGGTTACAACTCCTCTCTACTGTGTATTATTTTAGTTAAAAGATTAATTAAGGAGAAACAAAATTAATGCACTGAAAATCCAATATTATAACATAGAAAAGTAATTTTCATTCTAACTTTCAAGCTGTCAAAACTAATTAGGCATATTAAAAGCCAAAAGTATTAACATTTGCTTGTAGGCACATTTCTGCATAAAATCAAATGGTCACAAGATTGATGTAATTCCATAAAGTAAATCTTAGTGACCCATCCCCTGTATTTCTCATCTTTACATGAGATGCTATGTGACTCTGCAGCATGATCCTGATTAGCATGCCATTAAGGCGAAGAGAGAAAAAAACTTCAGGGCTCTGAAGTCACATCATGACAGTACAAGTGAAACATGTTTCACTAATGCAGCCTTAATTCATTTTGTTTCTGCAGAGAGAGCAAGCTCACAATGCTACTTCGAGAGTCTCTGGGGAACATGAACTGCCGCACTACAATGATAGCTCACATTTCGGCTGCTGCAGGCAACTATGCTGAGACACTGTCCACTATTCAGATCGCTTCTCGGGTGCTGAGGATGAAGAAAAAGAAAAGCAAGGTAAGAGACACTTGATTAAAGATACCTTTGTCATGATATTGGAGGGAGAGTTCAGATCAATTGCAATAAAGCAACAGATTGTGCGGTGTTTTAGATTAGATGAGTGAGATAGACTCAGTATGAGAGCCATATGGACTAGCATGAAATGTGGATGAACTTAGAGCTACTATTAGTTCAACAAATGTTTTGTGTCTATGTATAACTTGTAAAATAATGTCATTTCTATCTAAATACATCTAAATTATTTGCAAATCCATTTAAAACTGTAGATCCTGAAATCTGTATAACAAGTATAGATCAAGATTTAGCATTCAAAATATTTATTCGGGAAGGATCCTACATCTAATTAATATGTTATTGTACTCATTCTCATGTAGGTCTTTTTTCTATTTTGTGTTATCAAAATTATTTCTGTATTTTACAGTCTTCACACGGCAATCATTGGGGTATTTTTTTTATAAATGACATACAACTTTGTGAACTCTTAAATTAGTTTATTTCATTTTTTTTGTTTCATTTAATTATTTACATAAGTTGTATTATATGTAAAGATATTTGTCCTGTGTCAAAGCTCTCATACACGAGAAGTCAAATCTTTTGCTTGTCATTTTTTATTTTGTTTGTCTTATTTAACATTTCTTCATACAAATTGTTTTCTTGATTACCAGTATACATCAAGTTCATCTGGAGGAGAGAGTTCCTGTGAAGAAGGACGAATGCGCAGACCGACTCAACTGAGACCATTTCATTCGAGAAACGTAGTTGACCCTGATTTCCCTCTTCTCAGTTTATCCAGTGATCCAGATTATTCTTCAAGCAGTGAACAGTCATGTGATACAGTTATTTATGTTGGCCCCAATGGAACAGCCCTGTCCGACAAGGAACTTACAGATAATGAAGGGCCACCTGACTTTGTCCCAATTGTTCCAGTTCTGCAAAAGTCAAAAAATGAAGTGAAACTTGAGGATGTAAATGAAGTTGCGCACAACAAACCGGAAAGAGATTGTCTAAAATGTAATACTTTTGCAGAACTGCAGGAAAGGTTGGACTGTATTGATGGCAGTGAGGAAACTATCCAATTCCCATTTGAAGAGCTGCCTGCTCAGTATAGCGGAGACCAATCAACAAAAGCTTTATGCCCAACCACAGAACCCAAAAACTTAACTGAATCAGATATAGAAGAAAGTATTGCAGAAGATATAGAATATGACAAAGATAGCAGAGAAAATGTTGGCCCGGCTTCTAAAATACCAAGAAATCACTCTCCAGTTCCATCTGGTAATGTAGCTAGTACATCTACTCCATCTTCTCCCAGGAGTGTTACTGGTAGCTGTGGAATGGCAAATGGAACCTCTCAATTAGTACAAAATGCCAGTTTACAAGGAAGTCGAGAAAGTTTGAACAGTTGCGGCTTTGTGGAAGGAAAACCAAGAGCAATGGGATCACCAAGATTAGGTATTGCTAGTCTCTCTAAAACGTCTGAGTACAAACCACCAAATTCTCCATCACAGAGGTGTAAAGTATACACACAGAAAGGGGTAATACCTTGCTCTACTCCTCCACAGTTTACAAATAAAGATCCCGGATCACTCTTGGCATCTCTACCGCAACCAGAGATTCGGACTCCTCCTGTTGGTATGAGTCCTCAAATCATGAAAAGATCAGTATCTAATTCAAGCAATTTAGCTTCTGAATCTATACTTAAAGAGCAGCAAACTTCAGAGGAGACCAAAAAGGAAGTCCTTAGTACAACAATGGTAACTGTGCAACAACCATTGGAACTAAATGGTGAAGATGAATTAGTTTTTACCCTAGTTGAAGAATTAACCTTCAGTGGAGTCCTTGACAATGGTCGGCCAACAAGTATTATCAGTTTTAATAGTGACTGTTCTGTGCAGGCTATGGCTTCTGGTTCAAGACCTGTAAGTATTATTAGCAGCATAAGTGAGGACCTTGAATGCTTTACCAATTCAGCACCTATGTCTGAAGTCAGCCTCACACAGTTCTTACCCCTTCCTAAGCCTGGACTAGAAGAAAAGTGTCAAGAAGGTGGAAGCAGGAGGTCTTCCATCAGCTCCTGGTTGAGTGAAATGAGCACGGGTAGTGATGGTGATCAGTCATGTCACAGTTTTATTGCTCAGACATGCTATGGCCATGGTGAAGCATTGGCTGAGCCCCCTATTTCTGAATTTACAACTGCATTGCAGAATATTAGTGTGATGTGTGCAAACAACAGACTAAAGCCAGAAATGGATAAAGTGCTCATTCAGTCAGAAATGCTTGACCCTGTACAGAATAATGCATCTACTATAAAGAACTGCAAGATTTCAGCAGTAGGGAAAACCACAGTCACTATATCAAATACCTCAAGTTTGAACGTCTGTGAAAACTACATTCCAATGAAAACCAACATTACAGTTTATCCCTGCATTGCAGTGAGTCCTTTTAAAGCTCAGGATAATATTGAATGCCTGCCAGAATTCAATCTGCCTGACAAATTGTCACAGTCTGTTGAAAATGATGCTAAAAACTGTAAAATGGAACCTATATTTGATGATCCTTGGTTAAAACGTAATGATGATAACAAAAGACAGAAAAATGAAGCAATGGAGGGACAAATAGCTGAAGCAGCTAACTGTATAACTGACCATGACTTGTACAGAAAGCAAAGTTTGTCTGACAGATTAAGCTGCAGCAGTGGAGAAGGCAGCATCTCCCCACTCTCTGAGAGCATTAAGAGGGTTGTAGATGGGTGTGAAATGGCACTAACCACACAGAGTCTAGCTCTCATAAATGATTACTCACAAAGATGTAGCCTTCCTAGAGTGTTGGACAGATCTTGTAAGCTTGAGGAGCAGGATATCTTGAGTTATGACTCCGAGAATAACACTGCTGGATCCGTCAACCCACTTCAAATCAATAGATCTACTTTAGAGAGAAAAGTTGCTTCCCCTAAACATTGCATTCTTACTCGCCCCAAAGGTATTCCGCCTCTTCCACCAGTAAGGAAATCAAGCCTAGATCATAGAAATAGGGCAAGCCCTCAGCACACTGTAAACAGCCCATCAAAACACTCTCTCTCTTCCTTACCTAGTCTTCCAGATGAACTTAATGGTAAATTGACAGGATTCAGTATGGACACTAGAAGCAACAGTAGTAGCAAGTTATTTAGTGCCAAACTAGAGCAGTTAGCTAGCAGAACTAATTCTTTGGGAAGATCCAATGGAAGTCACTATGAATGCTTATCTTTAGAGCGAGCAGGGAGCCTTTCATCAGTGAGCTCAAGAATAATCCTTAGCAAAGACAGCACTTTGCCAAGGTCTGGGAGAAGTCTTAATCGAAGTGTTTTGTCATCTCCAGTTAACACCTCTCAGTCTGCAGGAGCTTCTCCTAAAGCAACCCCTTCAAAGATATCAGCAGTAAGCAAGCTGCTTCTTGCCAGTCCTAAGGCCCGTAGTCTCTCTGCTTCTACAACCAAAACCCTGAGCTTTTCCACAAAGTCACTTCCACAATCTGTAGGACGAAGCTCAAGCCTTCCTCCAAATGGAAAAAATATGTCTTGGTCAACACAGTCTCTCAGCAGAAATAGAGGCTCTGGTCTTGCTTCCAAGTTGCCGTTAAGAGCCGTTAATGGTCGAATTTCAGAATTACTTCAAGGAAGCGCAGGAAGTCGAGGTGTGCATTCCCATGGAAATGCAGACACAGATGAACGTGGTGCTCTCCATGCTGAGGAGAAACCCACTGTACACACTTTACCTTCTCCCTATAGTAAAATCACTCCTCCACGAAAACCACAACGCTGCAGCAGTGGCCATGGCAGTGACAACAGCAGTGTTCTTAGTGGTGAACTGCCACCTGCTATGGGCAAAACTGCACTCTTTTATCACAGTGGTGGAAGCAGTGGATATGAAAGCATGATGAGAGACAGTGAAGCCACGGGAAGTGGTTCTTCTGCTCAAGATTCTATGAGTGAAAACAGTAGCTCTGTCAGCGGGAGGTGTCGAAGTCTTAAATCATCAAAAAAAAGATCTAATTCAGGTATGGGTCAACGTAGTTTTGAAATTTTCTAATTTCTGGCCAAATATGTAATATATACCGTATATGTTAAAAGGGTTTTCCGGTATGGCAATGTTGATAGACTGTCTTGGGTATAGACCATTAATATTAGTCCAGTGGGGATCTTAAGGCTAAACCTTCAAAATTGTGATCCTGCAAAAACCCCTTGAACCCCTCAAGAGTAGCAGCACAACACTGCAATCTTTTCTATTTGTCCACATAAAAGTCAGCTACGTTATCTGATTTGGATGTTAAAGTATCTTAGTAGTTCTGTAACTGAGGGCACTAATTTATCTGGGCAACATCTGTGCAGTGGTTGTGTCCCCTGCTTGTGTGTCTCTCCAAAAGAATAGTGGTGGCTGCACTGGATTTTGGTAGAATTGCTCCTTGACTCAGATCTTGTGCTGCTTCTTCCATCAAACATATACATAAAAAAGTATTATTTGATGTATGTCACTGACAGGAGGCCGTGAGCATATGCTACCCAAATGTTTTTTTTTCACTGATTCATTGTGTACAGTAAACTGCTTGGTCCTATACTCTTATAATGCCTATGAGGCGAACAGGACATTCTCTTAGGAGACAAAAGGCACTGTGTGTATCAACTCACATGCAGGCCTGACATATGACAGTGACCGCACACTGATGTTATTATACACATACTAATCCCAGGATTATGTTACACAGGACATAAGTGGTACTGTAATGTAGTCATCAGCCCTTTACCCTTTGCATGAATCAGCTGTAGAACATTGGTGCTGTTGACATCATCAGGAGACAAATTGATTGGAGGAGCAGCTGGGAACCATAAAATTGTATGCTATATTAGTAATCAATAGCGCACAAAAAGGCTATGAGAAAAATGGCCTTGGATATAATTAAGCAATAAAATTGATTGCATTGGCTGTAGGATACTATACTCTGCTTGCATTATGCTAGTTCATTTTTCTTTTGCAAGCTGATAGACTACAGTACTATATAACTTCAATGGAAATCTATATTGCTCTGAGCCATCATGTTTGTTCAGTGCTACAGAAAAAAAATATTCTATAGTTATAATGCCATTTTTATGTAAAATATATCACCACTATAATTTATATAAGTGTTTTCGTATATAAGTGTAATGTCACAAATTCACAGATTCACGTTAAAAGTGACCTCTAGAGTTAAATAGCTGGTAATGCTAAAAAGAAAGGCATTTTTAATACTTTTATTAGCATTTGTTGTACAGCTGTCTCCCCCCACAGTCATTCTAAAGCAGTATGGAGGGCAGACTACCCAGCCAGACTGCGGAGTAACTCTACATCTATAGAACTCTAGCCAGGAAAAGTCAAAAGCTATTAGAAAATCTGGGGCTTACCAACAGTGTTTTTTAAGATGATGCTTAATTTTAAATTATTTCAATTTTAAACACGAGGGACTTGACCCTGGATACTGCTTGATTTTTAGCAATGATCAATAGCTTCATAATACAGGGTGAACCAAAAGTAGGTGGACAGTAGGTGGAATAGAGTTATAGATATATGTTTAGTTACTGTCCACCTACATTTGGTTCACGCTGTATATTATATGAAATTATAGGGGTGGGCAATACATTTTGCCAAAGGGCCACGTAAGAAACTAGGACTGTTGTGGTGGGCCGAACTAAGTGACCAAACTCAACTCAGAATAAATTTTCTCACTTTAGAAAAGGCAAGAAATCATATGACTTCTGACATCTATAAAGCATTGTGAAATTAATGGTGGAATATAAGTGAATAAATATGGTTTTGATTGGCAGCTACCGCTAAGAATATGGGTTGTAATAAGGTATTCGTCACTTGTATTAGTAGTGAGTCAGCACGTTACCCATACTGCGAAACATTACTGGTGACCAATCACAAGAGCCGCGGCAGAGACGTGTCGCTGGAACATGGAAAGGTGAGTAATTGATCCTGTTATTGTTTTCATGTAGCAAAACCCAATGGACAGAAAAAGTTATTCCTGGAGAACCGCTGCTGTGTGAACGTATACATACACGATGCATGAGCAGTGCTCGCAGCAAATAATGAATACATGAACTACAATATTGCTAGACGCATTAAAAATGTGCGGCACTTAATTACCTTTTGATCTAACCACTTCATATTAATTAAGTACCTTACATTTTTAACATTTGCCACAATATTGGGGTTCATTAGTGATGAGCGAGTATGCTCGTTACTCGAGTTTCTCCGAGCATGCTTGGGTGGTCTCCAAGTATTTCGGCGTGCTCGGAGATTTAGTTTATGTCGACGTTGCTGTATGATATGTAACTGCTAGATGGCTTGAATACATGTGGGGGGATTGCTTGCTTGTTAGGCAGTCCCCACATGTATTTGGAGAAACTCGAGTAACGAGCATACTCGCTCATCACTAGTGTTCATGGATTCATTAGTCGCAGTGTGCTGACGCATCATGTTTGAATCTATTGGTATATTTGCCACATAGAGTATTTGTGCACTTGTATATTAATTTAATAGTAAAGGTGTTGCTGCATTAATGGTATTTTCTATAGGCTTCATGCTTCAGATGACATATGCTGGATTAAAGTGATAAAATCAGATGTTACTCACCCTCCCCAAGTCTAGTTCTCGCTTGCTGCCATTTTTTCAATATGTTTAATGACTGCAGCAGTGACATTACGACTACAGCTAAATTCACTGCTGTTACCAATTACTGACCTCAGCAGATCAAATGTTTACATCAGCAGAGCTGCCTGAGCTCAGTGATTGGCAGCAGCGGTGATGTGAGCTGTAGTTGTGATGTCACCACTACAGCCAATAAACAAAGACAATAGCAGTGGTGGGGAGACTGAGTAACATCTGATTTATTATTTTAATGCAGTGCTTTGCAAACCTATAACCAGAAAACATCATTATATTAAAAAATGTATGTGGACCTCCTGTACCAGCGCCTGCACTTAGTCTAAGGGCACACAAGCGCCAGAAATGTGTCTGAGTGTTTTTTCTATCTCCAGTATGTGGATTTTAATTGATTGATACCTGTGGAATAAAATGTGATTATCTTATCTGTTTTTTGGATGTGCCGATCAACTTTCATTGTTTGGGATTATATACATAGTTAGGTCCAGAAATATTTGGACAGTGACCAAATCTTCGTGAATCTGCACATCACTGTTATGTATTTACTGTAAGATGAAACAGATGCAACTGTTGTGAAGACTTGCAGGTTTAATTAAAGGGGTTGAACAAAAGTATCCTGTGAAAGGAATTGCAAACATTTTTCCACAAAGCCTCCTCATTTCAGTTAATTTTACTATAAATAACATGTTTATTTTTAATACTTTGGAATCCTTTGGAGGTAATGACTGCTTGAAGTCTGGAAGCCATGGATGTCACCAAATGCTGGGTTTCCTCCTCTGTGATGCTTTGCCAGGCCTTTACTGCAGCTGACTTGAGTTGTTGCTTGTTTGTTTGTCTTTTGGCCTTAAGTTTGTCTCAACCTTGTGAAATGCTGCTTGATGGGGTTGAGATCTGGTGACGGACTGGGCCATTTTAAGGCAGAATATTCCACTGCTCTGCCTTAAAAAGCTCCTGAGTTGCTTTCGTAATATGGTTTGGGTCATTGTCCATCAGTACGCACACTGCCAGTGATGGAGGAAATGTCGGAAACAGAAGCTTTGGGTGATGGAGGCTCTGTCCAGCCTCTTAAGACTAGGATAGCTGGGACCTGTAGCACCATCCAGTCTCGCAGTATGGGTGTGTCTGCTGTCCACCTGCAATAATCAGCTCTCTTCTTCAACCACTTGGAAAGCAACACAGCATACTGAAACTCTCGGTATATTGCTTTAAGCAGTGAAACCCAGCATTGTTCTCCTCTGGTTCATTCCTGTATGCTCAGCTCCTGTCTTGTGTATTTGTTTCCTCTTTTGACCTCGGCCTCTTTACGGACTATACTTGCATCTTCTGATTTTGTGCCTTCACTGTATTCCTGTTTTTAACCTGACTAACTGTCCACTCCTGCCGGGTAGCAGCTAAGCCAATGGCCCCAGCCCAGAGTCCCCTGAGTAAGTCCAGATCACTTACCAGAAGTTAATGGGTGAAGGCCAGGACAACCAATGGGATCTGGTAAAAGGAGTGGATTGCACGAACCCTGTCCATTGTAGCCAGCTGTCAGGTGTATTCAAATAAAATGTTCCCAATGTGCTAAAAATCAACATATATTTCCAAACTGATAATGCCAAACAGAAGTGATATAGTTTTACCACAGTCTCTATTTTTTATTTTTTTCTAACTTTTGTCACACACAGCTCACACAAAGGACACATTCTACACACACACACCTTACGCAGGTCCACCTACCATACACACAACCAGTGAAGACATTCCACACTCATAGCTTACACAGTGGACATATGCCTCACACAAAGAAGTTAATGCACACACAGTTCACACTGTGGACAAGACCAAACTAGACTCCGAAATTATTACAACACTAGGCTAATCCCTAAATTATTTAGACACCTCACTAAGCAAGAATTTACACATAAGACACATGACACACCCATACAGTCTACACAGTGGACACATTCCACACACAAAGCTTAATCAGTGGACACATGCCTCACACAAAGAGCTTACAGAGTGGCTAAATAGTGCACACATAGCTCACATTGTGGACAAGAACAAACTAAATTAATTAGACACCCTACTAGAGAGGAAATTCAGACCCCAGATTAGAATCTAGTCCTGACCTTAGAATTAAAGTGATTGCCTACTCCTCGGACAACCCCTTCTTAAATACTATATTCTCCTTGGTAAAGTTAAAACAATGGATATTTCCCATATCTGCACAGTTCCAACAATGTCTCCTCTGGGTCTCCAAAGGCTCGCTTGACATTGGCTCCAGTGCTCGCATGGCATAACAGTGTCATTAGACCCTTGAAAAACCCGGCACCCTCATTGCTGGAATGGTGATGGTGCATGCAGGTATGAGACGTGATTATTTGTTATTTTACACTAGGGGATACATTATTTACAGAGTAGCTGTCATAATGTTTATGTCTTAAATTAATAGTGCACATGAAAATAAGCAACTTTGTAATATATCTTATTTGAGAAATCTGCTTCTTTCTCCCCCTAGGATTGATCATTTATTTTAAAGATTTTCAATTCATGAGTAAAATTAGTATTCAGTTAGGGTTAGGCTAAGTGCACACGTTGCAGAATTGCCTCGGAAATTTCCACGGCAATTCTGCAACTCATGCCGCTGGTATGTCGCATGCGGAATTGGCATGCGTTTTCCCGCTAAACACTAGCGTTTTGCAAGCTTAATTAGCTTGCAGAATGCTAGCGTTTTTCCAAGCGATCTGTAGCATCGTTTGTAAAACTGATTGACAGGTTGGTCACACTTGTCAAACATAGTGTTTGACAAGTGTGACCAACTTTTTACTATTGATGCTGGCTATGCAGCATCAATAGTAAAAAGATCTAATGTTAAAAATAATAAAAAAAATAAAAAAAATGGTTATTCCGACGGCCTCTGATCTCCTCAGCGGTGCACGCGGCGGCTTCCATTCCCAGGGATGCTGTGTGCGTAGGACCTGGGATGACGTCACGGTCACGTGACCACGACGTCATCCCAGTTCCTTTGCACACAGCATCCCTGGGAACGGAAGGCGCCGCGTGCACCGCTGAGAGGCGGGAGGACTCCAGGGGCCATCAGAAGGTGAGTATATCACTATTTTTTATTTTAATTCTTTTTTTTAACAATTATATGGTGCACAGTCCGTGGAGGAGAGTCTCCTCTCCTCCACCCTAGGTACCATCCCCACATGATCCGCTTACTTCCCACATGGTGGGCATAGCCCCATGCAGGAAGTAAGCGGATCAATGCATTCCTATGTGTGCGGAATCCCCGTGATTCCGCAAATTAATGAACATACTGCGTTTGTTCCGAAATGCGTTTCTGCTCAGGAAAAAAGCGCAGCATGTGCATACAAAATGTGGATTGCATTCTTTTAATAGGATGCTTAATGTGAGCTCTTTTGCGGTTTTATCGCGGTTTTATAGCGAAAAAACGCGAAAAATACGGAACTTGTGCACACAGCCTTAGGTTTAGTTGTTTTTTATAAGATAGAGGAGAGAGGAGCTCTGCCTCTATCTCCTCCCTCCACTCCTCTCCTCCACATAGAATCTTATCAATACTACTGTCATCTCCTATCTCAGTAATGTAACATTCTATCTTCACTGAATACAGATTTTAACCATGAATTAAAAATTCTGAAAATGAATGATCAGTATAGAAGGAGAAAGAAGCAGATTTCCCTGATAACATGCATTACAGAATTGCTTATTTTTAAGTGTACAATTGATTGAGGAAATAAAAACTAAAACAACGGTTACTCTTTCAGACATTGTTGTTGGAGTAGTGGATAATTCCTTTAATAAAATTTTATTTTAAATTTACATTTATTTAAAAAAAATAAAATATACCAGCAGTTTAAATAAGGATGTTTAAAAACATATATTGTAATATTGTCAGCATTTTCATTAATAGTATTATACTTATTTAGAATGATGTGTCTCAACTGTCAAATGATTGATGTGCACACTGATGTGAACTTATAAATGCCAAGCAATGCTACCATTACCCACATAGTGTAAGGCCGGTTTCACACGTCAGTGGCTCCGGTACGTGAGGTGACAGTTTCCTCACGTACCGGAGCCACTGACACACGTAGACACATAAAAATCAATGCATCTGTGCAGATGTCATTGATTTTTTGCGGACCGTGTCTCCGTGTGCCAAACACGGAGACATGTCAGTGTTGGTGGGAGCGCACGTATTACACAGACCCATTAAAGTCAATGGGTCCGTGTAAAACACGTACCACACATGGACGTTGTTCGTGTGCAGTCCGTGTGCCGTGCAGGAGACAGCGCTACATTAAGCGCTGTCCCCCCCACTGGTGCTGAAGCCGCGATTCATATCTTCCCTGCAGCAGCGTTTGCTGTAGAGAAGATATGAATAATCGTGTTTAAAATAAAGATCTATGTCCCATAGGGGCGGAGCCGCATATTCATTACTGTAAATTAGCGGCCCCACGTGACCGCATACAGTAGAAGGTGCGACCAGGAGAGGAAGCAGCGGCAGCCAACGAGGGAGCTGGGTGAGTATTTTCAGAACAGCGGGGGGGGGGGGGGGCGCACAGGGGGTGGTGACATGGGGCGCACAGGGGGTGGTGACATGGACCTTTATTTTATACACGAAAAACCACAAAAAAATTGATTATTCATATCTTCTTTATAGCAAACGCTGCTGCACAGAAGATATGAATCGCGGCTTCAGCACGATGCAGGGGACAGCGCTAAACTTTAGCGCTGTCTCCTGCATGGTCCGTGTGGTACCCAGTGGGCACACGGGCGGCACACGCGTGCCGCACCTGTGCCACACTGATGTGCCACAGAAACGCAGGGGCACACGGACACGGATAATTCCGGTACCAATTTTTTCCGGTACCGGAATTATCTGGACGTGTGGGACTGCTCTAAAAAGGTTTTTTGAGAGATTTAGGGTCCGATTCATCAAAAAACGTATGCCTTCTGGCATAAAACACTTAAAGAATCGCAAAATTTATTTGCAAGTGAAAGTCAGCGTTTTTGCTCCAGTTTAGTCCAGCTATATCCAAAGAGTATGAAACATACACACAAGATTGGACGTGGGGGTTCTCAGACACTGAATTAATCAAAACCTACACCATTGCTTACTCTAGAAATATTACTCTAGTCCCTCACTGGAGTAAGATATCTTATGACGTGCAAGGAGGCTCACACCATGGAGCAGGTGCGCTGAATTCATGAAGTTGTGTGCACCTCTTAATGAATGCTTGCCCTTTCATTAAGAATGCAGTGTACAATGCAAAGGAGCTATTTACACATGTGGTCCAAATTGTTGGTACCCCTCGTTTAATGACAGAAAAACCCACAATAGTCACAGAAATAACTTGAATCTGACAAAAGTAATAATAAATAAATAAAAATCCATGAAAATGAACAAATGAAAGCCAGACAGTGCTTTTCAACCATGCTTCCACAGAATTAAAAAAAAAAATGAAACTCATGAAATAGGCCTGGATAGATATGATGGTACCTTAACTTAATATTTTGTTGCACAACCTTTTGAGGCAATCTCTGCAATCAAACAATTCCTGTAAGGCCAGGGTCACACTTGCGTGTACAATGCAAGAAACTCGCACGAGTCTCTCGCATCAATACCCGGCATAGCCGCCGACACTCGGGACCGGAGCGTACAGCTGCATGTATTTCTATGCAGCTGAACCCTCTGGTTCCGAGTGCCGGCGGCAGTGTCGGGTATTGATGCGAGAGACTCGTGCGAGTTTCTTGGATTGTACACGGAAATGTGACCGCGGCCTAGCTGTCAATGAGACTTCTGCACCTCTCGACAGGTATTTTGTTCCACTCCTCAACAGCAAACTGTTCCAGTTGTCTCGTGTGTGAAGGTTGCCTTTTCCAGACGGCATGTTTCAGCTCGTTCCTAAGATGCTCAATAGGATTTAGGTCAGGGCTCATAGAAGGCCACTTCAGAATATTCCAATCTTTTCCTCTTAGCCATTCTTGGGTGTTTTTAGCTGTGTGTTTTGGGTCATTATCCTGTTGCAAGACCCATGACCTGTGACTGAGACCAAGCTTTCTGATACTGGGCAGCATATTTCTCTCTAGAATCCCTTGATAGTCTTGAGATTTAATTGTACCCTGCACAGATTCTAGACACCCTGGGCCAGATGCAGCAAAACAGCCCCAGAACATAACAGAGCCTCCTCCGTGTTTCACAGTAGGGACAGTGTTCTTTTCTTGATATGCTTCATTTTTCCATCTGTGAACATAGAGCTGATGTGCCTTGTTCCATTATTGTCTCATCTGGCCACAGGACATTCTCCCAGAAGCTTTGTGGTTTGTCAACATGTAGTTTGGCAAATTCCAATCTGGCTTTTTTATGATTTTTTTTCAACAATGGTGTTTTCCTTGGTCGTCTCCCATGAAGTCTACTTTGGCTCATACAACGACAGATGGTGCGATCTGACACTGATGCTCCTTGAGCTTGAAGTTCGCCTTTAATCTGTTTAGAAGTTTTTCTGGGCTCTTTTGTTACCATTCCTATTATCTGTCTCTTTGATTTGTCATCAATTTTCCTCCTGCGGCCATGTCCAGGGAGGTTTGCTACAGTCCCATGATCTTAAATTTATGAATATATGTGCAACTGTAGTCACAGGAATATCAAGCTGCTTGGAGATGGTCTTATATCTTTTACCTTTAACATGTTTGTCTGTAATTTTCTTTCTAATCTCCTGAGACAACTCTTTCCTTCGCTTTCTCTGGTCCGTGTGGAGTGTGATACACACTATGTCACCAAACAGCACAGTGAGTATCTGTAGCCCTATATACAGGCGCACTGACTGATTCCAAGATTGTAGACCTCAATGATGCTAGTTAGTGGACACACCTTGATTATACATGTCCCTTTGTCAAATTATTTTCATGGGTACCATCATTTCTGTCCAGGCCTGTGGAATTCTGTGGAAGCATGGTTGAAAAACAATGTCTGACTTTCATTTGTTCATTTTCATAGATCTTTTATTTATTATTACTTTTGTCAGATTCAAGTTATTTCTGTGACCATTGTGGGTTTTTCTGTCATTAAACAAAGGGTACCAACAATTTTGACCACATGTGTATGCCCCCTGAGCAGCGATTAACAGTGGTCTAAGTGCCTGGATAACCACCAATCTGCAGTATGTGTATCGATGAATGGACATATTTATTACATTAAAAATGATAGGTATCATTTAACAATTAAATAAGCATTATTTCATTATTTTTTAAACAAACCTACCAGTTTTCCTCCATTTTCACTTTTTTATATTTATATGGTTTTTGTGTTCAAAATATAATAGGAAGCCATTTTTCTTGTCTTCTTTTTAAGATTAATTCTAATATTTCAATTTATAATAAACTAATGAATTTGTTTAAATGTGTATTATTTGTACTATTGTGTGCAGTTGTGCCGAATACTGCCCACTAGTTATCTATATTACACACAATGGAACAATATTAGGTGGTAGTGTGAGTTCTCTGTGTCAAGAGAAGTATTCTTATCTTTCCTTTTGGTTTCAACGCAATTTTGCAGAGAGATAGCAAGAGTTGGAATTAGTTCAGTTATGAGTTGATGCCCTGAGGCAAAATGACAGGAAAGAATCAAGTGCAACAACTCCCACTGCCCATCCTTTTCCAAATGGAATTTTTTTTTTCATTACGGCAAATCATAAAAAGGGCAAGTAGTTTAGGAGACGAAATCACAATCTCTTTATTGGTGTTCAGCGCCCTGGACACTGCGCTCCACAATTCATAGTGCTTCAAAGATTACATCAGTGTAGATACGCTCATCTTGGATCACGCAACCTTGTCCGGCTTATTTATGGCTGTTGTGACCAGAAACACTTCTGACATAAATGATCACCATAAATAAGTAGATGGAGACTTGCAGTGACACTGAAGGGTCATCGTGAAGCTTTAAATCAGTGTTAACCCATTAGAAGCCAAAGCCACTCACTGTCACTCTATGTTTAAATAATCACACTTATGTAGACCTTCTGCAAAAAAAAATTGTGTTATATTAACTTGTTCCAAAGGAGGACAAAACAAATCACTGATCAATATCTCAATTGCAAGTTTATAAACTGAATCCATGATCCTGTGATAGTCCGCCCCACTGCCCCCCGATGTTACAGGAACGATCAGGAGCATCAGTTGCTTGTATTGAATTAATCGTTAGACAATGTCTGTGCACATTGAATTGCAATGTAAGCTTCCTTGTTTGTGGAGGCCCTGGACATCGGAAAATACAGTAGTACCGTAAGCCGTGCACTCAGGGACTAGATTACTGCAGACTATAGATTACAAAGTGTGAGAACATCCTGCAATATCCCACACTGCTCCTTCCATCAATTCCTCCCATGTCAGCACATCGTTTAAATCTACAGATTAGATCCATACCTATTTCTTTTTTTCTCAAGATCAGCAGTCTAGGAAGATCTGCTACATAATAGATCCAGCTTTGAGCAGCTTTGAGGTTTTACCTGCTAACATCCTCATAGTTAGGAAAAGTGAAATCTGTTATGGAAACTTCTTTCTGTTAGGCTTTTGTCTGTGCAAAAAATAAGACAAGAATAATAGAAATCTGTATTTATGAAAGGAACAATGTAAAAATAAGAGTTCAAAACTGTCATAAAGTCATATATACACCATACCAGTCTGTTTGAACAGAAATGTCAAATAGGTACCGTAATTACAGTATTTGTTTCATTAATTACATTTAAGCACAAGGTATAATATTTTTTTAAATATTGTACAGTGGGTATTGAAAGTATTCAGACCCTCTTTAAATGTTTCACTCTTTGTTTCATTGCAGCCATTTGGTAAATTCAAAAAATGTCATTTTTTTCTCATTAATGTACACTCTGCACCCCATCTTGACTGAAAAAAACAAAAATGTAGAAATTTTTGCAAATGTATTAAAAAAGAAAAACTGAAATATCAAATGTTCATAAGTATTCAGACCCTTTGCTCAGACACTCATATTTAAGTCACATGCTGTCCATTTCCTTGTGATCCTCCTAGAGATAGTTCTACTCCATCATTGGAGTCCAGCTGTGTTTCACAGCTCACAGTGCAGGTCAGACCAAATGAGAATCATGAGGTCAAAGGAACTGGCCAAGGAGCTCAGGTACAGAACTGTGGCAAGGCACAGATCTGGCCAAGGTTACATCAGAATTTCTGTAGTATTCAAGGTTCCTAAGAGCACAGTGGCCTCCATAATCCTTAAATGGAAGAAGTTTGGGACCCCCAGAAGTCTTCCTTCCTAGACCTGGCCATCCAGCCAAACTGAGCAATTGTGGGAGAAGAGCTTTGGTGAGAAAGGTAAAGAAGAACCCCAAGATCACTGTGGCTGAGCTCCAGAGATGCAGTAGGGAGATGTCAACTATCACTGCAGCCCTCCACCAGTCTGGCCTTTATGGCAGAGTGGCCCAACGGAAACCTCTCCTCAGTGTAAGACATATGAAAGCCCGAATAGAGTTTGTTAAAAAAAACACATGAAGGACTCCAAGACTATGAGAAAAAAGATTCTCTGGTCTGATGAGACGAAGATAGACCTTTTTGGTGATAATTCTAAGTAGTATTTGTGGAGAAAAACAGGCACTGCTCATCATCTGCCCAATTCAATCCCAACAGTAAAACATGGTGGTGGCAGCATCATGCTATGGCGGTGTTTTTCAGCCGCAAGGACAGGACTACTGGTTGCCATTGAAGGAAACATGAATGCGGCCAAGGACATAGATATCCTGGATGAAAACCTCTTCCAGAGTGCTCTGTACCTCAGACTTTGTCGAAGGTTCACCTTCCAACAAGTCAATGACCCTAAGCACACAGCTAAAATAACAAAGGAGTGGCTTCAGAACAACTCTGTGACCATTCTTGACTGGCCCAGCCAGAGCCCTGACCTAAACCCAAGTGAGCATCTCTGGAGAGACCTGAAAATGGCTGTCCACCAACGTTCACCATCCAACCTGATGGAACTGGAGAGGATCTGCAAGGAAGAATGGCAGATGATCCTCAAATCCAGGTGTGAAAAACTTGTTGCATCATTCCCAAGAAGACTCATAGCTGTACTAGCTCAAAAGGGTGCTTCTACTCAATACTGAGCAAAGGGTCTGAATACTTATGACCATGTAATATTTCAGTTTTTCTTTTTTAATAAATTTGCAAAAATTTCTACATTTCTGTTTTTTTTCAGTCAAGATGGGGTGCAGAGTGTCAATTAATGAGAAAAAAATGGATTTTTTTGAATTTACCAAATGGTTACAATGAAACAAAGAGTGAAAATTTTAAAGGTGTCTGAATACTTTCCGTACCCACTGTACATACTGTATGTTTTGGATTTGATGCTTAGTTCCTATGATAAATTATTGCGTTTTTGACATTGTGTATTTTGGCAGCAAAGTGTATGGAATTTAGAGAAATGTCATGCCCAATGTTTCTTTTTTTAAACTGAAGCGTTTTTAAAATGCGAAACGTCAATTTCTCTTGCAGTGAATATTAGTTTTTTTTGCAGGTTTTTCCTATAGACTTGAATGAGATTAGTACAGTGACTCAGTGGTTAGCACTGCAGCCTTGGAGCACTGGGGTCCTGGGTTCAAATCTCCCCAAGGACAACATCTGCAAGGAGTTTGTATGTTCTCCCTATGTTTGCATGGGTTTCCTCCCGCATTCCAAACACCTACTGATAGGGAATGTAGATTGTGAGCTCCATTGGGGACAGAAATGATAATGTGTGCAAACTGTAAAGCGCTGCGGAATATGTTGGCACTATATAAAAAAAAATTATTATTATTCTGAAAATCCACAAATAAAAAGCACATATGCGTTCTAAGTATGTTTCCGCTGTGAAAACACACAAAAACACATGAAATCCGCACATGACTTTATCAATAAAGTTTTATCAAAGACAAATATCAAGAAATATCCAAAACAAAGTAGTTTTATTGGAGATGTGATGCACCAAAGGGAGACAAAAAGCGCAGCTGAAAAAAGCACAATGGAAAAAACGGAAGTACAGGTGCTTCTCACGAAATTAGAATATCATCAAAAAGTTAATGTATTTCAGTTCTTCAATGCAAAAAGTGAAACTCATATATTATATAGAGCAATGGCTCTATATAACAGATTGATCTATTTCAAGTGTTTATTACTGTTACTGTTGATGATTTGGCTTACAGCCAATGAAAAATGAAAAGTCATTATGTCAGTAAATTAGAATACTTTATAATGCCAGCTTGAAAAATGATTTTGAAATCCAAAATGTTGGCCTACTGAAATGTATGTTCAGTAAATGCACTCAATACATGATCAGGGCTCCTTTTGCATCAATTACTGCATCAATGTGGTGTGGCATGGAGTGAAGGCGATCAGCCTGTGGCACTGCTGAGGTATTATGGAAGCCCAGTTTGCTCTGATGGAAGCCTTCAGCTCATCTGCATTGTTGGGTCTGGTGTCTCTCATATTCCTCTTGACAACACGGTTAAGGTCAGGCGAGTTTGCTGGCCAATCAAGCACAGTGATACTGTTGTTTTTAAACCAGGTATTGGTGCTTTTGGCAGTGTGGACAAGTGCCAAGTCCTGCTGCTTGTCGGCAGAGGGAAGCATGACGTGCTCTAAAATTTCCTGGTAGACAGCTTTTGCTGACTTTAGTCTTGATAAAACACAGTAGACCTAAACCAGCAGATGACATGGCTCCCCAAACCATCACTGATTGTGGAAACCTCACACTAGACCTCAAGCAGCTTGGATTGTGTGCCCCTCCACTCTTCCTCCAGACTCTGGGACCTTGATTTCCAAATGAAATGCAAAATTTACTTTCATATGAAAACAATACCTTGGACTACTGAGCAACAGTCCAGTCCTTTTTCTCCTTGGCCCAGGTAAGATGCTTCTGGCTTTGTCTATTGGTCATAAGTGGCTTGACAAAAGGAATGCGACAGTTGTAGCCCATGTCCTGGATACGTCTGTGTGTGGTGGCTCTTGAAGCAATGACTCCAGCAGCAGTCCACTCCTTGTGAATCTCCCCCAAATTTTTCAATGGCCTTTTCTTAACAATCCTTTCAAGGCTGCGGTTATCCCGGTTGCTTGTGCACCTTTTTCTACCACACTTTTTTCTTCCACTCAACCTTCCATTAATATGCTTGGATACAGCACTTTGTGAATAGCCAGCTTCTTTAGCAATGACCTTTTGTGGCTTACCCTCCTTGTGGAGTGGGCCAATGACTGCCTTCTGGACATCTGCCAAGTCAGCAGTCTTCCCCATGATTGTGGAACCTACTGAAACAGACTAAAGGACCTTTTTTAACAATTAGGAAGCCTTTGCAGTTGTTTTTTGTTAATTATTCCAATTTACTGAGACAATGACTTTTGGGTTTTCATTGGCTGCAAGCCATAATCATCAACATTAACAGAAATAAACACTTAGATCACTCTAAATAGATCACTCTGTTTGTAATGACTCTATATAATATATGAGTTTCACTTTTTGAATTGAAGAACTGAAATAAATGAACTTTTTCAGGATATTCTAATTTTGTGAGAATCACTTGTATATCTAAGGCTGTATGCCCTCAATGATCTTTTATTGCGTTTTTGACACTGTGTATTTTTGGTGCATCGAAAGCGGTGTTTTACACTACCAGCAAAGTGGATGGGATTTATAGAAATGCCATTTCCCCTGTGCTTTTTTTTTACGCTGCGTGTATTCATCTGCAGTGCATTTTTTCCAATCCGCAGTATGTCAATTTCTTTTGCGGGTATCCTGAGTAACCTGTGCAGAATATCCCCAAAGATTTCCATTTTTTATGCGGATAATCAGTAAATAAAAGCTGCATGTGTTTTAGTGCGTATCTGCAGTGGAAACTCATCAAAAATGCATGTAATCCGCACCTAAGAATGTCAGATACCAGGAAGTTTGAAAAACAAAGCAGCTTTATTTAAAGCATGACACACCAAACAGGCAAAAACGTTACTTTTATGGCCCCATCATCTTTCATTGCACTTTCTGAACATCTTCACTGTCTCCATTTGGACTGACAATGTAAACTCCCTAACAGTATTGTCTTTGGAGTGTGGGAGAAAATCAATACAACACGGGGAGAACATGCACACTCCTTGCAGATGTTGTCCATGGTGGGATTTGATCCAGGATCTTAGTGCTGTAAAGCAACAGTTCTAACCACTGAGCCACCGTGCTGAGCTGAATTCACACATCTGCTTTCATGAATGTGTGCTGTCGGGTTTTTAAAATGATAGCTTGCATATAAAATGGAGTAATTTATCCAAGTTTGGTCTGATTTGATACACTCGGTAATTATGATTACAGCACCATGTGTAAGACGGACAGCACGCAGACGCCACCTGTTTCAGTCTATTTGAAACATAGATGTGTGAATGTGAACTACTTCCAATGTTTAGGTTGGATTCTACCATACCTTTTTGTGTTTTTTTTGTTGCGTTTTTCATGCTGCTGTTTTTAACGTTTTCGTTTGTGACATTTTTGTAGCTTTTTTTGGTCAGTGGAAAATTACAGTGGCAAACTAGGTGTTTATGAAAGGTATTTTTTCACTTATGTTTTTCTATAGTTCTGGAAAAATGACTTGAAAAGCTCATGCAAAAAAATGACACAGATTAAAAAAAAACCTCTAAAAATTCTGTAAAAAAAGCTAGTTCCATAAATTATAAATGCATTTTAAAATGTGTTTTAAAATGCCAGAAAATAACAGTTTTCCCTCCTCATGTCTCCTGTAAGGGTGTCATCACTGTGGAATATATTAGTGTGCAGAAACCTTACAAATATCTCAGCTATTTAGGCATGTTCCACACCGAGGGTCAACATTTAAGTGCTGTAGTTGTGTGAATACTTAAATCCATGTTATTAGTAGCTTCTATAATTGAATCGGAGCAGTAAGTGGAGCCGCGGTGCAGTACAGTAATTGATAGCGCTATTTTAATAAATTGTTGAGGTCGGCCTGAGTGCAGAGGGGCGCAGCGTGCATGCTTGACCTGCCGCTGCACGATCTGTAGGGGATTTTATTTTATTGCAGATGAGAATCATAAATCTTTGAGGGAAGAACATCTTAGCAAGTTGCAGTAGGGAATAAGAAATTTTTATTATCCTATAAATGCACGACCTCGTATAAGCCGGGCGGTCCTGTGTCCCCAGCAGTAGAATAACACAGCTATTGAAAGATTAAATTGTTTGTCTGAGCTTGTGATGGGATTTCTCAAACATTTTCTGCACCCTTCTTCTGTTCTCCTAAGTGCCCTGCACCGCGGAGTTAATAGTCTACCTGAGATTAATGGAGGTGATGACAGCTCATCCTGTGCACAGACAGCTTGTTACTGAATGAATGCAGACATTGGAGGATGACGCATTATTAGTGGCAGAATCTCCTCACAATTTCGAGGAGTTTTCCATTTTTATGTAAATTCTTCTCCAGTGGCATAACTTTAAGCTCGTAGTCCACCAGGGAAAATTTTGAAAAGGGCCCACAAACATCACCAATCTTTACCCTCTTCCAGACATGGTCAATTTTCAATTTTGCACTTTGTTAATTGCTCCCCGTTTTCCTAGAGTCAAAAAGTAACAGTGGAGCAGTCACCACGTGGATATCGATGGAGCGCTAGCCAAAATACGTGTACGACAAATGCAATTTAAAAAAAGAGAAAACCCATACGTAAGGTTGTTGCACTTCCTAAATTGAAACACTGTAAATCTTTACTATGTAAAAAACACAAAAACTTATACAAGACGAAATCATTTAAAAGTACGCAAATTGTGCCCAACCTGTTCCCTAGGCCAAAAATTGGCACTGGGGTATACGATAACCCATATGACCGGCGTGATAACCAACAATGCCAAGTAAGTGTGGTATGAATAGGAAATTCCCCTAAAGTGATGTCAAGTAGGATTCAGTAAAAAAAAGAAAGGTGCAATGCATATGTAGAGTCGATAAAAGGTTAAATATCAAAAAGTATATAAAAGAAAGTGATAATTGTGTGCAATAAAGTGCATCATGTGGGAATGAGGAGCACTTCTTCCAAGGGTCATAACTTTTTTAGTTTTTCTCTTTACATAGTCATATGAAGGTTTGTTTTCTGTGGGATAAGTTGTTGCTTTGAATGACTTCATTCCTTTTTCCATACAATGTACTTGAAATGGGGAGGGGAGGGCGGGGGGTTCCAACTGGGATAAAAAGGTGAAAAGAAATACAATTCCACCCTTATTTTGTATAGGGGGTTTGTATGGCAAAAATGATCTAACATGATTCTTCAGTTCTTTACCAGTATAGCAGTACATACATATCATTTTTTTTCAAGTGATGGAAAAAAATCCGAGATTTGTTAGGAAAACAAATTAATTTATGTGGACAATTCCTGGTGTCTGTAACTTTTTCCTTTTCCCATCAATAAACATGTGTGAGTGTTTTTTTTGTGTGGCAAGCTGCAATTTTTATTGGTACCATTTTGGAATAGGTAAGATTTGTTTAGCACTTTTTGTTGAATTTTTTTCATGAGGTGTAGTGACAGAAAAAGGCAATTGTGGCTTTTTTAAGTTGATTTTGCTTTCCGTTATTTAGCGCACTGGTAAAGTAATTTTATATTTTGATAAACTGGATTTTTGCATGTACAGCGATAACAAAAGTGGAGTACCCAGAGGAAACACACAGAGAACGTACAGATTCCTTGCAGATGATGTCCTTGGTGGGATTTGGACTCAGGATCTGTAAAACAACAGTGCTAACCACTGAGCCCCCATGCTGCTTTTGGCTCAGGGTCTAGCAATCTCACTGGCTGTAGGATCCCGATGCTCAGGGCCGGCGTTAGGGGCAGGCAGACTAGGCAGCTGCCTAGGGCCCCTGCTGCCCTAGGGGCCCCCAGCCAGGGTTAGAAATGCTGCTGATGGCACTGCTCCAGGGCCCAGAGGTGGAGGGGGGCCCCTGCAGGCAGGCCCAGTATCATGCAGGATCAGGCCCCTTTCACTCCCTCCTGTAATCATGGAACACCAAGTGCCAGAGAGAGAGCGGGACGCGAAGTGCAGGATTTCAAAGAGAGGGAGTGTCATGCAGGGAGAGATGCTAGCCAATGAACGCTTTCCCCACCAGACTGAGGAGAGCACTCACTGGCTGCCGTCTGTCCTCTTGCATGGCGTGTCCCAATGGTGAGTACTCACCTGTGGTCGGGCCCCGGCTGCACAGCACACAGGGACAACAGTGGAGGACGAGCAGGACTTACAGTGTGTCTTCTGCTCCCTCCACTGTTCTATTCGGAGCAGGCTGCCTGCGGCATCTCCTCAATGTGAAGAGATGGGGGAGGAACTCACTGCAAGGGACAGCACTGCAGAACCAGGGGGCTGATATTAGTCTGCTCTGTGCCCCATCCCCCACAGTTGTTTCTGCAGCCCTCCAGCTGAACTATGTGACCTCATCCAGGGCTCATCTGATCACCTGATATCACAGATTAGCATGTGTGTATATACAGTATGTATGTGTGCATCTGTGTATGTACAGTATGTGTGCATCTATGTATGTACAATATGTGTGCATCTATGTGTATGCTTCTATCTGTGTGTATCTGTGTATGTATGGATGTATGTATGGTATATGTGTGTATGTATGGTATATTTGTGTGGCTGTGTGTGTATGCCTGTACAGTATGTGTGTGTGTATGTGATTGGTTTTGCCGGAACAAAAATCCTTCTTCTCATCAGCACATCGCCCAGTGAAAACTGCAGATATGCTGGTAAGATGATACTGTATAGGGACAGATTGATCTAGTGATCATTCTGTCCCCATCATTATTCCTCAGCAGGTGTAAAGAGGCTGGGAAACAAGTGGCGAATGACTTCAATATTGTTGATCACACTTGTTTAGTGGCCTGAAATCAGCGCATGTAGCTACAACCAAAATGTTTCTGTGTGATGTGCAATATGTTAGTATTTGGGGCCTCATTTGAAACTTTTGCCTAGGGCCCCACTTTGCCTAAAACCAGCCCTGCCGATGCTGCACACATAAATGCTGTGCACACAGTTGTGGCTGCCTGATTATGAGTAGGTGGCTTTTCCACCCTTCCAATGTAGCTTTTGGTGGAAGTCCCAATTCCTATTAGTCCATATTGACTCTAGGTACGTTCCCAGTGCTTCCAGACTGGAAAAGGTAGCCGGTTGGTACGAGCTGGGGATAGCCAGTCATACAAGGGAAAAGGCAAGATGAGGTCTCACAGCAGGAACAACCAAGCTGGGAAACACTACAAATGTGATTTTCCCATTTTGATAGTAGGAGCAGGACCACCCAGTATTCAGAGGTGATCACAAAAGTACAGAAAAGGAGACATGTGGTGTCACAGCACAGATTTCCTTTTCCCAGAGAAGGTGAAGATATTAAAGTTGGCTTTCATGAGCATGAAGAAGGAATGCAGTTTTCCATCAGCTCCAGCTTTGCAGACTGTCCTGCGTTTGTCAGCAGTTCTGCTCTGTATAATGTCAATTGTCATTAGAGTAACAAGAATAAAATCAACACTCATAGGTTTCTGGCAGAGACGGTAATTTACATTGGGCTCCCGACATGTAACAGTCGGTGGCAGCTCACGTTACTGCTCCCCATGTGAAGACAAGCTCCATCCTGTTGTGTGGCAGTATGACAAACACTATTGCTTTGTTACCTGTGTCTTTCCTGCTAAGCTGATCAATTGTTTGCCGTAGAAACCACAAACACCGGGTGTGATGAATGGAATCTAAGTGGAATTTACAAATGAGAGAACGCTTCCATCTTTCAGCTGAGTAATGCAGATCGTGTCAGTCATGGTGTCATAAAAAATACCCAAGGCGCCTTTCTGCTTAGTGAAACCACAAGAAAGGTGTCCTTATCTAGCTGCGTCTTGCTTTCTCTCAGGCAGATTAATGTTTGTAGAATTTAGCCATGGAGAATATTTTCAACAAATTGCAAATAACATAAAATTAAAACGTTTATTTTTTTCAATATCATAAATTCCATCATGTTTGTTGTTTAATAGCCATTATTAATTATCCTAATGTGGATCAGTCATCAGATTTGACAAAACAAATTGTATACATTAATTAATAGATCTCTTAGACCTGATGACACTAGTGTACTTACTTTAAACATCTATGTTAGAATAGCTGTATATTAGGCTGGTTTCACACGTCAGTGTCTCCGTTACGTGTAGTGACAGTTTTCTCACGTATCGGAGACACTGACACACGTAGACCCATTCAAAAGAATGGGTCTATGCACATGTCTCCGTGTTTTCACAGACCGTGTGTCCGTGTTGAAAACACGGAGACATGTCTGTTTTTCGCCGGCAGCACGTACCGCAATACGTGCCGCACACGTGCACACAGAGAACAGTGTGCACTCTCCTCCCTGTGCACGTACCGTCTGCAGGCGAGACAGCGTTACAGTTAGGCGCTGTCCCCCCTGCGTGTGGTGCTGAATCCAGAATTCATCCCTTCTTTCCAGCAGCGTTCGCTGGAAAGAAGGGATGAATCATCATTTTTTTTTCTTTCCCCATAAAAATAAAGTTAATGCGTCGCCTCCCGCCTCCCGCCTCCCATCCCCTGTGCGCCTGCCGCTTGCCAGGAAATACTCACCCAGCTCCAAGCTCCAGCGATGTCTCCTCTCAGCGGCTGCAGACTGTGCTGTTTGAGCGGTCACGTGGTCCCGCTCATTACAGTGAGGAATATGCACATATTCCTCACTGTAATGAGCGGGACCACGTGACCACTCACACAGGACCTGCTGCCAGCGCTGAGAGGAGAGAGGAGACATCGCGGGAGCTAGGGGAGTATTTCTTTGCAAGGGGCCTGGCGGCACACGGGGGATGGGAGGCGGGAGTCACAAGCAAACTTTATTTTTAACAAAAAAAAAAGAAAAAATTATCTTTCATCTCTTCTCTCCTGCAGGGGAGAAGAGATGAATGCGCCTTCAGCACCACACAGGGGGGACGGCGCTTAGTGTAGCGCTGTCTCTCCTGCATGGTCCGTGTTGTCCTCAGGCGGCACACGAGCGGCACACGGATGCCGCACGTGTGCTACACTGATGTGCTACGTGAGCACACGGACACGGATAATTCCAGTACCGATTTCTCCGGTACCGGAATTATCTGGACGTCTGAAAGAGGCCTTAAGGTGAGCATTTATGGAGCCCAAGTGCAGAGTGAAATAGCACATGAGTCCAAGTGTAATCATTCTCCACCCAGTCTGACTGACAGCTGCAGCTTGTACTGAGCAGTGTGAGACCTCAGCAGTACAGGTGACAATGGGGAACTGTCAAGCAGTCTAGAAGGGCGGAGATGGAGTTGAACTTTCATAAGGGATTCTATAGCCATTCTGATCAAGTAACATGAGATCTATTTAATGTGTGCCATTTTTCTCGTGAAATGTGGTGACAGATCCGCTTTAATGTTGCTAGCTGGAGTCATTACTATTACATAGATGAGTTCCAATATTTATGGGCCCTATAAATTGGGAATTATAAATAATGCCGACCATAGATGTTTGATGCTAAATTTTCTAATTACAATTTGCTAAATGGTATACACTAGGTGGTGCCTGCCAAGTGAAGACTTTGTCTAAGGGCTCATACTCATTTGCGAGAAAAACAGACAAGTTCAATCCGATAAAAAAATCGGATTGCACTTTGACCAATGTTATTCAATGAGTTGCACCTTATCTGCGATTTTTTTTCTCAGCTGAAATCGGACTGAGAAAAAAAATCGCAGCATGCTGTGATTTGCTGCATATCTCACACGAGACTCACCAATGTAAGTCAATGGATGCGAGAAAAAAACATACAGCGCTTGCACCATGCGAGTGCTGTCCATTTTTTTACGCATCGGTGTCTATTGAAAAGCCGGTAATTCATGTGCGGTGTACAGTAAAATCACACTGACAGGTTAGAATAGGATAGAATAGAAATATACCCATAGAATACATAAATATATATATATATATATATATATATATATACAGTATGTATATATATATATATATATATATAAAGTACAGACAAAAAGTTTGAAAACACCTTCTCATTTAAAGATTTTTCGGTATTTTCATGACTATGAAAATTGTACATTCACACTGAAGGCATCAAAACTATGAAATAACAGGTGTGGAGTTATATACTTAACAAAAAAGTGTAAAACAACTGAAAATATGTCTTATATTCTAGGTTCTTCATAATAGCCACCTTTTGCTTTGATGAGTGCTTTGCACACTCTTGGCATTCTCTTGATGAGCTTCAGAAGGTAGTCACTGGAAATGGTCTTCCAACAATCTTGAAGGAGTTCCCAGAGATGCTTAGCACTTGTTGGCCCTTTTGCCTTCATTCTGCGGTCCAGCTCACCCTAAACCTTCCCGATTGGGTTCAGGTCTGGTGACTGTGGAGGCCAGGTCATCTGGCATAGCACCCTATCACTCTCCTTCTTGGTCAAATAGGCCTTACACAGCCTGGAGGTGTGTTTGGGGTCATTGTCCTGTTGAAAAATAAATGATGGTCCAACTAAACGCAAACCGGATGGAATAGCATGCCGCTGCAAGATGCTGTGGTAGCCATGCTGGTTCAGTATGCCTTCAAGTTTGAATAAATCCCCAACAGTGTCACCAGCAAAGCACCCCCACACCATCACACCTCCTCTTCCATGCTTCACGGTGGGAACCAGGCATGTAGAGTCCATCCGTTCACCTTTTCTGCGTCGCACAAAGACACGGTGGTTGGAACCAAAGATCTCAAATTTGGACTCATCAGACCAAAGCACAGATTTCCACTTGTCTAATGTCCATTCCTTGTGTTCTTTAGCCCAAACAAGTCTCTTCTGCTTGTTGCCTGTCCTTAGCAGTGGTTTCCTAGCAACTATTTTACCATGAAGGCCTGCTGCACAAAGTCTCCTCTTAACAGTTGTTGTAGAGATGTGTCTGCTGCTAGAACTCTGTGTGGCATTGACCTGGTCTCTAATCTGAGCTGCTGTTAACCTGCAATGTCTGAGGGTGGTGACTCGGATAAACTTATCCTCAGAAGCAGAGGTGACTCTTGGTCTTCCTTTCCTGGGGCGGTCATCATGTGTGCCAGTTTCTTTATAGCGCTTGATGGTTTTTGCCACTGCACTTGGGGACACTTTCAAAGTTTTCGCAATTTTTCAGACTGACTGACCTTCATTTCTTAAAGTAATGATGGACACTCGTTTTTCTTCACTTAGCTGCTTTTTTCTTGACATAATACAAATTCTAACAGTCTATTTAGTAGGACTATCAGTTGTCTATCCACCAGACTTCTGCACAACACAACTGATGGTCCCAACACCATTTATAAGGCAAGAAATCCCACTTATTAAACCTGACAAGGCACACCTGTGAAGTGAAAACCATTCCCGGTGACTACCTCTTGAAGCTCATCAAGAGAATGTCAAGAGTGTGCAAAGCAGTCATCAAAGCAAAAGGTGGCTACTTTGAAGAACCTAGAATATAAGACATAATTTCAGCTGTTTCACACTTTTTTTGTTAAGTATATAATTCCACATGTGTTAATTCATAGTTTTGATGCCTTCAGTGTGAATGTACAGTTTTCATAGTCATGAAAATACAAAAAAATCTTTAAATGAGAAGGTGTGTCCAAACTTTTGTTCTGTACTGTATATATACAGTATATATATATATATATATATACACGTCAGTAACACATATATATATATATATATATATATATATATATATATATATGTATTTATATTGCACAGTATTTATATTGCACAGAAAAATAGAAAAAAAAGCCGGTAATTCATCTGCCATCTTCAGTAAAATCACTGCAGGAGCCGACAGGATAGAAGAGAGATGGATTACATACAGTAAATACATATAGAATAGGTAAATATATAGATGTCAGTGACAAATACAAGTACAGTGTGTGCAAATTACTGGACATGTACTTAATTAATAAACGATTATTTATTGGAAAAAAAATGGGCTCCCGTGCAATTTTCAAAACCAGCAGAGGGAAAGTCAGCAACTGGGGGCAGATGTTTATAGCCTGGAGCTTCCCATGCTATTAATATCAGCTCACAGCTGTATACTTAGCCTTTACTGGCTATTAAAATGGGGGACCCCCAAAAAAATGATGTGGGGTTCCCATATAATTAATAACTAGCAAAGGCTATGCAGATAGCTGCAGGCTGATATTAATAGCATAGGAAGGGGCCATGGATATAGTCCCCCCCAGCTAAAAACATCAGCACTTAGCAGCCCCAGAAAAGGCACATCTGTAAGATGTGCCAATTCCGGCACTGAGCCTTGCTCTTCTCATTTGCCCTGTAGCAGTGGCAAGTGGGGTAATAATTGTGGAGTTGATGTCACCTTTGTATTGAAAGGTGACATCAAGCCCACGGCTTAGTAATGGAGAGGTGTCAATAAGACATCTATCCACTACTAATCCTATAGTTGGTACATGTTAAATAAAGACACAGCCAGAATAAAGTCTTTTAATGAAATACAATACAACAAAGGTTTACCATTTTATTGTTACTCCTAATCCATGAGATGCCCTCAATCTCCTGTAATAAAAATAAAATAATAAACCAACAATATACCATATCTGTCCGTAGTTGTGTCCCACGCCATAATCCATATCTGGGGTATATACAGTTTTCAACCAGGATGGTACCAAGATGCCACCGTCCTGGCTGAAAACCACTGGTGAATGAGGAGATGCTGTGAGTGGAGCTTCAGTGACTAGCGGTGCCATCACTGAAGCTGCGCTCCTTCACAGCCTGACCTGCGCTGAACTCTGGAGCATGGGAAAATGAACTGGTAGATTACGGAACTTTTTTTTCACAAATATGGGTATGAGCCCTAAATGGGAGAGTTTGTAATTTGCAATGTGAATGGCCATCTTGAGAGTTAGAATGATTGTAAATGAGCCCAGAAGTTGCCTATTGATACTGCCTTCAATGAGATACTCACATTGCTTTTGTGCACAACCTTATGGCAATTATTTCATAGGAAAAGCTTCTCTATTAATTGAGAAATAAAAGCAATGCTTATGTATATTAATAAAAAGTAATTCATTATTAATTTATGAAAGGTATAAATGTGCAACATACAGCAACTAGGGCTATGTACAATTGATCCAATTAAAATACAATGAATTTTTACTTTTAAATAATTAATTTCATAAGTATAAAAAGAAAAGCTAACAGAAAACCCTGTTCTGGATTTACACAAGATTTTCCAGTTATAATGGTAGTAATGCTTATTTTTTCTGAACATGTTGTGTAACTGAACTTTCTCCTAATTAGGATCACAAAGGCGCCGTCTTATTCCAACTTTATCACTTGATGCAACTTCTCCTGTAAGAAAACCAGCCAACAGCCCAGGAGTACGCTGGGTGGATGGCCCATTACGTAGTGGACAGCGAGGCTTGGGAGAGCCGTTTGAAATAAAAGTTTATGAAATCGATGATGTGGAAAGGCTTCAACGCCGCCGCAGTGAAGACTGCAAGGTATACCGTTTCTTATTGACTTCTTCAAGTTATTTCATTAATCATAAATTGTAACCACTAAGTGATGGCAGATCTACCTATTCCTCAAGTCCAACCATTCCTCAAGACATCATTAATAAGTTTTATACCAATTCACACAACATGATATTATTCAATTCACCATTGCAAACTTGCTTAGTGAAAGAGTGACCGTTGTTTTAATTTTTCTTTCATAAATCAATAGTATACACGAACATAAGAAACTTTGTGATATATATCGTATCAGAGAAATCTTTTTTCTCTGTCAAAATTGATCAGTCATCAAAATTCTCAATTCTGAGGGAAAATCTGTATTCAGTGAAAACACTTTCACATTGCTAAGAGAGGAGATGGTAGTTGCTTCCGTTACAATTCTATGACTACCAACCCATGAGAGCAAAATGTCTGAATACACTTGTGACTAAAGACACACCTCTTATCAAAAATACCACCAAAAAGAGCAAAATAGGTGCATGTTGTCTCTTAAAATGCAATGTTCATTGAATTTATAAGATTAAAAAATCAAATACATATAATAGATTACAGCCAGAAATATAATAAATATGATATCAATTTATACACAATCTAGCTATATTGTTTACAATTAACATCTAAATAATATATGAACAGTGCTGATCTATATCAGTCAAATTAGAGCCCTAATGGCAGAAGATATGTCCTAAAATCGAAAGATGAGCACTTACATTTCAAACAAGCTAGTGTGGCATGCAGGGCTGCCACTAGAAATTTCGGGGCCCCATACTGGTAAAATTTTCAGGGCCCCCTTGAGACTCTGCCCAGGCTCCACCCCAGCCCCGCCTCCACGCTCCACCCCTAGAACTGTCCACAGTCCCACCGCTCTCTCTTGGAAAAACTCCACTTCTCACCTATCACACATTAAGGCCGGCGTCACACTCAGCGTATAAAAATATGGTCCGTATTTTACGGCCGTAATATGCCAGAAAAGTAAAAAAATGGTGATCCATAAGTACTCCGTAGGCAGGGTGTGTCAGCGTATTTTGCGCATGGCATCCTCCGTATGTAATCCGTATGGCATCCGTACTGCGAGATTTTCTCGCAGGCTTGCAAAACCGACATACGGACATACAATGGATCCATGTGCTCAAAAAATCATAAAACATATATAATGTCTATATATATATATATATATATATATCAGTAAGACACACATATATATATATATTAATATTTCATACAGCGCTAGATAGCTTAAAAGCCGGTAATTCAATTGCCGGCTTTTGCTATCTCCTTCCTAAACCCGACATGATATGAGACATGGTTTACATACAGTAAGCCATCTCATATCCCTTTTTTTTGCATATTCCACACTACTGTTAGTAGTGTGTATGTGCAAAATGTGGGCTCTGTAGCTATTGAATTAAAGGGTTAAATTGCGGAAAAAATTGTCGTGGGCTCCCGCGCAATTTTCTCCGCCAGAATGGTAAAGCCAGTGACTGAGGGCAGATATTAATAGCCTGGAGAGGGTCCATGGTTATTGGCCCCCCCCTGGCTAAAAACATCTGCCCCCAGCCACCCCAGAAAAGGCACATCTCGAAGATGCGCCTATTCTGGCACTTGGCCACTCTCTTCCCATTCCTATGTAGCGGTGGGATATGGGGTAATGAAGGGTTAATGTCACCTTGCTATTGTAAGGTGACATTAAGCCAGATTAATAATGGAGAGGCGTCAATTATGACACCTATCCATTATTAATCCAATAGTAGGAAATGGTTAAAAGACACACACACACATTATTACAAAGTCTTTTAATGAAATAAATAGACAGGTTGTTGGAATATTTTATTATTCTGGTAATCCACCTGAAGACCCTCGTCCTGTAACAAAGTTAAAATAAAAAAAACAACAATATCCCATACCTTCCGTCGTTCTGTAACGTCCCACGTTGTAAATCCATCTGAAGGGGTTAACTATTTTTACAAGCAGAAGCTCTGCTAATGCAACTGTGCTTCTGTCTGTAAAACCCCAGCGAATGAATGGAATGTAGGTCAATGACCTGTATTTACCTTCAGTTGCAGTGAGGCGCCCTCTGCTGGATGTCCTCATATGAACCCGAGCCTGAGAACTTTTCTGAATATTTTCCCATATATATATATATATATATATATATATATATATGTATATATATATATATATATATATATATACCCCTATACTATGTGTAGACATTTATTTTAGCTATTCTATTGTAACCTGTCAGTGTGATTTTACTGTACACCGCACTGAATTGCTGGCTTTTCTATAGAACACCACTGCGTATTTCTCGCAAGGCACACTGCTGGTCCGTGTGTAATCCGTATTTTTCTGGCCCCTATAGACTTTCATTGGCGTATTTTTTGCGCAATACGGTGACAAACGCTGCAATTTTCTACGGCCGTAGAAGACCGTATAATACGGATCAGTAAAATACGGCTGATAGGAGCTGGGGCATAGAGAAGCATTGTACCGTATGCAATCCGTATTTTCAGCACCTCTCTTACGCCGGCCTAACAGTTCCCATCACCAGATCACATACATAGCCAGCAGCTTTTGCTTTGGCCAAAAGATTTTTTAAGCCGCCACCATAACACGGTAGACACTTTTGGCCGGGCCCTACTCTGCTGTAACCTATTAAATATTTGCTAAAATATGCAATACAATTTAGGTATATTTTTATTTATTTTTCAATTTTTAAAATGACCAATAATATCACATACAAGGAACAAATACCGCTACACCATGACCAGACCACATATTACCACCAGTGATCGAATAATATCACATACAAGGAACAAATACCACCGCACCATGTCCAGACCCCATATTACCATCACATAGTGACTGAATACTACAATTCTGATCAGTAATAAAAAAAAAGCACCATACTATCACCATAAGTGCCATTATACACAGGAGATCTGTACTTAGTATGCAGTGTCTGTGTACAGATAATACAGTTATCACTAGTGAAATTATACACAGGACCTCTGTATATAGTATACAGTGTATAGTGTCAGTGTATAGGTAACACTGACTCACCAGTGATGTCTCCAGGTGAAGTCCTTCATCTTTCTTCCAGCACAGACCGCCATCATTTCTTCCAGCCAGGACTCGTCTATACAGGAAATAACACAGTTATCTCGAGCTCCGCTTGCAGAACACATTACTTAATTTTTCTCAACTTCTACATTACACCACATGAAGAAAAAGAGGCGACATAGTGTCACTCTACACAGTAACAGAACCGCCCTCCATTTAAAACAGTATACTCAAAAAATAAAATAAATACATCACTGCAGTAACAATATCCCTTAATTAGCCCCTATGGTAATAATATTCGCCATCCTGGCGTCAGCCATATGTTCTCCCATCCTGCCCTCATGAGTATCCATCATATCCATCCTGCCCCATGATCCTGCACGATCTGTCTCCAATCCTGCCCCATCTGTCTCCAATTCTGCCCCCAGTGTCTCCAATCATGCCCCATGTCTTTCATCCTGTCCTGCGTCTCCATTCTGCCCCCTATGTCTCCAATCATGCCCCCATGTCTGCAATCCTGCCACTTGTCTCCAATCATGCCCCCTGCGTCTCCATTCTGCCCCATCTGTCTCCAGTCATGCCCCCATGTCTTTCATCCTGCCCCGTGTCTCCAATCATGCCCCGTATATCCATTCTGCCCGTGTCTCGCATTCTGCCCCAATGTCCAGCATTCTGCCCCTTTGTCCAGCATTCTGCCCCTTTGTCCAGCATTCTGCCCCTGTGTCTCACAGTCTGCCCCTGTGTCCAGCATTCTGACCCTGTGTCCAGCTTTCTGCCCCTGTGTCCAGCATTATGCCCGTGTCCAGCTTTCTGCCCCTGTGTCCAGCTTTCTGCCCCTGTGTCCAGCTTTCTGCCCCTTTGTCCAGCATTATGCCCCTGTGTCCAGCATTATGCCCGTGTCCAGCTTTCTGCCCATGTGTGCAGCTTTCTGCCCATGTGTCCAGCTTTCTGCCCCTGTGTCCAGCTTTATGCCCCTGTGTCCAGCATTCTGCCCCTGTGTCCAGCTTTTTGCCCCTGTGTCCAGCGTTCTGCCCCTGTGTCCAGCATTCTGCCCCTGTGTCCTGCATTCTGCCGCTGTGTCCAGCTTTCTGCCCGTGTCCAGCATTCTGCCCCTGTGTCCAGCCTACTGCCCCTGTGTCCAGCGTTCTGCCTCTGTCTGTGTCCAGCATTCTGCCCTGGGCCCCCCGGATCGCCGCTCTCAATAAAAAAAAACAAGTTCTTCTCACCTTGACCGCGCTCCTGCGGCGGGCGAAGCTCTGGCTCTCTCCACACAGTGAAGCGTGCACTCGCCGGCGACTGACAATGACGTCAGACGCCGGCGAGTTGCACTCTGCGGCAGACGTCAGCTGCTAGCCTCAGATTGGCTGGCGGCTGTTAAGTATTGACGTGCGGGCGCGGGCCCACACGTCAATAGCGTTAAACAGCTGCAGCGCCGCCGATAAGGGCCCGGTTTAGCCTGCGGCTACCGGTAGGGGCCCGGTGAGCAGATGAGACGGGGCCCGATGCGGGCCCCCTCTGCCCACCAGGCCCCATATGCCAGTTATGGCTGTAATGCCCTGATGGCGGCCCTGGTGGCATGTGGTCCTGGTGCTCCAACACATGTTTCACCCTTGCTTTGACAAGGTGTTTCAGAAAAGAAGCAAGAAGATAGGTATATAAAGGTAAGTGTGTAGATTATTTAACCAATGGCAACTCACAAATTATGGTATGCTTATCTGCTAAGCCAATCAAAAGGCAGTCATTGCGGTGTCATCTCACACCAGCCAATCACCTGGTGTGTGTTATGTTAGTCCAACAAAACAGAGCAAAAAAATAGCTGAAATGTCGAGAATACACTCCTAATTAATTTGTGACTCCACCCCCTATTATCACGTGACTGCTTTATTCTAGGTCCTGCGCTCACTGCTTTGTCACAGGTCCTTGCACACTGCGTGCCTTGTTTCTTCACTCCCTGCGCTCCTTCCCGTGCCTCCTGACAGCACCCCCTAGGCTGCACCAGTGATACCGTTGGTGTCATTACATTATCACCAACCTTTTACATTTTTTCAGAGGGTTTTGTGTGTTTGGGTGTTATGGACCCGCTGTGTACTCTGTCGGATCAGGTATCTAACCTGACCGAAATGATGCAGAACCTTCCGGTAGAGCAAAGAGTGTTGGTTGCTTCTCACCAACAGGTATAGAGGGAGTTGGCAGATACAGTTAATGCTGTTCAGGGTGCCCCTTCTTCGTTTGGCAATGTGGGGGGTACTGTTTCTGATGTTTCCACATCCTCTCTTGAACCCTCTGTCAAACTTCCGGATACCTTTTCTGGGGATAAGAGAACATTTTGGGTGTTTAGAGAGAGCTGTAAATTACTTTTTTCCCTACGTCCTCTGTTGTGAATTCCGCTCTTGGGCTCCCTCCTGTGGTTGTAAGTGGCTCTTTTGTGAGTTCTGCTCTTGGGCTCCCTCTTGTGGTTTCTAGTGGTATGGCTGCTCCTTGGAGTTAGCTGTCTTCAGCTGCCTCCACTTATCTTCTCTTCTGCTCGGCTATTTAGGCCTGGCTCTTTCCTCAGCCAGTGCCACTTGCAAATGGTTCCTGGTTGGATTCACATCTCTTTGGAGTTCCCTGTTATCCTGACCAGTTCAGCAAAGCTAAGTTTTTGCTTGCTCTTTTCTGTCCATAGATTGTGGACTTATCCATTCTGTGCTTTCTATGTTTGTCCAGCTTATCAGTGTGAATTAATTCTGTCTTGCTGGAAGCTCTGGGAGGCAGATTTGCCCTCCACACCTTTAGTCAGGTGTGGAGATTGTTTGTAAACTCTGCGTGGATTTTTGTAGTGTTTTATACTGACCGCACAGTATTCCATCCTGTCCTATCTATTTAGCTAGACTGGCCTTCTGTGCTCATCCTGGTTTCATCCTGTGCATGTCTTTTCCCTCTCCACTCACAGTCCTTATTTGTGGGGGGCTAATCTATCCTTTGGGGATTTTCTCTGAGGCAAGATAGCTTTCCTGCTTCTTTCTTTAGGGGTAGTTAGCTCTTAGGCTGTGACGAGATGCCTAGGGAGAGTTAGGAGCATTCCACGGCTACTTCTAGTGTTGTGTTGAGCTTAGGGACTGCGGTCAGTACAGTTACCACTTCCTTCAGAGCTCGTTCCATGTTGCTCCTAGACCACCGTATCATAACAGTTCTCGCTCCTCAAGTGATGAGAGTCAAAGGGTGGGGATAGTTATTTCCCTGTTACTTGAGGGGCTGCAATTCTGGGCTTTCTCCCAATCCCCTACGTTCCGAGAGAATGTCTGTTAATCGGTTCTTCGAGGCCTTGTGTCTAATTTACGATGAACCTGATCAAGTGAGATTGGCAGAGGACACGATTATGAGTCTTACCCAGGGAAAGCTCTCTGCTGAGTGGTACTGTTCTGAGTACAGGCGATGAGCATCAGAAGTATCCTGGAATGACTCGGCACTCAGGGGGCTATTCCGAAGGGGCCTCTCCAAGCATTTAAAGGATGCCTTAGCCCTGCATCCACCGCCTGATTCTCTGGAGGAGGCCATGACCCAGGCTGTCTGAATGGACCGCAGGCTGAGAGAGAGGAGTCGTGCAACGTGAAGCTCCTCTGTTGCCAATGAAATCGGAGCCTTCGTCGTCGGTTGAACATGGAGGTGGATGCTGTCTCCATGAAGGAAAATGAGAGGAGACGTCGCAGAGAGAAAAACCTTCTGAAGCCCCAGAACATTGGATAAAGGACTGTCCCTCCTGCCCCCCAGATTCCAAGGTCTCTGGAAATGACTAGGTCTGGGTAACTGCCGAGGAAGTTACCCAGACCCACAGGTACTTTTTTCCTCTTCAAACTATTGTTAAAAGTGGAAGTTGGGGTGGACAATTGTTTTTTTCCTTCTTCTGCTTTTGTAGATTGCGGGTCTTCAGTAAACTTGATTGACTTGAGGTTGGTGGCCCATTGTGAGATAGGGACAGTCAGGTTGGACATACCCAGAGAGGAAGATCAGGGGCATGGAGACCCAATGTGGGTTAGTAATTTACTGAGGGAAGACTCAGGAATGGTCCCAATTGATGTGTGTAGACTGAAACAAGCGTCCCCCATATTACTGAACATATTTTCTCTTCTGTATTTCAAATGCATTTCATACGGTCCTCAATTGGGTTACTCTGTTATTATATGTATTTGATTTTTTTAATCTTATAAGTTTAATAAACATTACATTTCAAAAGACAATATGCACCTGCTTTGTTCTTTTTGGTGATACAATTCCATGTATAGGGAAGGAGGGAGGAGCTACAGCAAGAGCTCCACCCTTCTATCGAGAGGGGAAAGTCTGTCTTCACTGAATACAGATTTTACCTCAGAATTGAGAAATTTAATAATGACTGATCAATTTTGGCAGAGAGAATCAAATTTTTTCGATAAGATATATTACAAAATTGCATATTTTCATGTGTACTAATGATTTATGAAATAAAATTAAGATGACAGTTACACTTTAAATTAAAAAAAAGCCATCAAGTTTATGAACAAGTATCATGTATTTGACCTGAGATAGTCTTCTTTTTTAATATGCCATGCAGTATCTTGGTTATTAAATTCACCTCCCCTTGATTCATCTATATTTTGCCCCTGAAACGTTGCTCGTGTGAATCTGAAAACTGTTTGTGCTGTATTATTGGTTTTGCTGCTTCAAACCTTATCTGTGGCATGTTAACTTTACGGATGTCGGAGAACTTCTATAAAAAGATGAATACATGAGAGAGGACACAAGTCAAATGAAGAAAGAGCAGTGCAGGCTTTCTCTGGTCTTATAATGATATTCCTTAACTGATGTTATGTTACGGATTTAAATAAGCAAGTTTGCATTGGTGACTGACAAATATTAAATGAGGGCTTGAATTGAAGAATAAGGTGTCGTGTGAATTGGAGTGCTGGGATATTACATTTCCAAACAATTTAGTTGACATATAAAACCTTTTTCCTTCAACCAAATTCAATATTTGTGTCATTAGTTATAATATCATGTTTTTGTAGATTTTAATCACTTTCAAACAAAAATAAAGTCTACTATGTTCTAAGGGAGGAAATGTTTAGCTTGAGCCGCCAACCGCCCTCTACCCCTATCCCAGCAGCATATGCCAGTTATATAGGAAGAATTGAATATTTTGTAGTTATGTCCAATGACTCACAGGAGACATCTTGTTTTATTTGAGTATTTTGCTTTATCTTTTCTTCTTCATCCAAGCCCTGACTACCGTGAAGAATTTGTCCAGTCACAACTCATCTCTGCCCACAAACTCCCCATCTGAATCCTACCTGCAATATTTATCTCAGTGTCCCCCTGAGCAGTACCCGTACCTTTTCTATACCTCCCGAGGTACCAATGCTGATAGTAGTAGTAATAATTCTCTCAATGCGCGCACTAGAAAATAATGTTTTCTGTGTCCCCAGGAATTACTAGTACCGCTTGTGGGCCTGAAAGTAAAAGTAATAGTGGTTCCTCTTTGCCCTTCAAAGTAATAGTCATCCCACTATGCCTCACAAAGGCACATGTCACTGTACTCCCAAGTAATGAAGATCCCGTTTTGCCCCACGAAGTCTCCCCGTGTTCTGTAAAGTTTTCATGCCCTCAGTACCCTATTTTCACTTTAGCATAAGCACTTCCCCAACTCAGCTCAGGTAAATCCAGCTCTTTCCATGTATCACCAGATAAACAATAGCAGATCCAAATACGAACAACTAAGATTGGAGGTAAGCTAAAAAAAATTGAAAAACTCTGCTACAATTGCTAGTTCTGTTCATCTTGTCTCAAAATAATTGAATAAAAAGTGATACATTGTATGTATCCAAAAGTGGTACCAATAAATCTACACCTTACTCCAAAAAATCCAAGCCACCAGACAGGTCTGTATTCAGAAAAATGAAAGTTAGGGCTCATACAATATGACATATATTAATTGGGCGTCAGTTTGATTGAATCGACACTAGTGTTGAGCGATACCTTCCGATATTTGAAAGTATCGGTATCGGATGGGATCGGCCGATATCCAAAAAATATCGGATATCGCCAATACCGATACCCGATACCAATGCAAGTCAATGGGACACAAATATCGGAATGTATCCTGGTTGGTTCCCAGGGTCTGAAGGAGAGGAAACTCTCCTTCAGGCCCTGGGATCCATATTCATGTAAAAAATAACGAATAAAAATAAAAAATATGGATATACTCACCCATCCGACGAACCCTGGCTTTCACCGCTGCGAGCGTCTGCCTCCGTTCCTAAGAATGCAGAGAGTGAAGGACCTTCGATGACATCGCGGTCAGGTGACCGGTCACCTGACTGCTCACGTGACCGTGACGTCATCAAAGGTCCTTCACTCACTGCATTCTTAGGGACGGAGGCAGACGCTCGCAGCGGTGACAGCCAGGGTTCGTCCAAGGGGTGAGTATATCCATATTTGTTATTTTTATTCTTTATTTTTTACATGAATATGGATCTCAGGGCCTAAAGGAGAGTTTCCTCTCCTCCAGACCCTGGGAACCATACGCACCGCACACGCCGAAGATGACTGGGAACTTATAGGAACTTCTGATTCCGATTTCCGATATCACAAAAATATCGGAACTCGGTATCGGAATTCCGATACAGCAAATATCGGCCGATACCCGATATTTGCAGTATCGGAATGCTCAACACTAATCGACACACAAAATACTGTTAACGTGTCAACCATACTGCACAGTGAACGCCATAAAATAATAGAATTAAAAATTATTTAAGATTTATTATTTTCTGTTCATGCCTACTACCAAAAAATAAATAGAGTGTTAAAAAGTCTATTTAAAATGGCACCAGTGAAAACTACAAACCGTCATGCAACTTCATCTGCTGAAAAACAAATATGTTATGGGTATCAGAATTTAGTGAGCAAAAAAAAAAAATATTTTTGTCATTTTAAGTACCGTAATTCTTTTTGCTCAAAAGTGGTAAAACATAAATTAATTTTTATGAATTTAGTATTGAACTAACCGACCCGTATAATAGATATCATGACAAATATACCGAACAGTAAACTGTTTTTAAGAGAAATAAAACTAATTCAGAATTATATTTTCGTGTTAATTTTGTTTCCAAATAGTGTAATAAAAGTGATTTAAAAAATTGCACCACATTATAGTACCGAAAACAAATAATAAAATATGAATAAAATTATAGAAATTTGGTTTCGTCATGACCATACTGACCCAAAGAAAAAAGTCAACAGTTTATTTGTCCTACACAGTAATTAGTGTAAAATTTAAAGTGCAAAAACACAGTAGTAGGATTGTTGTTTTGTTTTTCATTCCCATAAAGAGTCAATAAAAGTTTAATAATTTATATGAACTCCAAAATGGTGCCACTCTGAAATACATCTCATCCTGAAAAAAACACAACCATTTGTTTGACTAGGTCACCAAAGGAATTATAAAGTCATGGCTCCTGAAACGCAGCAATAGAAAGGTGCTAAAAAAAAAGTAATAATAATAATAATAATAATTTTTATTTATATAGCGCCAACATATTCCGCAGCGCTTTACAAATTATAGAGGGGACTTGTACAGACAATAGACATTACAGCATAACAGAAATACAGTTCAAAACAGATACCAGGAGGAATGAGGGCCCTGCTCGCAAGCTTACAAACTATGGGGAAAAGGGGAGACACGAGAGGTGGATGATAACAATTGCTTTAGTTATTCGGACCAGCTATAGTGTAAGGCTCAGGTGTTCATGTAAAGCTGCATGAACCAGTTAACTGCCTAAGTATGTAGCAGTACAGACACAGAGGGCTAATACTGCATAAAGTGTATGAGAACATGATGCGAGGAACCTTTTTTTTTTTTATTATAAATAGGCCACACAGGGATCGTTAGGTTAATGCATTGAGGCGGTAGGCCAGTCTGAACAAATGAGTTTTTAGGGCACGCTTAAAACTGGGGGAATTGGGGATTAATCATATTAACCTAGGTAGTGCATTCCAAAGAATCGGCGCAGCACGTGTAAAGTCTTGGAGACGGGAGTGGGAGGTTCTGATTATTGAGGATGCTAACCTGAGGTCATTAGCGGAGCGGAGGGCACGGGTAGGGTGGTAGACTGATACCAGGGAGGAGATGTAGGGTGGTGCTGAGCCATGGAGTGCTTTGTGGATGAGGGTAGTAGTTTTGTACTGGATTCTGGAGTGGATGGGTAACCAGTGTAATGACTGGCACAGGGTAGAGGCATCGGTGTAACGGTTGGTGAGGAATATGATCCTGGCTGCAGCATTCAGGACAGATTGGAGCGGGGAGAGTTTTGCAAGAGGGAGGCCGATTAGTAGAGAGTTACAATAGTCCAGACGAGAATGAATAAGTGAAACAGTCAGAGTTTTTGCAGAGTCGAAAGTAAGAAAAGGGCGAATTCTAGAAATGTTTTTGAGATGCAGATAAGAAGAGCGAGCCAGTGATCGGATGTAGGGGGTGAATGAAAGGTCAGAATCAAGGATGACCCCAAGGCAGCGGGCATGTTGCTTTGGAGTAATGGTGGAACCGCACACGGAGATGGGTACAGTATTAATGCCAAAACTGGCTGTGACGCTAAGGGGTTAAAAAAGTGTAAGAATGGAAAAAAGAAGAGAGCACAATATATTGTAAGTACAATAAAATTTTACTGGTGTAAAATATTAGTGAGTATGCTACAGAAGGTAACTGACCAAAGGAACGAAAAATTTGCCTAAAGTTTAAAAGTCTGTATCAGGTAATGTTAGCAATGCAACAAGAAATATAGTATATACTAGTGAAAATAATAATAAACTATATATATACTATGTATACTAACATATATATTGTATGTGCAATTATTTAGAATCAACATTAAGTAACTAAATTAAATTTTATACCTTTTTTATTTTTTGCAGTCTGTTTCACTGTTTAGTTCAAAGCTGAAAATTCTTGAACATCGCCAGCAAAGAATTGCGGAGGTCAAAGCTAAGTATGAATGGCTTATGAAGGAATTAGAAATCACCAAGCAATACTTGATGCTGGATCCAAATAAATGGCTAAGTGAATGTAAGTATATCTAAAGCACTGTGTATAAATGGGGGCCACTTTATTAGCCACATGAGCCCACTGACCACATTATTTCCTGTTAGCTAGCGGATTAAGTTGTAGTGATGTTAGGATGTGACGGATGTTTTAATTGCACACATTAGACCTGAGACCTGCTGTACTTTCATGGCCTGTATATGTTTTTTAATCATGAGCCTCCTTTCAGATCTTTCAATGGTTGTGACAAAAATTTCATCTTTGCCAATACCGGTTCCCTAAAATGACATCATGAGTAAAACAGTTGTGTAGTAGAACACTTCTGAGATTCTCTGCATTTGTGTAGAATAATTTGTAGAATTTTGGGTATTCCAATGGAAACAGAGGCCCAATTAATTTCAAGAAAGCTACGACAAATCAGTCACTGTGTACATTAATTTTCATCAAGTTGGAGTATTGCATGCAGCATTGTACATCTGATGGATGGGTGTATGGATGGATACTGGAGTGCAGACTCTTTAGATAGATGGTTACTTATGGTTTTAGAAAATAACTACATCTAGCTACAGTACTATGCAAACGTTTTAGGCAGGTGTGGAAGTTCGCATGATGAGTTGTATTTATTTTTTAGTTTTTGAAGTGGATTCTTTTTGCTGCTAAAACAACACAGTGTCTTCCAGTCCCAGCAAAGTGGATGGGATTTATAGAAATCTCATGTACAATGTACTTTTTTAATACTGCTTAAACCGACCAGAGGTGTGTTTTTGACATCCGCAACATATGCTGATTTTTGTGCTGTTTTCCCCATAGAATTACACTAGGAGCAGAACATTGGCAGGTAAAAATGCATATGCATTTTTCCATTACCGAAACGTACTACATATGACTCTGTCAATAAAGGTTTTTTTTTATTCAAATATCAATAATATGCAAAACATCTTTATTTAACACATAAAAAAACAAAAATATACAAAAACTGCAGCATCAAAAACGCAATAAAAATATGTGTAAACTAAATGCACTAAAAAACTAATGAAAAAAGCAAGTAACTTAATTAACATAGTAGGTGCAGAAACGCTGCTTGAAAACTAATCATGAGAATGTAGTATTAAAAAAATAGATGTGTTAATAGGTTAGTTCAATCAATGAAATGCAAAGTGAATTAATCAAAAGAGAAATCTTCCGTATATACTCGAGTATTAGCCGACCTGAGTATAAGCCGACCCCCCTAATTTTGCCACAAAAAACTGTGAAAACTTAATGACTCGAGTATAAGCCTTGGGTGGAAAATGCAGCAGCTACCGGTAAATGTCAAAAGTAAAGATAGATACCAATAAAAGTAAAATTATTTGAGACATCAGTAGGTTAAGTGTTTTTGAATATCCATATTGAATCAGGAGCCTCATATAATGCTCCATAGAGTTCATAATGGGCCCCATAAGATGCTCCATATTAAAATATGACCAATATAATGCTGCACAAATGTTGATTATGACCCCATAAGATGCTCCATAGAGACATTTGCCCCATATAATGCTGCACAAATGCTGATTATGTCCCCATAAGATGCTCCATACAGACATTTGCCCCATATAATGCTGCACAAATGCTGATTATGGCCCCATGAGATGCTCCATAGACACATTTGCCCCATATAATGCTGCACAAATGCTGATTGTGGTCCCATAAGATGCTCCATAGAGATATTTGCCCCATATAACGCTGCACAAATGCTGATTATGGCCCAATGAGATGCTCCATAAACACATTTACCCCATATAATGCTGCACAAATGCTGATTATGGCCCCATAAGATTCTCCATAGAGATATTTGCCCCATGTAACGCTGCACATGGCCCCATAAGATGCTCCATAGAGATATTTGCCCCATATAATGCTGCACATGGCCCCATAAGATGCTCCATATAAATATTTGCCCCCATATAACGCTGCACATGGCCCCATAAGATGCTCCATAGAGATATTTGCCCCATATGCTGTTGCTGCGATAAAAAAAAATGACGTACTCACTCTCGTCGCTCAGGCCCCCTGCACTTGCTATAGTCACCTTTCCCATTCCACCGTCGGCGCCGCTGTGTCTTCCGCATCCTCTGCACTGACTGTTTAGGCAAAGGGCGGCGCGCACACTAATCATGTCATCGCGCCCTCTGACCTCAGCATCACCGCAGAGGACTCGGAAGACAGAGCGGCGCTGACGGTGGAACGTGGGACAGGTGAATATGCCCCCATTATACTTACCTGATCCTGGCGTGGTCCCTGCAGGTCCCTGGTTCTCTGGGCGCTGACAGCTTCTTCTTGTATTGAGCGATCACATAGTACCGCTCATTACAGTAATGAATATGCGGCTTCACCCCTATGGGAGTGGAGTCGGGTCCATATTCATTACTGTAATTAGCGGTACCATGTGACCGCTCAATACAGGAAGACGCTGTCAACGCCCAGAGAACCAGGGACATCCAGGGACCGCGCCAGGAGCAGGTGAGCATTATTAGACAGCTGCCGCTCCCCCTTCCCTGCCGATCCCTGGGAATGACTCGAGTATAAGCCGAGAGGGGCAATTTCAGCCAAAAAAAGGGCTGAAATTCTCGGCTTATACTCGAGTATATACGGTAAATCAAATAAATATTTGTAATGACCATCATTTACCTTGAAAACAGCATCTTGCACAAAGTCAATGATTACTAAACAATTGATAATGATCATCATTTTCATGTGTAGATTTCAGCAAGTCATTAACTGAAGCAGAAATAGCCATGTAGTAGACTTAGTCAAACTCTGCTACAAAAATGAGGTAGTAGAAGATAATTTAATGTCAGAGATGATACACCATGGTAAGACTGAAAACAGCAACAAGACCCTCGTTAGATATACTGCATCAGTCAAAGTCTCAGGCAAAGATTTCAAAACAGACTGGGGTTTTAAGATGTGCTGTTCAAGCTCTTTTCAAGAAACACCAGGAAATGGACAACGTTGAGAAGCAATTGTTGGCCAATGAAACTTGGTGCAGAAGATGAAAGACAAATCATGCATATTTCCCTTCAAAACAGGACGATGTCCAGTAGTAATCAGCTCTGAACTGGTATCAACCAGTGGAACCCAGATACTCCCATCTACTGTTTGGAGATGACTGGCCAGGAGTGGTCATCATGGGAGAATTGTGCCCAAAAAGCTATACCTTCAACAAGGAAACTATAGGAGAGAAGAAGAGCACATAGGGTCTTATCCGACAATTTCAGAATCTGTTAATCAGAAAACTGCTCACCTTGTGCCCCTTTGATAGGGCATATAAACGTCAGCTGCCGCAGACCCAAGGGTCAAAGATTGACCATATCTGGAACCATACAAAGTATTTTTGTGGATATTGTCCGCGCTGCTGAACAAATGGAAATCCGGACGTATTGATTAAAAAGGAATGGTCACCATTTCTACATCCTTTGTATGATACCTTCAGCAAGGAAACTGTTGTGACACCTAAGGTGTCACTGGCGCTGCCTAGGGGACGCTATCAAGGGGCACGAATAAATGTACTGAGTGCAGAAACAAGTAATGCCGAACTCAAGGACCTTACTCTAATGCAGTGAGCACAGGACCTAGCACAAAGCAGTCACATGACCAGGGGGCAGAGCCACAGCTTTTGAGTGTAGGGAATGACACTGAACACACAGTGAGAAGGGGCACAGACAGAAAACGTAGTCAAATAGAGCCAAGGGTCAAAGCCAGGAGGGAGTGAAGTACCTTAGGGATAAGACAAAAGGTACCTTCACACATAACGATATCGTTAAGGATATCGTTGCAACGTCACGCTTTTTGTGACGTAGCAACGATCCCGCTAACGATGTCTTTATGTGTGACAGCGACCAACGATCAGGCCCCTGCTGGGAGATCGTTGGTCGCTGGGGAATGATCAGGACCTTTTTTTGGTACTGTTTTTTTTTTTTTTACTTTTACAATGGTAATCAGGGTAAATATCGGGTTACTAAGCGCGGCCCTGCACTTAGTAACCCGATGTTTGCCCTGGTGACCCGGGTGCTGCAGGGGGATTTCGGCATCGTTGAAGACAGTTTCAACGATGCCGAAGTCTTTCCCCTGATCGTTGGTTGCTGGAGAGAGCTGTCTGTGTGACAGCTCCCCAGCAACCACACAACGACTTACCAACGATCACGGCCAGGTCGTATCGCTGGTCGTGATCGTTGGTAAATCGTTTAGTGTAACGGTACCCAAAGAGTAAATAGGGACAAGCCAAGGGGTCTGATAACCAGGAGAGACAGAAGTCAGAGAACAAAACCGAGTCATACACAGCAAGGCACACTAGCACAGAGGCACAATGTTTACGGACGAGAACCTGAGTCAGCAACCACAAGCCAAGTATACGAAAGTATCACTGTCACCAAACCCAGGAACTACCAACATTAAATAGCCACCCCAGAACCAAAGAGAGGCGGACTAAAATTAACTCTGATCTGACCACGATGGAAACGGTACCATCCTGTCCAGAGTCATGACAGAAAAAAGGCCAAGCACTGAACTATGCACAAGAACTTAGGAACTGGGGTGCAGTGAAAAGGCAGGAGTTGTTCTGGACTCATGAGCTAGCATTTCATATATTTGGCTATAACTGAAAGTACTTTGTTTGCCCAAGTGTCAGCAGGCATCAGTGAAGCATGGAGGATGCTCTTTGCAAGTTTGATGTTGCATTTCTACACATTGAGTTGGAGATTTGGTTAAAATGAATGGTGTCTTCAATGCTTAGAAATACTGGCAGATACTAATCCATCATGCAATACCATCAGGGAGGCATCTGATTGGCCAGATTTATTTTACACTAGGACGGCCGCATACATGCAGCCAATGTCATAAAAAATAAATGAAAGTGGAGATATGATCCCCATAGAGCCCCGATCTCAACATCATCAAGCTTGTCTGGGATTACCAGAAGAGACAGAAGGATTTGCACAAGACTACATCCACAGAAGATCTGTGGTTAGTTGTTGAAGATGTTTGGAATTGCCTCACTGCAGAGTCCCTTCAAAACTATACAAGTGTACCTAGAAGAATTGATTTTGTTTTGTGGGCAAAGGGTTCCTCACAAAAAAATACTTATTTGATTTAGATTTCTCTTTTAATTACTTTTTTATTTACTTTGCATTTTCTTGTCAAAAATAATCACTTATCACTATCTTTTTTAAAGCATTATTTCTTTACCCAAAACTTTAGCTTAGTACTTTATATGTCCATTAATAATCCTTGTGTGTGTAGGTATATTCTTGGTAAAGCAGGGAATTTGCTTTGTTGCCTTTTACCTTGAGTTCGTGGTATTAAATATGAAATAGAGGTTTTCACAGATATAGTTATTAATTGCTTTAATCCACTGTGTTTCAGTTGACTTGGAACAAACCTATGAGGTGGACTCCCTGGAATATTTGGAAGCACTGGAATGTGTGACTGAACGTCTAGAAAACCGGGTCAACTTCTGCAAGGCTCACCTTATGATGATTACCTGCTTTGATATTACATCAAGACGTCGGTAAACATGGAGGGTTAAGATGATGCTGGTGACTATGAAAAAAACTTACAGCCCCCAGTAGTTAATTTCTCCCTCTGATCAACATCCAAAAACCTTGGAATGATGACGAGCAGTGGACAATGTATTGTCAGAATGAGACAGAGAATGTGAAAAGATGGGCAGAGAAGATGTCAACTGAATAAACACATTTGCAAATTATGTTTTAAAATATAAAAAAGACAAAGGTCAGCAGCAAACTGAAGAAAGCACTTTGAAAAACTTTAATGGTTAATTTTTGTATATAGAGACTGGTAGAATTAAACTTTTTCCTCATTTATGAGGATTGGGGGTCAAAGAAAGAGTGACTAAAACGCTTCAAAAGTACTCTACGACAGAGGAGAATCTGCCGTGAGACAGAATAAGTGCCTTTAAACCTTTTATTATCCAAACTTTATGTTAATATTTTCTTGTGTACAGATGGTGCTAGTCATGAAAAAGAAAAAAAAAATCTGGAAAAAAAACAACATTTTTTTAATGTATTTGCAGCTTGTTTTCCCATTGTGAATTATCTTAACTCTGACTTGCTGTTTTAAGTACTTGTGTTTGTTGCAATGTTTTATGATCAGTACAGCTTATGACTATGTGTGATCTGTCTGGTATCAATGTGTGGACTCTGAGGACTCACATGGTCAGTACCTGGTAAAAGGTTTTCTGTTGTAACAGTTACTGAAGATAAACAGCTTGTGTATGCATGTTTAGGTATACAGTATTAAATGTACAATGGGCACAGCTCCATACAGTATTAAAAGAAACATTTCCCAGTCTCATTTGTCATGACTTATCCTGTAGATCAGTGCCTGGAAAACTAAAGTTCAAAAATAATGGCGTCCACTTTAAATTATTCGATTTAATTTGGTTGTGTAACATTTGTCACCCCACACCCCACCACGCCCCAAAAAATGGCAATAAATTGCATGGAGTCAACAAAAACTACATTTTTTTCCCACAAAAATAAGCCCTTAGTCAATAAAAATAAATAAGTTATAAAGTTGGGAATGTGACAATACATTTTTTCTCCCTTAAAACATGTTTTTATTGTGCAAAATTGCTTAAAAAATGAAAAAACATACATAATTATTTTTTTCACATCCATACTGAACCGAAAAAAAATACGGTATATATACAGTATATTGTATAATGGCAAAAAGCAATGAAAAATAAATACAAAGAACAGTGTCAAAATTGCTCTTTTTTATGTAATCCTGCTCCTCAATAAAGGCAAAAACTAGTCATTTCAATGTACTACATGCACCCAAAAATATGCGATTTAATAATACAAAATGTCCCACAATAAATAAGCCCTGATCTGGTAATATAGATGGCGAAACTGCTGACACAGGTGAAACATCATCTGTTTTACACATAGGCACAAAGTTTGCGATTACTGGTGGCGCATCAGCCTCTGTCCCTTTATTCCACTTTGCCTTCACATGGTTCTACTAACCATGGCTACCTCCTTCAAACCTTTGGCTGCGTACCACTAAAGCTGAGCATGGCTATCAGTTTTGCATCCAGAATGTTTCCAGATAAATAGACTTGCCTGCTGTTTTTCCAGATCCAACTGGTATGTTGCTATTCGGTTAATGGCTTGCTACCTATGTCTCTGGTTCTACTTCCTCTCACACGCGCACGCACACACACACACACACACACACATGCAGTGGGTAAATTCAAAAAGTTCATTTTTTTCTCATTAATGTACACTCTGCACCCCATCTTGAATGGAAAATAAATGTAGTCATTTTTGCAAATTTATTAAAAAAGAAAAACTGAAATATCACATGGTCATAAGTATTCAGACTGTTTGCTCAGTATTGAGTAGAAGCACCCCTTTTTGAGCTAGTACAGCCATGAGTCTTCTTGGGAATGATGCAAAGTTTTTCACACCTGGATTTGGGGATCCTCTGCAATTCTTCCTTGCAGATCCTCTCCAGTTCCGTCAGGCTGAATGGTGAACGTTGGTGGACAGCCATTTTCTCATCTCTCCAGAGATGCTCAATTGGGTTTAGGTCAGGGCTCTGGCTGGGCCAGTCAAGAATGGTTACAGAGTTGTTCTGAAGCCACACTTTGTTACTTTAGCTGTGTGCTTAGGGTCATTGTCTTTTTGGAAGGTGAACTTTTGGCCAAGTGACTGTGCTTCTTGCACTCTGGAAGAGGTTTTCATCCAGGGTATCTCTGTACTCGGCCGCATTCATGTTTCCTTCAGTGACAACCATTCGTCCTGTCCCTGCAGCTGAAAAACACCCCAATAGCATGATGCTGCCACCACCATACTTCACTGCTGGGATTGTATTGGGCAGGTGATGAGCAGTGCCTGGTTTTCTCCACACATACTGCTTAGAATTATCACTAAAAAGGTCTATCTTCCTCTCATCAGACCAAGTACTTTATGTGTTTTTTAGCAAACTCTATGCGGGCTTTCATATGTCTTGCACTGAGGAGAAGCTTCTGCCTGGCCACTCTGCCATAAAGGTCCGACTGGTGGAGGGCTGCAGTGATAGTTCACTTTACATGTCTGGAGTTCAGTCACAGTGATCTTTGGGTTCTCCTTTACCTCTCTCACCAAGGCACTTCTCACACAATTGCTCAGTTTGGCTGGACGGCCAGGTCTAGGAAGACTTCTGGTGGTCCCAAACTTCTTCCATTTAAGGATTATGGAGGCCACTGTGCTCTTAGGAACCTTGAGTACTGCAGAAATTCTGTTGTAACCTTGGCCAGATCTGTGCCTTGCCACAATTCTGTCTCTGAGCTCCATGGCCAGTTCCTTTGACTTCATAAGTCTCATTTGGTCCGACATGCACTGACATGCACTGACATGCACTGTGAGCTCTTATATAGACAGGTGTGTGCTTTTCCAAATCAAGTCCTATCAGTTTAATTAAACACAGCTAGACTCCAATGAAGGAGTAGAACCATCTCAAGGAGGATCACAAGGAAATAGACAGCATGTGACTTAAATATGAGTGTCTGACCAAAGGGTCCGAATACTTATGACCATGTGATATTTCAGTTTTTCTTTTATTAAATTTGCAAAAATTACCACATTTCTGGGTTTTTTCAGTCAAGATGGGGTGCAGATTGTACATTAATATAAAAAAAGAACTTTACTTGAATTTAACAAATGGCTGCAATGAAACAAAGAGTGAAAAATTTAAATGGGTATGAATACTTTTCGTACCCACTGTACTGTGGCTATTCAGTTGCAATACTTGTGACTGGCTTCCTTCTCTTTCTCCAATGTCTAAATACTGAATCTCCCCCAGCTATAGGACTTGGCAAAGTGTTAACCATTCTGTACCATGCATCTACACTGTTACTTTCACGCTCCACAACATATTTTCCTAGAAAGCAGAAATAATACATTGACAGTTGTATCAACAATGCAAGAATGCATTGAATTCAGTATATCACAGCAATACCAACACTTTCAGAGGTTGTGTCTTCTTCTACCATGCCCTCATACACTGATTCAGAAGTAAATGTTGAAAAGGATTTCTCTATTCTTAGTATCCTCAACTATAAGAAAGCAATATTTAATCCCTTAGTGACAGAGCCAATTTTGTACTTAATGACCAGGCCAATTTTTACAATTCTGACCACTGTCAATTTATCTGGTTATAACTCAGGAACGCTTTAACGGATCCCTCTGATTCTGAGATTGTTTTTTCATGATATATTGTACTTAAAGGGAATCTGTGACCTCAAATTGGCTACTTTGAAGAACCTAGAATATAAAACATATTTTCAGTTGTTTCACACCTTTTTGTTAAGTATATAATTCCACATGTGTTAATTCATACTGTAGTTTTGATGCCTTCAGTGTGAATTTACAATTTTCATAATCATGAAAGTACAGAAAAATCCTTAAATGAGAAGGTGTGTCCAAACTTTTGCTCTGTACTGTACTTCCAAGATATAGTGCACGGGCGCATGTGCAGTAATGCTTTTTGGCTTTGTCCACACTGTGGCAAAGCATACTGCGCGTGCGCGAGCGAAGATTGCATTGCGCACGCACGAACTATGGAGGACAAGTACTCTAATTCTCGAACATATTGCGGACAATAGGGACGGAAGGGGTGGAGAAATGAAGACAAAACGCCACCCATTGGACCGGAAAAAAGGCATTTACATATCCCGCCAATTTGAGGTGACAGATTCCCTTTAAAGATTGTGGTAAAATTTCTTCAATATGACTTGCGTTTATTTGTGTAAAAAATGGAAAGTTGCCCCAAATTTTGCTATTTTCAAACTTTTAATTTTTAAGTCCTTAAATCAGAGAGATATGTAACACAAAATACTTATTAAATAAAGTTTCCCACATGTCTACTTTACATCAGCACAATTTTTGAAACAAATTTTTTTGTTTAGTTAGGAAGTTATAGGGTTAAAAGTTGACCAGTGATTTCTCATTTTTACAACAAAATTTACAAAACCATTTTTGTAGGGACCACATCACATTTTAAGTGAGTTTGGGGGGGTCAATATAACAGAAAATACCCAAAAGTTACACCATTCTAAAAACTGCACCCTCCAATGTGCACAAAACCACATTCAAGAACTTTGCTAACCCTTCAGGTGCTTCACGAGAACTAAAGCAATTTGGAAGGAAAAAATGAACATTTTACTTTTTTTTTACAAAAAAAATTCATTTGGAATCAAACTTTTTTATTTTCACAAGGGTATCAGGAGAAAATGGACCACAAAATCTGCTGTGCAATTTCTCCTGAGTACGCTGATAACCCGTATAATTGTCTGGAATCAATGGCGGGCGCCATATCGCATTTGGAGACCCCCTGATGTACCTAAACAGTGGAAACCACCCAATTCTAACTCCCACCTTAACATAGCTCTAACCCCAACATACCCCTAATCCCAATCCTAACCATAACCCCAACACAACCCTAACGCCAACGCCACCATAACCCCAACACCACCCTAACTCCAACAGCACCCTAACTCCAACACTGCAACCGTAACTCCAACACAACCCTAACCCCAGTACAACCATAACCCCAACACAACCCTAACCCCAATACAGCCCTAGCTCTAACCCTAGCCCTAACCCCAACCCTAGATCTAACCTAAGCCTAACCCTAACTGCAAAGAATGGAAAAAATATATATATTTTACTATTTTTACCTAACTAAGGGGGTGACAAAGGGGGAGTTGATTTACTATTTTTTTTATTTTGATCACTGGGGTCTAGTATGCTAGATCATATCAGAGGAGAGAGAAATTAATGGGAAATCGGACTTTTTTTAGTGATCGCCGTTATTTGGTGAATAATTGCGAGCACAATACTGGGGATGGTAAAAACTGACTTGAATCATGTTTTCTGGGTCTCAGAGATTTTCCGACGCTGGCGGCGCTATACACTTATTTCTCAGTGCCATTAAAAAGCGGCGCTGAGGAATAACTACACTTAACTGCTGCCTTTAAAAGGTATATCGGCGGTCGTTAAGGGGTTAAAAAGGTTCTAGTCAAAATTTGACAGTTTTTTCTGTTATTTAATTTCGATTACGCCACTAATCATACCATTTAAAAAAAAAAAAAAATCCGCCATATGGTTCCAGAGTAAAGCAGAGCAACCTAAAGACACACTCCCAGAGAACCCTGTGAGCCATGTCCCCTTGTAAAGACCCCCAAAAATAGTAATTTCAGACCATTTTAATTAAGTGCTATCAGCCACTTGAAGCTGCATCTATAATATTATAAGCTGTAGGTTATTCTATAAAGTAAAATGCATATGAATCTCTATCAATATCCGAAATCCCTTACACTTATATCAATATGCAAAATAGAGGAGTCTCTAGTATGTAGCGTAAAGAACCACTGTTGGTATCATAAAATACATATTGAATCCAATCTGTAGGTACACAAACTATGAGTAGGTATGGAAAATGTATACAATGCATAAACAGAAAACTCGCCAACAACCATATAATTAGTACACTTTATTTTCTTGGATTGTATATTACTAATTGCAGTGCCAACCCATATGGTGGGACATAGTGCTTAAGAGGTGGTATTACCAGGAAAATGTGTTGCTGAATATGGTTGCGATGGAGATTGCAGATCACCGGCATGAGACAGTCCACGATGCGCGTTTTGCGTCGCTCTGCTTCTTTTGCGTTTCCTTTATGGACATTATAAAAATTGCTATGCAGTTCTATGAGTTACAGTTGTAATTAATATAGAATAGTAAATTTTGCTCTGTAGAAAATCACCCTTGGTTAAAGGGAACCTGTCATTTTGGAAAACACAATTTACCTGCAGATATAGGGGTAATCTGCAAGTAAATAGCATTGCAATGCTGCCCCGCCACCTTGCTGAAAGTGCGTTTACCAAAATCTGAGTCTGGAAATTATAAGTCAGTAAATTTAACTTCTACTGTGAGTAAAATCTTTAAGGGTTTTTTAAGTAATGCTGGAGTATCTCAATAAGAATGACCTCATGACTCAACATGAATATAGGTTGTTGAGGGATCGATCCTGTCAAATTAATGTGAGGCAGTGAGTTCCAGACTGGACCATGGTAATGCACTGGGCAGGGGATGTTCTTTATCTGGATTTTTCTAAGGATTTTGACATGGAGCCACACAAAAAGTAGGTATATAACATGAAAGTAATGGCTACAAGTTAGACTCAATGGACTTATTTCTACCTTCAATATTAAAAACTATGAAACCATGAATTAGGACATAAGCTCTTAAGGCATAATAAACAAAAAATTAGATAGCAACAATGAGTGTGAATAAAAAAGAAAAAACAGATTATCATAATCGTAATCCTATAAAACCAGTAAGACTATAATGCATGATAGGATGAGATCAGCAAATCCAGAACCCAAAAATTGCTTGGGTATTGAGTACCTCCTACACCCTGCTATTTTTCCACAAACCAAAGCATGGGAAGTCATCAAACAACAATAACATGACACAAACATGATAAAGAATAGAGTAAAAGATAGAATAAAAGACAAGAAGAAACCAAGGGAAATTTAGAGCAAGTATACGTCCAACTCCACACGGGAAAACACTTGGCTCAAGCTTTAAAAATATTTTTGAGCTTTAAAGTAATCACAAATGAATCTATAGATATATTGTGGGATACATTGCCAAAGCAGTAGCATAGCAATGATGTACACCTAAATTAGGTTAGGAAGAGGGCTGTACTTTTATACATTTCTCTCTCTATACAGTACAGTACATTCCTCCAATATGGCAGCCTTCTGTGAATTAAAGTTAGTCTCACCATCAGACAACACATACTTGTATTCTTACTGGCGATAAGCTACCTTCAAAAGTGTCTGGTGGCTGCTTGCTCCTCTGTCCCTATAGATAACACATGCATGTCTAGCTGATCCAAGTGTAGATGGCGATTGAAATAAATAGCTTGGTGAGAAGTAGTCAATGTGTATGGCTACTTTAGGGTAGACACCTTCACTACCAAAAATATTATTGTAGGTATTGGCCAGGTACCCCAAAATATTGGCCAGGTATAAAGGAAATGTTGTTTTAGCACCTAAATAATTGCTTTATTACTTAAGAATAATATTACAATATTAACATGGTGTGGTGAAACAGGGTAATGTACCATCGTGCAAACTGTATTTTATTACATTTGGCTTATAATAAAATTGAAGTTTATGAGACTACTAGATTAGCTGCAGCGCTTTGATTAGCAGGGTGTGGGAGGGAGAATTAAAGTGCACATCCCCAGAGAAGACTCTGAAGAAATGTGCAGTTGCTCTGTAAGCAGAGGTTTCACATGCAGCATGACGTCTGCATGCCGGGACAGTCTTGAACCTAAAGTGCGGAAGAGATATAGAGAGTCATGTATCTGTCTCCCTGATGAGGAACATGTCAGCCGGGTAGCAGAGGAAAATAGTGGGTGTCATGAAATATAACAACCCAACGGGAGGTCAGTCAGTGAACGCCACAACAAACACACAACAGGATGGAAAAGGGGGGAGGAAGACCCTACTGATAGGGAAATGCACTCCCCTAACGCCCTAAGTGGGTCCTTCCCCCACCGCCATCAGGAACCTCATCCTTCGCTGTCACCTCACAGTGCTCTGACTAGTGCACTGGCTGGCAAGGGCACTAGCCTCACCAGTGCAAATGGTACAACACAGAGGACAGTGACAGTGATGTGTCTCACAGACTGCACTTGTTCACTTTCTTAAAAGGCCTGGGCAAGGAGGCTCTGTGCAACAGAAATAAACACCCAACACTGGAGTAATTTAAGTACTTGGATTAAAAATATCCCTACTAGGGAAGATATGGAGCATTATGTCTCAAGACTTGAAAATTCATATCGGGCTGAACTGTCCATATTAAGGGATGAAGTCCAACAATAGGGTGGAAGGATTACTTCAGTGGAGGCATCTACTTCTACACTTTCTGTACAAATGCGGTCCCGGGAAACTGTATTATCAAATCACACTTATCAACTACAATATCTTGCTGATTTGACGGATGATGCAGAGAACAGGGGCAGACGAAACAATATCAGAGTCAGAGGCCTCCCCGAATCAATAGAGAAAAAAGATCTGGATAAAACACTTTGGGTATCACACTTCTCCCCTCACTCTCTACCCTCTTCTTTAGGGACCCCCCCTTTTTTTGCTTGTTACCCCCTTCTCCTCCCTTCTCTCACTTCCTATTAATAGGGGCTACTCAAAACGTGGTCAGCATCGCCATAGTAATCTGATACAAATATGCCTCCCATAAAATTTGGATCATTGTCACGCACACGCCCAGACTGGTTGGCGCGGGCATACGGGGGTGTGGCCCCACTGGACCACAGACCAAACTTCCCTGGAAGGGACGTAACTAAGTAGCTTCCTAGGTGTTCGCTGGAGCCTCTGATGGTGAGGTCAGACTTGTGCAATAGGAAGCTACCAGGTGCCACTCCAGGGTAATGTCTGGCTGTGGCTGCTGATCCCACTAAAGAACGGAACGGGCACGGCTGGCACACTGGCTGACAGGCGGACACGGCTGGGACACAGGCAGGCAGACGAGTACAACAGACACTGGCGGGCAGGCGGACACGACTGGCTCTCTGGTAGGCAGGCAGGTACGGCTGGAACATAGGAAGAACCGGTAGGGACCGGTCTGCAGGCAGGTATGTGAAACAGGTAGGAACCTGTTCAGACAGGAGGATTAAGTAACAAGTAGAGAAAGACCGCAAGAGCGGATGCAGAGCGAAAGCACAAGAGCTAGAACCAAGAACAGAAACGCAGGAGGCTGAGTACGAGTAGAAGGTGGAACTAAGAGAAGGAGAAGGCAAAGCCAAGGACGGAGCCGCAAGAGGCGGAGCCAAGAGCAGAGATGCTGGAGGCGGAGCCAAGAGCGGAGACGCTGGAGGCGGAGCCAAGAGCGGAGACGCTGGAGGCGGAGCCAAGAGCGGAGATGCTGGAGGCGGAGCCAAGAGCAGAGATGCTGGAGGCGGAGCCAAGAGCGGAGACGCTGGAGGCGGAGCCAAGAGCGGAGACGCTGGAGGCGGAGCCAGGTAGAACCGCAAAGAGCAAAGCCACAGAGCAAAGCCACAGAGTGCGAAGCAAGGTCAGAGTGCAGAGCAGAGAGCAAAGCCACAGAGTGTAAAGCAAGGTCAGAGTGCAGAGCAAAGTAAGCAGAGCCACAGACAATGACGAACAAAGCAGAAAAGGCAAACCAAGACAGATATAAACAGACAGAGGAATAGGACTAGACTAGGACAGAGTCAGGAACGAGACAAGACACAGAGACATAGACACAAGCCAGGGTATGATGCCCCTCTGGGTGGCAGAAATAGGCCAGGGTATGATGCCTCTCTGGGTGGCTACACAAGACAGAGACCAGGGTACAAAGCCCCACTGGGTGGCTACACAGGACAAGACCAGGGTACAACGCCCCCCTGGGTGGCAGACAAGAAAGAGTAACCGAGACAGGACCTGGCACCTCAGCAGCTAAGAACTGACTGAGGGAGTAAGTTGCACAGGCCCAGAGCACAGGGTGGAGCTGCACTATATACAGGAGGCCTCTTGATAATTGGTCAGGAACTGATTAGACAGATGCACCTGATTTCTATAAGAACCAGAGAGTTCAGGTGCCGGCCCCCTATACACATAGCCATGAAGTATGCACAGAGCAGAGACACAGAACATTGAGCTGGCATGAAACAGAAACCACATCATGACCTGGAGCAGTGGGTAAGATTGTGTGAGAGATGTGAGGCCATACCGTGATGCCAGCAGAGTTGTTACAATCATTAAATACCAAGGGGTTCCATGTTCCTCAAAAAAGATCTCAGATACACAATGCACAAGCAAAAAGTACAAATACTACTTTTACAGGAACCCCATTTTAAAGATGGATACGTTCATAATATAATAGATCGGTATTACACAAAATGGTTCCAGAGTGACAATGCAGAGTTACGGTCAAGGGGAGTGTCTATAACAATACACAAATCTTTGATCCATTCAGTGGTAGACACTTGGTTGGATACTGAAGGTAGATATGCCATACTGAAGCTCAGAATCTTTGCCAATATGTATACTATTGTGGGATGGTATGCACCCAACCAAGGTCAAACTAATTGTTGTTTGTTGTTCCTTTCTGACGGTACTCTCTGATGTAGCAGAGGGTGTAGTGATAATTGGTGGTGATTTTAATATGTCCATAGATCCTGCCTTGGATACCATAGCAGGAGTGCCGTTCCCTCCAGACAAAGATCAGCCGTGACAAAAAGGCTACACCACATGCAATTAACAAACATTTGGCATATCATGAATCCGCAATGTAGAGAATATACTTTTTATTCAAATCCCCACAAATCTTCTTCTTAATTAGTCATCAAGCACTCGCTTGGCAACCTCGGCCTGCCATAGGCAACATTATTTGGTCGGATCATGCAGCTGTTTTCTTAACCATCCATCCTCCAGATAGCCCAAACCATACTTGGACATGGAGGCTCAATGATAATTTGCTCAGGGATTCTGTCTGTACCTCTGACCTTCAGGAGACAATTGAACTTTTTTTTATCAACACATTCTTCAGAACCCACATCTTTACCCTTACAGTGGGAAGCTCTCAGGTTGTTCTTAGGGGCACGCTGATAAAACATGGCGCTAGTCTCAAAAAAAAAGCTCTTAAAATCTCATAACTCCTAAAACAGATATGTACACTGGAAATTAGACATAAAAATAATCTCTCTCCTACCACCTTGGTGGAATTGACTAAGTGTAGAGAGGAACTTAGATCCATAATGGATGACAAATATCTGAAATATAAACATCGTTTTAAGAGGGTCTTTTATAATCATGCTTATAATAATAATAATAATAATTTTATTTATATAGCGCCAACATATTCCGCAGCGCTTTACAAATTATAGAGGGGACTTGTACAGACAATAGACATTACAGCATAACAGAAATACAGTTCAAAACAGATACCAGGAGGAGTGAGGGCCCTGCTCGCAAGCTTACAAACTATGGGGAAAAGGGGAGACACGAGAGGTGGATGGTAACACCATAAATGTAGTCGCACTTTATCGCGTCTCTTTCATCCACGCAACCAAACTTCTTATATCCCCCGATGACAGCAGCAGGGAGGAGGGGATCCGTATAATCCTGTGGAAATTCTGGGAATAATGGACTCATACTATGCTAAACTTTACAACATTCAGGGAAATATCTCAGACTTAGACCCTCAGATTCTGCAGGACCGCATTGATAAATATATAGGTGACACGGCCCTCCCCACTATCGATATTGACTCACGAAAACACTTAGAAAATCAATTTTCGGAAGATGAAATCAACTCCGCTATTAAAAGCACACCCCCAGGTAAAAGTCCTGGGCCAGACGGCTTTACAGCACAGTTCTATAAATCATTCAGAGAGCAATTTATTCCATTCCTCACCAAAGTGTTTAATGCTGTCTCTGTCTCCACCCCCTTTGCCCCACAAACCCTAGAAGCACACATAACAGTGATCCGAAAACCAGGGAAGGATTCGTCGTCTCCCAACTACCGGCCAATATCCCTATTAAATATTGACATCAAACTTTTCTCTAAATTGCTGGCCAACAGGTTAACACCCCTTCTCATTTCAATAATTCACACTGATCAAGTGGGATTTGTATAGGGAAGAGAATCCCGAGATAATGTACTGTATTTTTTGGAATTTAAGATGCCCCTGGATTATAAGACGCACCTGAAATTTTGAGGACAAAAATAGGAATTTTTTTTTTTTTTTATAAAATTGTGGTGCTTCTTATAATTCATGTGTCTTATTGCTTACCGGGGGTGGTGGCTGCGATGGAGCGAGGTCCCAGGGTCGCTGCTTGAGGAGGCAGGAGTGGGGTGATGCTGCAGGCCACAGGCTGGGATGAGGGGTAGTTCTGATGTGCTGCGCACTGCTGCTGGTATCTGATGCTGCTGCTGGTGTCTGGTGCTGTTGGGATGTCCGGCGCTGCTGCGAGTGTCCGGTGGTGCTGCAGGGCTGTCTGGAGCTGCTGCGGGGGTGTCTGGTGCTGCTGCGTGTGTCTCTGGTGATGTAGGGGTGTTCGGCGCTGCTGTGGGGTGTCCGGTGCTGCTGCGCGTGTCTCTTGTGCTGTGGGGGGCTCTGCCGACATTTTGTGAAAGGCCAGAGCCACCCCCCGCAGTTCCATGGTTTCCTGTGCGATGGACTCCGGGAAAATTGGTTGTACGAAGGACAAATTCCTCTGTTGGAATAGTCGTGATGATATTCGCATTAGCTATATTTTGGAGGGACCCGATGTTCCTTCCTTCTCAGAGCTTCAAAATAATTTTCCTACTGAAAAACTCTCTTGGCTAGAATAATAAAATGTCGCCTCCAGCTCAAAAATATCTCCAGGATCCATCCTTTCCTCAACCCCCAATCTACTAAAATGCTTGTGCACGCCCTCATCATTTCCCGCCTTGACTACTGCAACATCCTTTTCTGTGGCCTCCCTGCTAACACCCTTGTACCTCTCCAGTCCATCCTTAACTCTGCTGCCCGACTAATCCATCTCTCTCCTCGCTACTCCTCCGCTTCCCCCCTCTGCAAATCTCTTCACTGGCTCCCATTCCCTCAGCGTATCCAGTTCAAATTGCTAATACTGACCTACAAAGCCATCCACAACCTGTCTCCTCCATATATCTCTGAACTAATCTCTCGATATCTTCCTTCACGTGATCTCCGGTCCTCCCAAGACCTCCTTCTCTCCTCCACACTTATTCGCTCCTCATCCAATCGCCTCCAAGACTTCTCCCGAATATCCCCCATCCTCTGGAACTCTCTGCCCCAACACGTCCGAATATCAACCACAGTCGGATCCTTCAGACGGAACCTGAAAACTCATCTCTTCAGGAAAGCCTACAGCCTGCACTGACACCGCTGCTGCCTCATCACTACCGCCTCACCAACACCGGAGCCACCGCCTCACCAACACCGGAGCCACCGCCTCACCAACACCGGAGCTACCGCCTCACCAACATCGGAGCTCCTGCAACCCTCAACCTACTGTCTCCTTCCCCATAATCCTGTAGAATGTAAGCCCGCAAGGGCAGGGTCCTCGCCCCTCTGTATCAGTCCGTCATTGTTAGTTTGTTTACTGTATGTGATATTTGTAACTTGTATGTAACCCCTTCTCATGTACAGCACCATGGAATCAATGGTGCTATATAAATAAATAATAATAATAATAATGATAATAATATTGTTGGCCCCCTTAAAAATAGTCTGGGTGAAATGGTGGATGAGGATGAGAAAAAAGCCAATATGCTAAATGACTTTTTTTCATCAGTATTCACACAAGAAAATCCCATGGCAGACAAAATGACTAGCGATGAAAATTCCCCATTAAATGTCACCTGCTTAACCCAGCAGGAAGTACGTCGGCGTCTAAAAATCTCTAAAATTGACAAATCTCCGGGCCCGGATGGGATACACCCTCGAGTACTGCAGGAATTAAGTACAGTCATTGATAGACCATTATTTTTAATCTTTAAAGACTCCATAATAACAGGGTCTGTACCACAGGACTCGCGTATAGCAAATGTGGTGCCAATATTCAAAAAGGGGACAAAAACTGAACTCGGTAATTATAGGCCAGTAAGCTTAACCTCTACTGTGGGTAAAATCCTGGAGGACATTCTAAGGAATGCTATACTGGAGTATCTGAAGAGGAATAACCTCATGACCCAGTATCAGCACGGGTTTACTAGGGACTGTTCATGTCAGACTAATCTGATCAGCTTCTATGAAGAGGTTAGTTCCGGACTGGACCAAGGGAACCCAGTGGACGTAGTGTATAAGGACTTTTCAAAAGCTTTTGATACAGGGCCACACAACAGGTTGATACATAAAATGAGAATAATGGGGATAGGGGAAAATTTGTGTAAGTGGGTTAAGAGCTGGCTCAGGAATAGGAAACAAAGTTATTAATGGGGGACACTCGGACTGGGTCGTGGTTAGCAGTGGGTTACCACAGGGGTCAGCATTGGGCCGTCTTCTTTTTAACATATTTATTAATGACCTTGTAGGGGCATACAGAGTAGTATTTCAATATTTGCAGATGACACTAAACTCTGCAGGGTAATCAATACAGAGGAGGACAATTTTATATTACAGGATGATTTATGTAAACTAGAAGCTTGGGCTGATAAATGGCAAATGAGCTTTAATGGGGATAAATGTAAGAGGAAAAGAAAAAGGAATTCCAGCTCAACGAAGTGGTGAAAAGTAAAAACTAAATACTTTATTCACTTCATATAAGAAGCAGAGGATAAAACATCAGCACAATATAGGTAAAAAACACTATCTACGCGTTTCAGGTGACGCAGCACCCTTAATCAGATATCATGATTAAGGGTGCTGCGTCACCTGAAACGCGTAGATAGTGTTTTTTACCTATATTGTGCTGATGTTTTATCCTCTGCTTATTATATGAAGTGAATAAAGTATTTAGTTTTTACTTTTCACCGCTTCGTTGAGCTGGAATTCCTTTTTCTTTTCCTGGTACTGCACGCCTTGACACAGCGTTTCCGTGCTCCGAGCCTCCTGGGACTGTTACTGTGGTGAGCTGGATTTCTTTTTTCTTTGGATAAATGTAAGGTCATGCACTTGGGTAGAAGTAATAAGATGTATAACTATGCACTTAATTCTAAAACTCTGGGCAAAACCGTCAATGAAAAAGACCTGGGTGTATGGGTGGATGACAAACTCATATTCAGTGGCCAGTGTCAGGCAGCTGCTACAAAGGCAAATAAAATAATGGGATGCATTAAAAGAGGCATAGATGCACATGAGGAGAACATAATTTTACCTCTATACAAGTCACTAGTTCGACCACACTTAGAATACTGTGCACAGTTCTGGTCTCCCGTGTATAAGAAAGACATAGTTGAACTAGAGCGGGTGCAGAGAAGAGCGACCACGGTTATTAGAGGACTGGGGGGTCTGCAATACCAAGATAGGTTATTACACTTGGGGCTATTTAGTTTGGAAAAACGAAGACTAAGGGGTGATCTTATTTTAATGTATAAATATTTGAGGGGACAGTACAAAGACCTTTCTGGTGATCTTTTTAATCATAGACCTGAGGCCGGTTTCACACGTCCACATAATTCCGGTACCGGAAAAAAACGGTACCGGAATTATCCATGTCCGTGTGCCCCTACGTTTCTGTGGAACATCAGTGTGGCACAAGTGTGGCACACGTGTGCCAGCCATGTGCCCACCGGGTACCACACGCACCGTGCTGGGTACCACATGTTCACAAAAAATCTGCTCAATATTATATTATTAATGTCCTTCTCAACTGGAGGACTAAGTACCGTAACAACTACTGTATCACGTGAGGTTTTTGATCACCCAAATGGAAATAAAGTGACCTAGACTATGGTACTGATAAAAACTGATAATTTATTGAAGAAAATAATTCTTAAAATCAAGATATGTAAATGGAAAAAGAGGGTACTGAAGAAGCAGTGCGAAACGCGCGTCGGGGCAGAGGGACGCCGAGGACTTCACCCGTGTGACTGACCTTCAGGTAATTCATCCATGTCTGCACATAGCATAGTGTCTATTGTTTAGAATCATGTATCACATCAGAGGATGAGTATAGCTCACCTCAGAACAGTATGGAAGCATGAGCATATTTCATTAGATGGTTTGTAACATCACAGGTATCACAAATAGTGGCTGTTATGTGCATATGATATATATTGTACCGGTGTGTTTTACATGCTAATATACTGTGTCGGTCCACTGTTGGGATGTAGCCTATGGCATTTGTGTGTCCCTCATTTTTATGGTCCAGTACCCTCTTTTTCCATTTACATATCTTGTTTTTAAGAATTATTTTCTTCAATAAATTATCAGTTTTTATCAGTACCATGGTCTAGGTCACTTTATTTCCATTTGGGTGATCAAAAACCTCATGGGTACCACATGTACCAGCATCTGGTGCTGAAGCCCGATTCATATCTTCCCTGCAGCAGCGTTTGCTGCAGGGAAGATATAAATAATAGTGTTTAAAATAAAGATCTATCTGTCCCCTGCCCTCCCACCCCCTGTGCGCCCCTTCCCCCGCTGTTCTGAAAATACTCACCAGGCTCCCTCGTTGGCTGTCGCTGCTTCCTGTTCTGGCTGCATCTTCTCCTGTATGCGGTCACGTGAGGCCGCCGATTACAGTAATGAATATGCGGCTCCACCCCTATGGAGGACAGATAGATCTTTATTTTAAACACTATTATTCATATCTTCTCTGCAGCAAACGCTGCTGCAGGGAAGATATGAATCGGGGCTTCAGCACCAGTGGGGGGGACAGCACTTAATGTTGCACTGTCTCCTGCACGGCACACGGACTGCACACGGACAACGTCCGTGTGCGGTACGTGTTTTACACGGACCCATTGACTTTAATGGGTCCATGTAATACGTGCGCTCCCACGAACACTGACATGTCTCCGTGTTTGGCACACGGAGACACGGTCCGCAAAAAATCAATAACATCTGAACAGATGCATTGATTTTAATGGGTCTACGTGTGTCAGTGTCTCTGGTACATGAGGAAACGGTCACCTCACGTACCGGAGACACTGACGTGTGAAACAGGCCTAAGACAGGGACAAGGGGGCATCCTCTACGTCTGGAGGAAAGAAGGTTTAGGCATAAAAACAGAATGACGCGGGTTCTTTACTGTAAGAGCAGTGAGACTATGGAACTCTCTGTCGTATGATGTTGTAATGAGTGATTCATTACTTAAATTTAAGAGGGGATTGGATACCTTTCTTGAAAAGTATAATGTTGCAGGGTATATATATAGTTTCCTTGATAGGGCGTTGATCCAGGGAACTAGTCTGATTGCCGTATGTGGAGTCGGGAAGGACATTTTTTTCCCCAAAGTGGAGCTTACTATTTGCCACATGGGTTTTTTTTGCCTTCCTCTGGATCAACATGTTAGGGCATGTTAGGTTAGGCTATGGGTTGAACTAGATGGACTTAAAGTCTTCCTTCAACCTTAATAACTATGTTACTATGTTAATAGAATACGAACAGTTGAAATAGTTTATAAATCTTTGGCAGAAGAGGGGACGGCACTCCTTACTAGTGTCACCAACACCATTTGAGAACCTATTCCTTCAGAGCTCACCGCTGTTGTGAATTCAGCTTTTGGGCTCCCTCCGGTGGTTGTAGAGGGTAATGCAGTTGTGACTGGACTGCAGGATTGGACAGGTGTATCTACTAATTGCAAAACTGACTGGGGTATATAGCCTTGCTGGACTCTTTAGTCCCTGCCAGTTGTCCATTGTTTTTGAAGGATTCACTTCCCTGCTGGTCTCTCCAGTTTGCTGTGCTTTTCTACAAAGATAAGTCCTGGCTTTGTTTTTGCTGTCCACCTGCGGTGGACCTTATAGTTCTGTGCATATTCATGTTTTTGTCTTGTTCAGCTTTGTCTGTGAAGGATTTTTTGCAGCTAAGCTGTGTCTCTAGAGATGCAGATATACCCCCATGTCTTTAGTCAGATGTGGTGATTCGTATTTTCTGTGGTGGATATTTTCTAGTGTTTTTATACTGACCGCATAGTACTCTGTTCTATTCTTTCTTTTAGCTAGTATGGCCTCCTATGCTAAAATCTGATTTTATATCTGCGTATGTTATTTCCCTCTCCTCTCACCGTCAATATTTGTGGGGGGCTATCTATCCTTTGGGGATTTTCTCTGAGGCAAGATAGGTTTCCTGTTTCTGTCTTTAGGGGAAGTTAGATCTTAGGCTGTGCCGAGGGGGTCTAGGGAGTGTCAGGTACCCCCCACGGCTACTTCTAGTTGCGCTGCTAGATTCAGGGTTTGCGGTCAGTACAGGGACCACCTCCTCCAGAGTCCGTCTCATGCTGCTCCTAGGCCACCAGATCATAACACACCGCCCTCCCATTTGATTTCCCTTGTATGTCGACTATTAAAGGGACTCTGTCACCTGAATTTGGAGGGAACAATCTTCAGCCATAGGGGCGGCGTTTTCGGCTGTTTGATTCACCCTTTCCTTACCCGCCAGCTGCATGCTGGCTGCAATATTGGATTGAAGTTCATTCTCTGTCCTCCATAGTACACGCATGCGCAAGGCAAGATTGCCTTGTGCAGGCATGTACTACGGAGGACAGAGAAAGAACTTCAATCCAATATTGCAGCCAGCATACAGCCAGCAGGTAAGGAAAGGGTGAATCAAACACCTGAAAACCCCGCCCCTATGGCTGAAGATTGTTCCCTCCAAATTCAGGTGACAGAGTCCTTTTAAGCCATTCACTCTGTTCAGTGGATCTCAGATTTGTGCATGCATGGGAAACCGAGCTGGATGCTACCTTTTTCTCGGACGATATACAGAAAGCAGAAGCATAGCTACTGGGGGAGCAAAGGGGGCGGTCACCCAGGGTCCCACGCTCTGAAGGGGCCCACTCGGAGCTACAATATGTAACTGTATTGGCATGCACAAGTTACATTCTGGCTGCCTATGGGGGTGCATTATACTGCACAGGCCTATGGGGAGTGCATTATGCTATACAGGCCTATAGGGAGTGCATTATACTATACAGGCCTATTGGGGGTGCATTATACTATACAGGCCTATGGGGAGTGCATTATACTATACAGGCCTACGTTGAATGCATTATACTATACAGGCCGATAGGGAGTGCATTATACTATACAGGCCTATAGGGAGTGCATTATACTATACAGGCCTATAGGGAGTGCATTATACTACACAGGCCTATTGGGAATGCAATACACTATACAGGCCTATGGGGAATGCATTATACTATACAGGCCTAAGGGGAGTGCATTATACTATACAGGCCTATGGGGAATGTATTATACTATTCAGGACTATGGGGAATGTATTATACTATTCAGGCCTATGGGGAATGCATTATACTATTCAGGCCTATGGGGAATGCATTAAACTATATGGAGGCCTATGAGGAATGTATTATACTATATTGAGGACTATCTGACACATTATACTGTATGGAGGCTATCGAGGAGGCCATCATACAGTGTGGGGATTACAGTGAAGGGGCCATCACACAGTGATGGGGCCATCAAGCAGTTTGGGAGCTACTAAGGGGTCAGTATACTGTGTGGGGGGTACATTACAGTGCAGAGGCATCATGTTATATATAAGAGAGCATCATGCTGTGTATAGGGGAGCTGTACAGGGGGGAGGCTCGGACATTATTCAATGTTAAGTGGGCACTTATTGTTATAGGGGAGCTCAGGTTACTATGACTAACAAAGAGGCACACAGGGCAATATTACTTTCTAGGGAGCAAAATGTGGGCACTGTTTTATAGGGCACTTGCACCCGGCATTACTATATTGTAGAGGGGTGCTTTAGAATTTAGAGGGCACAGAGAACCACACAGCAGGTGCAGTAATAGGGACACAAACGGCAGCAGCGGCTCAGTATCGGCAGGATGAGATGAGGAGCTTGTGCAGGTTGGGAACAGATGGTGACGGAGCTGAAAATATGAGAAGTGAAATGTGTCTTTGTTGTATTCTCTGCAGACAAGTCCTGGGTGGAAGAAGTTGTGTCGGTCTGGACCAGATGGAAAAGACCAGAAAAGTGAACGACTCCATCAGAAAGAATGTCAGCGGTAAGCAGTGGCGTAACTACAAAGTGAGGGGCCCCGATGCGAACTTTCAAATGGGGCCCCCCGGCGCCAAAATATTTCCCACCGAAATTCACATTTTCCCTATTCATTTCGCACACTATAGTTGTGTTGCAATGTTGTATAGTCTGACCTAATACTGCCCTGTAATCGCTGAGAAAAATGATTTTATAACTAACATGTCCCTATTGTAATATGTCCTCCCTCGCTCTAATTCCAGGCGCACTCCCGGCGTTTGAAATCTGTGTGCTGTTTCTTCCTGGTATGACGCTGCAGTGCATCATTTCCAGACCTGTGCAGTGTGGGAGTGTATTGGGTGTACTGGTTGACTCCGGAGCATGCGCACTGCACATTCTGATGCTGGCGAGTACACCCAATACTCCCCCACAGTGCACATGCTGGGCTCTGCCCACAGCCGTGTACCATTCTTCCCGACTCGGAAATTTACAGCCCGTACAGACACGGCTTCCTTCCGAGAACCCCGTACACACACGGCTCTGCTCCGTAGACCTTGTACACACGCGGCTCTGCTCCTTTCACCTTGTACACACGCGGCTCTGCTCCGTAGACCTTGTACACACGCGGCTCTGCTCCTTTCACCTTGTACACACGCGGCTCTGCTCCTTTCACCTTGTACACACGCGGCTCTGCTCCTTTCACCTTGTACACACGCGGCTCTGCTCCTTTCACCTTGTACACACGCGGCTCTGCTCCTTTCACCTTGTACACACGCGGCTCTGCTCCTTTCACCTTGTACACACGCGGCTCTGCTCCTTTCACCTTGTACACACGCGGCTCTGCTCCTTACACCTTGTACACACGCGGCTCTGCTCCGTACACCTTGTACACACGCGGCTCCGCTCCGTACACCTTGTACACACGCGGCTCCGCCCCGTACACCTCACACACGCTTCTCCGCTCTGTCCACCCCGTCCACACGCAGCACCACTCCATACACCCCATACATACACGAATCTGCTCACCTCTTTCACCCTCGGCTCAGCTTTGTAGACCTCGTACACACCTGACTCCGCTCCGTACACCTCGTACACATTGCTCCACTACATACATACACGGCTCCGCTCTGTACACCTTGTACACACACACACGGCTCTGTTACATAAACTTCCCCTCTTTCAGCACCATGACAATCAAGCACAGCAGAGTCCTGTGTGACGCCCAGGAGACCGGGATACCCAGCACCGGACCAATGGAGTCTGTCTCTTGAGGGGGATGTCACGGGTGGCTTGACCCGGTGCTGTGGCCTCAGGCAATGCACAGTGTAAGGGGTATCGTGAGGGGACAGGCACTTACTTGATCAGCAGCAGGTTCTCCCAGCGGTGACGATCTCGATCCTGGATAGATGGCTATTGTCCAAATGAAAGACTAAGGCACTGAAACGTTTAACCAGTTTACTTTAACATAAAAGGATTTACAACCAGTCCTGTCACCGGAGTCTGTATGGGAACTCTGAGTTACTTTGACCCTGCCGGGGTCTTCGCCTCTTATTGTGTGCAATTTCTGTGTGGCCCTGCTGCTGCATGTGAACTGGCTGCCGGCCCAATCTGTCCCCTCCGGGTCCTGGTTCGACGGGCAACCCGAGTCCTTTTATCGGTTTACCCCCTCTGGGAGTACCGCTGAACTCTGTGTCTGTTGCTGCGTCCGACCCTAGTGAAGCTGATATCACCTCACGTTTTTCCGGTTGCTGTATTATATATAATGAATACAGCCACGGATCCGGTATCCGTCTTTGCGCCTGTTCTGGGTAGTGATTAATGCTACCCGGTTCTCACAATGTCCTTTTTCTCTATCCTTCTCCTCAGGCCGGTGATTTAGGCCTGGTAACAGTCACAGGGCTGTTAGAGATTCAACTGTATGACCTCTCACTATCAGCTCCTTGGCCCAACTGCCATTTCTTCTCTCAGACCAGAATGGATCAAGGGGAGTCTCTGGAGCTCCCCCTTCTGGCCGGAGGTGGTAGTGCAGTCTTGCTATTTTAGTATTTGTACTTACTGTCAGTAACTATTTTTGTGGCAAATACCCCTAGGGGTGCCACATTCCCCCTTAGTTAAGAACAGTACTCCGGGACTGTGGGACAATAACATTTTGAAATAACAATTAATATGTACAGAGTCTTAAAAATGAAAAGTTACAAAAACCACTCAAGGAAACAAAAATAGAGTTCTGTAAAAAGTCACTTCAAATAGCGTCCATTAATACAGTTCTATCCTTGAAGGTATTAGGAACGGCACTGTACTTAGTGTCCAGGAATTTAGTTCCATTTTTCCAACGGAGTTATCAATATAAAGTCTAAAGAAAGTTCAAAAAGAGCAAAAAGCAAAGTTCAAAAAGCAGTCTTTCCGGAGCTTTGATTTAGTGCCTCCGGGCTGATAAAAAGTTCAAGAATATGCAATAAGTTCATACAGACAAGTCTCTGTAGGCACTGGGCTTAAACGTTGCAGAGTGATAGCAATGACTATACTACATTTTCTGTTTAACTATATACGGCATAACATATATACAATTCACATTATGAGCTTTATAGTTGGTAATCTGCATACCTGGCCGGTAATTGACCCTGGGTACTACACTGTGATCTACGTAATAGCGGTGTCTCTTCATGTGGTGTACTACTGTCTACTGCGGATGTAGTATCTGCCCGCTCTGCTAAAGATAATTCCACGACTATGGAGTTGGCAAGTCCACCGTGAATGGGATTACTCTGACCAGGAATCTGTTCTTCCTGGCCTGGAACCTCCTGTAGTACGGGGTCAGCCTCTTCCTGTCTTGGGACTTCTGGTATTGGGTTCGGTGTTGGGTAAAAGGCCACCATGGGAACCACTACTGCACCATGGTATGTTAGTAGGGTTTTGGGAAAGTCTCCTATACAGGTGTGATACACTTCCTCTTCTTTTTCCTTTACTGGTTGAACCTGTATGGGTTGAATAACTTCTGGTTCTGGCTGGACAACGTCTGGCTCTTTCAATGCTTCCGGACATAATTTAAGATTGTCTCTTGACACTAGTACAGATGTTAAGCCTCCGTTTTTGCTAATGAGACACATTTTAGGATTATCCACTCTTGTTGGTAAAACTGTGTAGGGTACGGCTTCCCACTGATTGTCCAGTTTATTGGTTCGACGATTTCTCTTGAGCACTTGGTCACCCGGTCTTAATGGGGTCGCTAGAGCATTCTGGTTGAAAGTTCGCTCTTGTCTTTCTCTAGTTTGCTGAAGGCTTCTTTCCACACTCTCTTGCACTTGGCGATACTGCTTTTGCCGTATGATATCCCAATTGGAGTCTTGAACTTCTGCGTCTGGTTTCAGAATTCCCATTTCTAGATCGATTGGTAATTGGCCGGGTCTTGCACGCATAAGGTAAGCTGGGGTGCAGTTGGTGGAGCTCACCGGGACATGATTATACAGATCCACCAAGTCAGGCAATTTCTCTGGCCATTGATTCCTTTCTGTCTCAGGTAAAGTCTTTAGTAGGTCTATTACAATATGGTTCATCTTCTCGCATAAGCCGTTTGTTTGTGGATGATAGGCCGTCGTCCGGATCTTTTTGCAACCATACATATTACAGAATTCTCTGAAGATCTCTGATTCAAAGGCTGTACCTTGGTCGGTGAGAACCTGTTCCGGATATCCATGGGGTCTACAAAAGTACGTTTGGAACGCTTTGGCTGCTGTTTTTGCTGTCAGATCTTTTACGGGTACTACTACCAAGAAACGTGAATAATGGTCCACGATGATCAAGGCATAGACATAGCCGGACCGGCTTGGTGTCAACTTCACGTGGTCCATGGCTACAAGTTCAAGTGGTTGTTTGGTGATTATGGGCTGCAGTGGTGCTCTTTGGTTCTTTTGATCGTTTCTTCTGAGGTTGCACGGGCCACAATTTCTGCACCACTGTTCGATTGATTTTCTCATCCCGACCCAATAAAATCTTTCTCTTAGAAGTACTTCTAACTTTTTCCAACCGAAGTGACCAGCACCATTATGGTAAGCTTCGAGGACCATCTTCACATCTTGTTTAGGCACAATAATCTGCCAAACCAATTCATGTGTTTTCGGATTGGTGTATCTTCTACAGAGCTTCCCTTGATACAGGAACATTTTGCCTCTCTCTTTCCAGAGTTGATGCGTCTCTTCTGGGGCATCCTCATAGGGATATGCACTTTGCTCAGTCAACAGTTCCTTCACCAACTTCACAGCCGGATTGCTGTCTTGGGTGTCAGCCCATCTATGGTGTGCTAACGGATTAAAATTCACCTCTTGTTGTTTCTGATAGGTACTTGACTGATGATGTTTTGCCTTGGGACGATGGAAGGCTGGTAGTTCAATTTCTTCAAGCTCCCCCGTTTCCTCTTCTACATCTCTCAAGTGTGGCATCCGGGATAGGGCATCGGCATTTCCATTCTTGCGACCTGCTCGATACTTGATTATGAAGTTGTAATTAGATAACCGGGCTATCCATCGCTGTTCTAACGCACCTAATTTGGCTGTGTCCAGGTGGGTCAACGGATTGTTGTCAGTATAGACAATAAATTCTGCAGCGGCCAGATAGTGTTTGAAACGCTCCGTCACAGCCCAAACTACTGCCAGTAGTTCCAATTTGAAGGAGCTGTAATTTTCTGAATTTCTTTCAGTAGGCCGGAGCTTTCTACTTGCAAAGGCGATGACTTTCTCCCGACCTTCTTGCTTTTGTGACAGCACCGCTCCTAGTCCCACATTACTGGCATCGGTGTAGAGGATGAAAGGTTTATGGTAATCTGGGTATGCCAGAACCTCTTCTCCGGTTAGTGCCTTCTTTAGTTGTTCAAAGGAGTCTTCCCTTTCGTCGTTCCACTGAAAAGGAGGGTTTCGGTTTGAAGGTTTCTTCGTCTGCCCTACCAAGGTGTCTTGCAAGGGTGCTGCCAACTTGGTAAATCCTTTTATAAATCTGCGATAGTAACCCACCAATCCCAGGAATTGTCTCACTTCTTTTGCGCTGGTAGGTCTTGGCCAATCCCTTATGGCGCTTATTTTCTCGGGATCTGGTGCTACTCCCTCCGAACTCACGATGTGTCCCAGGTACTGTACCTTTGGCTTGAGAAGGTGACATTTGGATGGCTTGACTTTCATGCCATACCTGGATAAGGCTTCGAACACTTCTGCCAGGTCTATTAAGTGTTGTTCGTAAGTCTTTGAGTAGACGATCACATCATCTAGGTACAGGAGGACGGTCTCGAAGTTCTTGTGTCCGAGGCAGCATTCCATCAGCCGCTGGAAGGTACTGGATGCGTTGCAGAGTCCGAACGGCATGCGATTAAATTCACATAGACCCATTGGTGTGGTGAATGCCGTCTTTTCCTTATCTCTCTCAGCCACAGGGACTTGCCAATACCCACTTGTTAAGTCTAAGGTGGAAAAATAATTAGCAGATTTCAAAGCAGTTAAGGACTCTTCTATCCTAGGCAAGGTGTAGGCGTCTTTATGGGTGATGTTATTAATCTTCCGGTAGTCTACGCACATTCTCATGGTTCCGTCCTTTTTTTTGACAATCACTAGAGGGGCCGCCCATGGGCTACAGCTGTCTCTTATTACCCCGGCCTGTTTCATTTCCCTCAGCATATCTTTTGCACATTGATAGTGAGCGGGCGGTATGGGTCTATATCTTTCTTTTATTGGGGGATGGTCACCTGTGGGGATTGTGTGTTCTACCCCTTCTATCCGTCCGAAGTCCAATTGGTGTTTACTGAAGACTTGTTCATATTCCGTCACTAGCCTATACACCCCTTGTTTTTGATGGGTAGGTGTTGAATTTATGCCCACGTGTAGCTGTTGGCACCAATCCTCCATTTCTCCATCTGAGCCATTGCCTTCCACCTGACAGGTTGGTTCTAAGGGCTCAATGGTTGTGATGGCATTGTTGTCAACAGTATGTAGCTTTGCCATTGTAGCATACCTTGGCAAAGTGACCTCTTCCTCTCCACAGTTCAAAAGTCGTACCGGCACTCGTCCCCGGTGTACCTCGACTATCCCTCGTGCTGTGAGTATAGTGGGCCTGCTGTCGGTGTACACTGGTTCTATTAAGGCTTGATAATCTCGTCCCTTAGTACCAATGGCTGCTCTACACCATACCAGCATTTCTGTTTTTGGTGGGATTACAATAGACGTTGGATCACTTACCCTCACACTGCCGATTTCTCCACCTGCAACTTCTACCTGTTGCCTTAACATCAATACTTTTATTTCCCTCCGGAGAACTCTCTGCTGGCAGGATTGGGCAGTTTCAGCAATTTGCTGTAAGACAGAAATGACTTCGGAAAAGCAGTTCTCTAACACATTCATTCCTATCAATACAGTTGGTTCACAGTTCCGCCGGTCAACATCAACAACAATTATACCCTGTTTCTTCAGTTCTACTTTACCAATCTTTATGGTCATCTCCCTGAATCCTAGTTTCGGTACCAACTTACCATTACTGGCCCATATATCTAGTTCAACATCAGAGGGCCCTTTATCAATATCTGCATCAGCCCAGTACCTCTTATAAAGGATATACGGTATAGATGAAATCTGGGAACCTGTGTCCAGCAAAGCGTTGAGGGGAATTCCGTCCAGCACGATAGGGATAATGGGTCGTCTTCCGATGTACCTGTCGTGCCAGGGTGTTGGGCCTTGAAATTTCATTCCTGCGAAGCGGCCCGCATTCCCAGGGGATTCCCGTTTAAATCACAATCTTGTGCAAAGTGGCCCGGCTGCTGGCAACGGCGGCAAATGGGCTGTCCATCCGGTTGGTAGCGGTCGCGGGGTCGTCCTCTCCATGTCGGGTATCTCCGGGGTCTCATCCATGGAACATCCTCTCTACAGTTTGCCAACTCCATCTTGTGTCCTCTCATCTCCTGCATGGTTTTAGCCATTGAAGCAACAACATCAGCTAAAGAGTCAAGCTTTTGTTGAAGAGCCTCATTAGTACTGGGCCCCAGGGGCTTAGCAATGGCCCCAGACATAGCTGATGTCACTGGCACTCCCTGTTGTTGAGGTGCCTCTGCCATGGGTTGCGCAGGATCCTGATCCCGAGGTGCCTCTGCCAGCTGGAGATGTATAGCGCTCTCCTTTAATTGGGCAAATGTCAATTCAGGGTTTTTAAAAACAAGCATGCTCACATGCCCCCGGTGAGAAGGGGTGTAGAGTCCCTCAATAAATTGATCTCTTAGCAGTTTATCCGCTCCGGTGTTAAAAATGGGTTCAGCCAATGTAAGTGATTTAAGGGCTTCCTGCAGGTTTAAGGCAAAGTCTCTCACGCCCTCATTAGCTTTTTGTTTGCAACTAAAGAATCGTATTTTAGCTTTGCTGCTGGCCGTGGTTTCAAATGTAGCTTTTAATCCAGCAAATATGCGTTCAACAGTGCCTTTTAGATCAGCTGCCCATGCTGTGACTTCTCGCTTAGCATGGCCACTTAACTGCATCATCAGGAGACTAACACGCTGAACTTCACCCACAGGGAACATGTCAAAATGGGCCAGCATCTTTTCTCTGAAATCGCCAAGGGTATTAGGCTCACCTTCATACATTGGAAGCCATGGGCCACCCGGGGTATATGGCATCAGCACCAGCATGATGGGCGCCACTCCTTGCACCGCTGCGCTGCCGGACTCTCTATTGACACTCTGTCTTTCAGCTGCATTAGCGTTGCCGAGTGCTGCGGCGTCTCCGTGCTGCGACATACTGTGCCCCCTTAGTTAATCCGGACCCTTCCGGTCCTCCGCTTCCGTCGGGATAGTGTAGATTCGTTCCACTGTGCAGCAGGATCGATTTTCCCCTTGCTCTGATGTCAGAGCGCTCAGCTTGGTGCCGCCCACAATGACACGCCCCCTGCTGCTCCCACCCACCGCGCTCTGTAATGGCGGATTCTGAAGCTTTTCAGTTAGACTGGGGCTCAGGTGATGGCGTAGCTCAATTAACAGTCTCGTGCCTAACGGTTATGAAGTGATTACCTCAGGGGATGGCGGCCATCTTTACTCCATTATAACCAATGGGGAAAAGTCACTTTCAATAGTTTTCAATGGGGAATGGATTTTTCTTTAATAAAGTCAATTTTCAAGATTTTTCATCCCAGTTTTCACAGTTTTGGGCTCCAATCACGGCACACAATACCCGGTATACGGGCTGGCTAGATCCTGTTCGTGACGCCAATTGTGACGCCCAGGAGACCGGGATACCCAGCACCGGACCAATGGAGTCTGTCTCTTGAGGGGGATGTCACGGGTGGCTTGACCCGGTGCTGTGGCCTCAGGCAATGCACAGTGTAAGGGGTATCGTGAGGGGACAGGCACTTACTTGATCAGCAGCAGGTTCTCCCAGCGGTGACGATCTCGATCCTGGATAGATGGCTATTGTCCAAATGAAAGACTAAGGCACTGAAACGTTTAACCAGTTTACTTTAACATAAAAGGATTTACAACCAGTCCTGTCACCGGAGTCTGTATGGGAACTCTGAGTTACTTTGACCCTGCCGGGGTCTTCGCCTCTTATTGTGTGCAATTTCTGTGTGGCCCTGCTGCTGCATGTGAACTGGCTGCCGGCCCAATCTGTCCCCTCCGGGTCCTGGTTCGACGGGCAACCCGAGTCCTTTTATCGGTTTACCCCCTCTGGGAGTACCGCTGAACTCTGTGTCTGTTGCTGCATCCGACCCTAGTGAAGCTGATATCACCTCACGTTTTTCCGGTTGCTGTATTATATATAATGAATACAGCCACGGATCCGGTATCCGTCTTTGCGCCTGTTCTGGGTAGTGATTAATGCTACCCGGTTCTCACAATGTCCTTTTTCTCTATCCTTCTTCTCCTCAGGCCGGTGATTTAGGCCTGGTAACAGTCACAGGGCTGTTTGAGATTCAACTGTATGACCTCTCACTATCAGCTCCTTGGCCCAACTGCCATTTCTTCTCTCAGACCAGAATGGATCAAGGGGAGTCTCTGGAGCTCCCCCTTCTGGCCGGAGGTGGTAGTGCAGTCTTGCTATTTTAGTATTTGTACTTACTGTCAGTAACTATTTTTGTGGCAAATACCCCTAGGGGTGCCACACCTGCATACACTGAGGCCACTGCTCATGTGACCCCTGACTCCTCCCCTTCTGTGACCTCATCACAGGTCCTGTGCGCATAGAACAGGTAGGTGTGTGTGTGTGTGTGTGTGTGTGTGTGTGTGTGTGTGTGTGTGTGTGTGTGGTGTACGCAGCACATCACTCACCAGCTGCTGCCTTCCATCTCCCCACTCCCTGCACACTGCTGAAAGTCTGGGGAAGCTGTGGGCATGGCCAGCAGGATGCGTGCGTGACTTCTCTCCTTTGTTTCCCCTGCTACTTGTTTGCTGGACTGGGCGGGCCCTGAAAACACTGCGGGCCCCGTCGCAATCGCGACCCCTGCGACTGCAGTTGTTACGCCCCTGGCGGTAAGTCATTATCTGTAACTGTACTTTGATCTGTTATATGTTCTGCAGGGCTGGTATTTACCACTGACCATATGGCAGTAATATCAGTGTTGCTCTTTGTATAGAGATTTTTAGCAAGGGTCTGCCTATGGGGGGCTGCCTTATTACAGGGTCTGCCTATGGGGGGCTGCCTTATTACAGGGTCTGACTGTGGGGGGCTGCCTTATTACAGGGTCTGACTGTGGGGGGCTGCCTTATTACAGGGTCTGACTGTGGGGGGCTGCCTTATTACAGGGTCTGACTGTGGGGGGGCTGCCTTATTACAGGGTCTGACTATGGGGGAGCTGCCTTATTACAGGGTCTGCCTATGGGGAAGCTGTCTTATTACAGGGTCTGACTATGGGGTGCTGCCTTATTACAGGGTCTGACTATGGGGTGCTGCCTTATTACAGGGTCTGACTGTGGGGGGTCTGCCTTATTACAGGGTCTGCCTATGGGGGGCTGCCTTATTACAGGATCTGACTGTGGGGGAGGCTGCCTTATTACAGGGTCTGCCTATGGGGGGCTGCCTTATTACAGGGTCTGACTATGGGGGCTGCATTATTACAGGATCTGACTGTGGGGGGGGGGCTGCCTTATTACAGGGTCTGCCTATGGGTGGCTGCCTTATTACAGGGTCTGACTGTGGGGGGGGGGGCTGCCTTATTACAGGGTCTGCCTATGGGGGGCTGCCTTATTACAGGATCTGATTGTGGGGGAGGCTGCCTTATTACAGGGTCTGCCTATGGGGGGCTGCCTTATTACAGGGTCTGACTATGGGGGCTGCATTATTACAGGGTCTGACTGGTGATGGGGCTGCCTTATTACAGGGTCTGCCTATCGGGGGCTGCCCTATTACAGGGTTTGACAATGGGGGCTTCCTTATTACAGGGTCTGACTATGGGGGTGCTGCCTTATTACAGGGTCTGACTGTGGGGGTCTGCCTTATTGCAGGGTCTGCCTATGGGGGGGCTGCCTTTTTACAGCGTCTGACTGTGGGAGCTGCCTTATAACAGGGTCTGCCTCTGGGCGGGGGCTGCCTTATTACAGGGTCTAACTATGGGGGCTGCGTTATTACAGGGTCTGACTATGGGGGCTGCCGTATGATATAGAGTCTGCCTATGGGGAGTGCATTATACTATATTGTGGACTATTTGGTGCACTATGCTACTGTACATGGAGGCTATTTAGGTAGGGGGGCCATCATACAGTATGGAGATTACAGTGTGGGGGTCATTATACATTGTTGGAGCCATCAAACAGTTTAGGGGCTACTAAGGAGTCAGTATACTGTGTGGGTACATTATCTACTATATAATTGTCTAAAGGTCACTTCCGTCTGTCCTTCTGTCTCCCAGGCTCCCAGGCTTTCTAGGAAAGTTCCCACGATCTATGAACAGCCAGCAGAGGGCGCCTCACCGCAAATGAAGCTAAATATAGCTCATTGATCTATATTTAGACTCATTCCCCGGGGTTTTGCAGCGAGGAGTAGCATTGCATTAGCAAAGCTCCTGGCTGCAAAATGTTTTAACCCCTTCAGAAGGATTTACATCGTTGGACTTTACAGATCTGTGGAAGGTAAGTATATTATTGGTTTATTATTTTTTTTTTGTCACAGAACGAGGGTCTTCACTGAGTGGATTGGGCGTTAAATAAAAAATTACAACAACCTTTGTTTTTATTTCATTAAAATAATTTTTAATAATGTGTGTGTGTATTTTTTTAACCCTTTCTTTCAATTGGATTAATAATGGATAGGTGTCATAATTGACGCCTCTCCATTATTAATTAGGCTTAATGTCACCTTACAATTGCAAGGTGGCATTAACCCTTCATTACCCCATATCCCACCGCTACACGGGAATGGGAAGAGAGTGGCCAAGTGCCAGAATAGGCGCATCTTCCAGATGTGCCTTTTCTGGGGTGGCTGGGGGCAGGTGTTTTTAGCCAGGGGGGGGCCAATAACCATGGACCCTCTCCAGGCTATTAATATCTGCCCTCAGTCACTGGCTTTACTACTCTGGTGGAGAAAATTGTGCGGGAGCCCACGCCAATTTTTTCTGCCATTTAACCCTTAAATATAATAGCTAGAACGCCCAAATTTTGCATATACACACTACTAACATTTGTAGTATGGAATATGCAAAAAAAATGGTGATATGAGATGGTTTACTGTATGTAAACCAGGTCTCATATCATGTCGGGTTTGTGAAGGAGAAAGCAAAAGCCGGTAATTGAATTACCAGCTTTAAAGCTATCTAGCGCTGCATTAAATATATATATATATATATAGGTGTCTCCCTGACATATATATATGTATATATACCTATTCTATGTGTATATATCTACTCTAATCTAACCTGTCACTGTGATTTTACTGTACTCTGCGCTGAATTACCGGCTTTTCAAAGGAGACCCGTGCGTAAAAATCGGACAGCAATACGGATGTCATACGGATGTTGCGATAAAAAAATCGCATGACACTCGCATGGCACTCGCATGGCACTCGCAGACGTTACATCCGTTTTTTCGGTCCGTAAATCGGACCGTTTTTTTCTCACACAAGTGGAAAGGGGCCCTTAGAGTGCGTCATCAAGTTGTAATCAAGGTTACTTGGTTAGGGGCCCACTCAGAAGTTTCGCCCCCCTGAGCCAAAACCCTAGCTACGCCTCTGGATTGGACAATATATTAGAATTTGTGGCCCCACTTTTAATTTTTGCAGAATGCCAGCCATTGTCTAACACTGGGCCTGACCACAATGGAGATGAAGCACACACCATGGGCAGTATTGTGGAAAGTCATTAGTGATAAGCGAGTATACTCGTTGCTCGGGTTTTCCCGAGCACACTCGGATGGTCTCTAAGTATTTGTTAGTGCTTGGAGATTTAGTTTTCGTTGCTGCAGCTGCATGATTTACGGCTGCTAGACAGGCTGAATACATGTGAGGATTGCCTGTTTGTTAGGAAATTCCCACTTGTACTCAGGCTGTCCAGCAGCCGTAAATCATGCAGCTGAGGCGAGGAAAACTAAATCTCCGAGCAATAACAAATACTCGGAGATCACCTGAGCGTGCTCAGCAAAACCCGAACAACGAGTATACTCGATCATCACTAAAAGTCATTTCTTCTACATTATATTTGGGATTATGCTGGACCTGGAATATGTTTAGAGGATAACAGGAAATCCACTTGTAGATGATAAACCTACTCCAGAGAAGTCCGTTGTACAAGGCAGCATCTCTGTCCCCTCCATGGCTTCTATAGAGCTATGCAATGACTTCACGCTGCAATACACACACCCAGGTCTCTGCTGTGTTGCGATATTACTACGTCAAAGACCTCTTCATTCTGTACACATAATGCCTCTGCGGTGATTAATGCGACTACTGCATTGAAATGCCGATCACTTACACTATTGAGTACAATGAAATCATGAAGAATGCTGCATCTAGTAATTGTGAAGTAGATGAGTTACTTGAGGAAATGGCTCAAAATCATCTATAAAGAATCCTCATACAGCAGATCCTTATCACCAGGGAATAGGAGTAATGACGACATTTCCAACCAGCGGCTTCCAGCTTCTTATTTTCTTTAATGTTTTCGTATTAAACAAAATAATTGTATTTCGTCTGCCTTGGATGTGATGTTACTATGGAAACTTCCAGACGGCATTTAGACTCTAGGGAAATATCCATATTGCATTTTGAACACTTAATTGTTCAACTTTTAACCTCTGTAATGAAGTATCTAATTAAAAAAGACTCAGTGGTTACATTATTTTATTTTAATTATCGTTTGTACATCAATTATTCTATATTATCCCTGAGACAAGGTATACGGGAAAGACTGGTGAGGGCTGGTAAGGGGTTAAACTGAAATGTTGTCCAATTGCAAAAATCCGTATTTCCAGGCGTGCATCTTTCCAGTGAAAGCATTACAAAAAAATATTCACTGATGCGAAATTGGTTTTACAAAACCTATTCAGTTGGCCTTGACATTTTTTCAGAGCTTCTGTATTCCATTTTCCAGGTTAGTTTCTGGGGAGCAGCGACACTCACACGGCTGATGGGGACGGTGTGTGAGACCATTGTCAGCTGGACGTTGTGCATTTTAGAGATTCGAAATGTAGCGTTCAAGTTCACATCCTCTGAATAGTGGAGTCGACGTCTGGATTTTGCTCACCTACAGATTTCATGTTCATTTCTGGCGTCTCTGTGATGAAGCGTGGGCGAGACGAAAGAATATATGAAGACAAATGCCTGTCACAAATGATAAATTAAATGAATGTACTCCACTTTATTTTATAGATAAGATAGACAAAATGAATAAAAAATGGAAAGAAAATGAAGTAAAATGCTAGACAAAGCGTGGCAATAATGTGTAATAATTCCTTCATTACAGTGCTAGATATTGTGCACAGACTCAGGGTAATTGGATTCTCACCATTATTTTAATTCTAAGCTTTTGTATAGATCCTAGTTGATACTGATTTAGGACTCCATTACCTGCAGAGGAAAAGCAATAGATAACTTGTCAGGTGTTCTGTACAGTATACAGGGGCTGAGGAGCCATGCACTGTTTATGGAGGCTGTATACAGGGGCTGAGGAGCCATGCACTGCTTATGGAGACTGTATACAGGGTTGAGGAACTTGCACTACACATGGAAGCTATATACAGTCACTGGAGGACTATGTACTGCACATGGAGGCTGTATACAGATCCTGAGGAGTGATGTACTGTATATAGAGGCTGCATACAGTGTTGGAGGAGCCATGTATTGTATATGGAGGCTGCATATAGGAGGTGAGGAGTGATATACTGCATATGGAAGCTCTATGCATGGGTTGTGGTGCATTGTACTGCAGGTGAATGCTGTATACAGGGGCTGAGAAACATGTACTACAGATCTCCATATGCTGTATACAGGGGCTGAGGAGCGATGTTGTGCCCATTCCTCAAGACAAAACTGCTCCAACCACTTCAAGCTAGATGGTTTCCTCTGGGGAACAGCAATCTTCAAGTCTGAGGACAGATTCTCAATTGGATTAAGGTCTGGGATTTGTCTAGACCACTACAAAACATTTAAAGATTTCCCCTTAAACCACTCGAGTGTTGCTTTAGCAGTATGCTTTGAGTCATTGTCTTGTTGGAAGGACAGACTGAAACAGGTTTTGCTCAAGAATATCCTAGTACTTCACACCATCCATCTTTCACTCGTCTTGGATCATGTGCGCTGTCCGTGCTGCGAAAAACATCCTCACAGCACGATGCTGCCACTACCATGTTTCAATGTTGTGAGGCAGTTATAGCTGTGATTGCGGTGCAAAATGAAAGTAAGTTTGCTGTTGGGCAAGCTATATGCCCAAGCAGATTTAGGAAAATCCGGCATGGGCTTTTATTTTTGGAGCGAACTACAGGATGCTAGTGGGTCAGTTCACTCCCTCCAGGCCGGATCTTACAAGTGGCCCATGGCTACAGATTCCATTTAAAAACCCTGCACCAAAGGGTTAAGTGTGTCAGTGTTTGTTTGCAAGCGGCAAAGCAGGTGGCTCTGCAACAGCCGGCTTGTGTGAGGTAACACAGAGCCAAGATAAGCGAACGCCTGGCACCCTTCAGCGTAACACAGTGGTGCAGTCGTCCATGGCAACCCGTCTCGGATACAGACTGTTTTGACACTCCGGCTGCGATCCAGAGGACACCGTTCTTTTCTTTATTTGTGAGTGGTTTGCACATTAAACACATTTGCTTTGAACTTTCCTGCGTCACTGCCTCATTACTGCACGGTGTGGACACCGCTGCACTACATTTGGAGGCACCTACAGCACCGACCCCGGAATGACGTGAGGTCCAGGACAAGGTCCGTTCCACTTTGAGGAAGATGAATCCGAAAGATGTCATGGAAGCTTTCCTCACCGTCTATGAGCGTACTGCAGAGTGGAAGAACCTGCCATAGTGTCTCTGTTCCTAAAGGGAGACACGCTAAAGGACTACTTTGACCTCAGTCGGGAGGACACCCAGGACTATGCCAAGCTAAAAGGTGAGATCCTTGCCCTACTGGGAGTTAATACCTATGTGAAAACCCAATGGGTATTTTCATGGATTTTTGTGGAGGCCCAGCCCATCCGTTCCGAGGATTATGATTTGCTTCAGCTTGTGAAAAGGTGGCTCGAACCTGAGATCTTGACCCCGGCCCAGATGGTGGAGAGGGTGTTGGTCAACCGGCTGATATGAGCTCTGCCAGCAGCCATACAGCAATGGGTGGGGCAAGGGGACCCAGACACACTAGACCAGGTGGTTGGACTGATTGAATGGTATACAGCCACTCAGGACTTTATGGCTTTATACGGGACACTGCTCCACTTCGGCTGTCACATTGGGCACCGCCAGCCCAGGAACCTGGGAAAAGTCCATGACCTGCTGCTGGGGCCAGTCATCCCCGCATCCATAATGAGGGGGTACCCCAAAGCAAGAATGGGAGGAGACCAGTTTCCCCAAATCAGTCTCAAAGACTAACGGTGCTCCCACTATCAGGTGCTGGCGATGCCAAGGTCCCAGACATGTGGGTTCAGGAAAATGTGGGGGAAGTGAACTACCGAGTTTACCAGCCCAGAAAGAGATAAACCGAACAGTAATAAAATGTGAACCTACTAAAGGCCTGGAAGGACTGGGGATGTTTGGTCGTGGAGGCAACCCCGGTCGTACCAACAGGTAACCCTCGGTCATGGGCCAAGGATGAGGCCGAGAGGCAAAAATGGGATACACTCTCTCGAAACAGCAGCGTCAAGAAGTCTGGAAATTAGTGCAAAAGAATGCAGATGTATTCTTGGAACTACCAGGTCATACCTCTGTCATCCAGCATGACATTGTCACTGAGCATCACGTATGGGTGCAAATGAAACCATACCGTCTGCTGGAGGCTCGGAGACAAGCCATCTTGAGTGAGGTAAGACAAATGCTCCAGCTAGGAGTAATTGAGGGATCCCAGAGTGATTGGGCTAGCCCGATTGTGCTAATCCCTAAGCCTGACGGATCATTACGGTTTAACAATGACTTACGTAAATTAAATGAGGTGTTGAAGTTCAACCTTTATCCAATGGCCCTGGAGGATGAGCTGATCGAGCAACTGGGTCAGGCCCAGTACTTTACCACGCTTGATCTGACCAAGGGTTTGGATAAGGAGTGTACTGCCGGCACTTACTTCTGTGATTATCACAGCACCAGACAACCGACAAACATGAGTGTAGAACCAGAAGTCACTCCACCCAGTAAAACAGAAAAAACAACACAGGAAATGAACGACAAAATGTTTGAAAATGTTAATCAGATATACTTATGTTTGTTAGAATCACCTGTGAGGTATTCCCTGTAATAGGGTACCTCGTCATTAACTGCTATCTCAGGACCCCTTGAAGTGCAGTCACTGCGAAACGGCCATTGTCCACAGAAGGTTTCCGCTCCTCTCCTGCTGTACCCATTTTATGGACTAAATAAAGGACTGTTTTAATTGGAAAGTGAGTGCCACCTTTTTTCTTGTTTTAGACTATACTGACTAAGGGTTATTGGCAGGTCGGCAAAGGAAGTGAGTCGGCAACGGAAAAGAATGCCTTCATAACACCGGAGGGTCTGTACCACTAAATCGTCTTGCCCTTTGGACTACATGGGGCCCCAGCCACATTCCAGAGCTTGATGGACATAGTGCAAGAACCCCATTGGAAGTATGCATCATCACCTTTAGTACTGACTGGCATACCCAGTTTTCCCGGGTACAAGCGGTAGTAGATTCGCTCAGAGCTGTGGGCTTGATGGAGAATCCCAAGAAATGTGCAATAGGGCTCGCTCCAATGTGTATCCTTCCCTCCACACATCATGTTGTGACCCTGCACTTTCATATACTTACAGGTTTACCTAGCCTTTTGCTCTGCTGGGTCCACTTTTTGTCCGCCTATAGCCTGTGTTATATCTTCTACACATAGGATACTACTTGACTTATCCCCTTTTCTCTAACCATCATTTTTGGGGGGTTTGCATTTGGCTTTGGGGCATATTTGTATTGGAAGGTTTCTTTTTACTGTTCAAATATACTCCTGCATTTGCTATGTATTAGGCTAGTTTCATACTAGCATTCGGCAGGGCTGCGGACTTCCTCTGTGAAGCCCCACCCACTGCCGCGCCTCTTCCTTCAGCTCCGCCTACGTCTGCATGCATCCTGTGTACTCTATCTTTAACATTTGGTGCGCAGGCCATGCAGAAGTATGCGGATGCCTCCGCATGCATGCGTCGTTTTGAAGCTGCAACAAAATTCTAACATGTTGCGTTTTACGCAGGTCAGCACAGCATCAAGATGACGCATGCGGAGGCATCCGCATATATCCGCATGGCCTGTGTACCCAATGTTAAAGATAGGGTATGCAGGATGCAATCAGCCATAGGTGGAGCTGAAGGAAGAGGCGTGGCATTGGGCGGGGCTTCACAGAGGAAGTCCGCAGCCCTGCCGATTGCTAGTGTGAAACTAGCCTAAGATCTACCACTATATTATTTGAACAGTTTGTCATACCCAGGTCTGCCTATTGTTGAGTAATACCTGGAGAAGTCTGGCTGGTGTTATGTGACCTCCCGGATGTTTTTTCATACCAGCTCAAATGGCTTTTTAACTGTTTTTAAAATGTGTGTTTTCTTGTTTGTATAGTTGTATCCAAATTAATTTGATTTATTTTATCAATAACGATGATCCTTGCCACTTTATATACACTTCTTTTTTCTCTTACTCTATGGATTTGATGGTGCTTATCAGAGAATGGGATTTTTTTTTTTATAACCTAACTCTGACTTGTGCTTCTAAACAACGTTGTCCCTGACTTGTTTGGAGATCTCCTTGGTTTCATGGTGTTGTTTGGTTACTGGTGCTTCTTGCTTAATGGTGTTGCAGCCTCCTGTGGCCTTTCAGAAAAGGTGTGTATATACTGCCAGACCATGTCACACTTAGATTGAACACAGGAGGACTTCCTTTCTTGAAGCCAGGGCTGCCACTACAAATTTTGGGGCCCCATACTGGCAAATTTTTCGGGGCCCTCTTGAGACTTCGCCCAGGTTCCAGCCCCACCTCTAAGCTCCACTCCTTGAACTGTCCACAGTCCCACTGCTCTCTCTTGGAAAAACTCCACTTCTCACCTATCACACATTAACAGTTCCCATCACCATATCACACATATAGCCAGCAGCTTTTGTTTTGGCCAAAAGATTTTTTAAGCCACCACCATAACATGGTAGACACTTTTGGCCGGGCCCTACTCTGCTGTAACCTATTAAATATTTGTTAAAATATGCAATAAAATTTAGGTATATTTTTATTTATTTTTAAATTTTTAAAATTACCAATAATATCACATTCAAGGAACAAATACCGCTACACCATGTCAAAACCACATATTACCGCCACAGTGATTGAATAACATCACATACAAGGAACAAATACCACAACACTATGACCAGACACCATATTATTACCACATAGTGACCAAATAGCACATACAAGGGACAAATACCACTGCACCATGACCAGACCACATATTACCACCACAAAGTGACCGAATACTACAATACTGATCAGTAATAAAAAAAAACACAATACCATCACCATAAGTGCCATTATACACAGGAGATCTGTACTTAGTATGCAGTGTCTGTGTTCAGGTAATTCAGTGATCACTGGTGATATTATACACAGGAGCTCTGTATATAATGTATAGGTAATACAGTGATCACTAGTGACATTATACACAAGACCTCTGTATATAGTATACAGTGTATAGTGTCAGTGTATAGGTAACACACTGACTCACCAGTGATGTCTCTAGGTGAAGTCCTTCATCTTTCAACTTTCATCCAGCACAGACTGCCGTCACTTCTTCCAGCCAGGACTTGTCTCTGCAGGAAATAACACCGTTATCTCGAGCTCCGCTTGCAGAACACATTACTTAATTTTTCCCAACTTTTACATTACACCACATGAAGAAAAAAAGGCGACATAGTATTACTCTACACAGTAACAGGACCGCCCCCCATTTAAAACAGTATACTCAAAAAATAAACTAAATACGTCACTGAAGTAATAATATCCCTTAATTAGCCCCTATGGTAATAGTATCCCTCATCCTGGCCCCTGTGTGCCTCATTCCTGGCTCCAGCCATATGTTCTCACATTCTGCCCTCATGAGTATCCATTCTGCCCTATATGATCTCCCCATCCTGTCCTATATGATCTCCCCATCCTGTCCCATCTGTCTCCATCATATCCATCCTGCCCCATGATGCTGCACGATCTATCTCAAATCTTGCCCCCAGTGTCTCCAATCATGCCATCTCTTTCATTCTGCCCCATGTCTCCAATCATGCCCATATCTCCATTCTGCCCCCAGTGTCTCCAGCATTTCTGCCCCAGTGTCTCCAGCATTTCTGCCCCAGCATGTCCAGCATTTCTGCTCCAGCGTGTCCAGCATTTCTGCCCCCCAGTGTGTCCAGCATCTCTGCCCCAGCGTGTCCAGCATTTCTACCCCAGTGTGTCCAGCATCTCTGCCCCAGCGTGTCCAGCATCTCTGCCCCAGCGTGTTCAGCATTCTGCCCCGGGGCCCCCTGGATCGTTTCTCTAAAAAAAAAACCCAAAAAACACAAGTTCTTACCTGCCCGCGCTCCTGCAGCGGGCGAAGCTCACTCCCTCCACGCAGGTGAAGCGCGCACTCGCCAGCGGCTGACAATGATGTCAGACGCCGGCGAAGTGCGCGCTGCGGCTCAAGTCAGCTGCCAGCCTCCGATTGGCTGGCGGCTGTTAACTATTGACATGCGGGCTCAGGCCAGCACGTCAATAGCGTGCCGCAGCACCTGTAGGGGAGCCCGGTGAGCAGATGAGACGGGGCCCGATGCGGGCCCCCTCTGCCCCCCCGGGCCCCATACGCCAGTCAGGGCAGCAATGCTCTGATGGCGGCCCTGCTTGAAGCCTGTGACTTATGAAGGTAATTGCTTGCATCAGAAATTTGTAGGGGCTTTATAGTAAAAGGGGTGAATACATATGCACAAGACAATTTTTAGTTATTTGATCCCATGAATTTACCGTATATACTCGAGTATAAGCCGACCCGAGTATAAGCCAACCCCCCTAATTTTGCCACAAAAAACTGGGAAAACTTATTGACTCGAGTATAAGCCTAGGGTGGGAAATGCAGCAGCTACCAGTGAATTTCAAAAATAAAAATAGATGCTCCGTACCGTTCATTATTGCCCCATAAGATGCTCCATATAAAGCTGTGCCACATATAATGCTCCATACTGTTCATTATTGCCCCATAGATGCTCCATATAAAGCTGTGTCCCACATATAATGCTCTGCACCGTTCATTATGACCCCATAGATGCTCCTTATAAAGCTGTGCCATATAGAATGCTCTGCACCGTTCATTATGGCCCCATAGATGCTCCTTATAAAGCTGTGCCATATAGAAAGCTCTGCACCGTTCATTATGGCCCCATAGATGCTCCTTATAAAGCTGTGCAATATATAATGCTCTGCACCGTTCATTATGGCCCCATAGATGCTCCATATGAAGCGGTGCCATATATAATGCTCTGCGTCGTTCATTATGGCCCCATAGATGCTCCTTATAAAGCTGTGCCATATAGAATGCTCTGCACCGTTCATTATGGCCCCATAGATGCTCCATATAAAGCTGTGCCATATAGAAAGCTCTGCACCCTTCATTATGGCCCCACAGATGCTCCTTATAAAGCTGTGCCATATAGAATGCTCTGCACTGTTGATTATTGCCCCATAGATGCTCCATATAAAGCTGTGCCATATAGAATGCTGCTGCTGCTGCAATAAAAAAAAAAATCTCATACTCACCTCTCTTCGCTCAGGACGCCGGCGTTTTCAATATTTACCTGCTCCTCGTGCGGCTCCATCTCCAGCACTGACGCTCAGCAGAGGGCGCGCACTGACTACGTCACCGCGCCCTCTGACCTGAGCGTCACTGCCAGAGGACGCTGGAGAGACGGAGCCGCACCGGAACGAGGAGCAGGTAAATATCGCGCAGTGCTCCCCTCCCCGTATACTTACCTGCTCCCGGCGCGGTCCCTGCAGTCCCTGCTTCTTCCAGTGCTGCATCTTCTTCCTGTATTGACCGGTCACAGTTACCGATCATCACAGTCATGAATATGCGGCTCCACCTCTATGGGAGGTGGAGCCACATATTCATTTCTGTAATGAGCGGTACCATGTGACCGCTCAATACAGGAAGAAGATGCAGCACTGGAAGAAGCAGGGACCGCGCCGGGAGTAGGTAAGTATAACTAGATAGCCCCCGCTATCCAAGTCTCGCGCAAGTGAGTATGAGCCCTTTGTCTTACAAACAGATATACTACAGAGGGCCTGTGTGTTCAGCAGTCAGCACATAACCTATCAAATAGACTCCCAAAAACTCCATGTGATATGTCACATGGTATATCAGGTGCTGAGGGGCTTGCCCAGCCTAAAGTGTCTGAGTTCCTGGTTTAATCTGCCCTTGCTATTGCTATTATTACTTAAAGAGCTACTGGATGAGGATAAAGTCTGACCATGAACACCTAGACAAACATCAATATTTTGGGAACAATGTGCTCTGGAATGAGGATGTAAAGGCATGTATGCAAAACTCAAAGATTGCATGATTTGGAGATGCTTTTTTTGCATCAGAACTTTGGAAGTTGATCATTAGGGATCAGCAAACCCCAAACACAGACTTTTTACTGTATGTCCGGTTTATTGTTCAGGTTTGCCAGTATAATAAAGTTTGTTGAAAGTGGCCAGCTTGCCTTGCGCAGGCGTGTACTACGGAGGACAGAGAATGAACTTCAATCCAATATTGCGACCAGCATGCAGCCAGCGGGTAAGGAAAGGGTGAATCAAACACCTGAAAACTCCGCCCCTATGACCGAAAACCGGTCCTGCCAAATTCAGGTGACAGGTTCCCTTTAACTCTGCTGCCCTATTAATCCAGTCGCGTCCTCGCTACTCCTCTGCTAATCCCTTTATTGTCTCTCAGTTTAACAACATATCCACTGCGAGCTGCTAACACTGACCACAAAGCCGTTCATAATCTGTCTCCTCCATATATCTTTGAACTAATCTCCCGATATCTCCCACCATGTAACTGCTGGTCCTCCCAAGATCATCTTTTCTCCTCCACAATCGAACGTTCCTCATCCAATTGCCTGCAAGACTACTCCCAAGTAGCCCCCATCCACTAGAATTCTTTTGCCCAACACGTGATTATCCCCTACATTCTGAAATTCAAGCCGATCTTGAAAACCCATGTCTTCAGAACAGCTTACAGCCTGTAATTACCCCGCTGCCACCTTTCCAACACCAGAGCTGCGGTAGCCCCCAAACCTTTTGTCTGCTTCCCCATTATAAAGGTAGCAAGGGTAGGGTTCTCTCCTCTCTGTACCTGTCTGTCACTATTAGTTTGTTTATTGTAGTTTCTGTTTGTGTTTTGCATGTCACCCCTCCTTATGTAAAGCACCATGGAAGCAATGGTGCTCTAAAAAAATAAAAATAATAATTCTCTGCATGATGTTCCACTTAGTCCTCACCCCTGCCCTCCTTGCCAAGCAACACACAACAGAAAGCTGCAGCAGTTGGCACCTGTGTTTCATCATCATCAGAGATGTGCTGCGGTGGTCTGCTAACCGTTTGCACTACCCCTCCCATGTACTCATACTCCAACAGAACAAGTGGTTGGGCATCAGTGCACTCATTTTCTTCCAATTGTTCAACAGGTCCAGCTGGATGTACCACGGAATCACAGCCAGCATCAAAAGGCAGAAGTGACTGCTGCATGACTTGGGGCTCAGACTGCTTGCCTGATTTGCAAGGGGTGAGGTGGAAGACAGTTGCCCATGGGCCCTGGTAGCAGGTATAGATTGACCACATCCTCTCTCCCTCTGCAGTAGCTACACCACCACTACCAACAACACGGCCATGTCCCTTATTTGATGCTCTCCTCATTGTTTCCAACCCCAAAAAGTGCAGAGTATTACATGACCAGTATATACAGACAGTGGCCAGCAGATTATTACACTGACTGTTTTCAGAGTACCCCCTCCCCACCCAAAAAAGCCCAAACAAACACAAAGTCAGTTTTTGCTACCTCCTCCTTTTGCCCCTCTTCTACCTACACCTACACCTCAACCTTGTCCTCCACTTGGATCTCCACTTCCTGGTTCTAGATTGTTATTTAGTTTTTATTCTTATTCTATGTTCTTTTAAGTCAGTTCCCTAACAAAAACAAAAAACTCTCAGAAAAGCAGTGTTGCATACCTCCTCCCCTGCCTCATAAACCACCACATCCACGTCCTCCACCCCCTCCACCTCCTGGTTCAAGATTTTTTTTAAATTATTTTTATTTTATTCTGTTATTTAAAATAATTTCCCTATTCACATTTGTTTTCAGGGCAATTGTCTTCCTCTACCCTCATTTAGCTTCATTTTGCAGCCCCTCACCATGATCATTCTACAGCCATTTAAGGCACTGAAGTTCAGGTCTCCATTGAGTTCTATTGGGTTTGGGTCTGGGATCAAGGTCGGAACCAAACTTTTTACTGTATGTTCGTTGAACCCAGTGAATCCAAATATCCACAGTTTCGCTCATCAGTATTGACCATTATAAAATTTGGTTTTAATTAATCATTGTGTGAAAGGGTACTCAAGGTTAATGTGAAATCAACATAAGGCCAAGTTCACATTAAGTCAGTGGCTCCATCTGAAGCCCTGAAAAACACGATGACGGATCTTTAATAATGTTGATGGAATCACTTTTTGCTATGTCTAACCTCCTTTTCAGTAGTGTCCACCTTTTTGAAGCAGGGAAAAAAATTGGTCTTTTATCCCTTTCCCGACGTTGAATATACTGGTACGTATCCTGTCTCTAGTGTTTTGTGCATACCGCAGGCAGTATGCCAGAAAAAATACTACTTTTTAGCTGCTTCCCTTTAGTTTGCAGCCTTATTCTTTAAAATTATTCTTAAGGATCCTCTACTTATGTCGTTGGTTCTCAGGTGGACCGTGACAGCTGGATCATCACCGACATGCTGCAATAGTTTATTAACTCATTCCACCACATGCCAAACCATGACACCAGGGAGACTGCAAACCATTTGATTAAGGCAGTTTAGGAGATAAATTACATTATCCATCTTCTGGAATATAGAATTTCTTATAACCAACAACTTTGACAATACCAGGTATAATAGAAGCATTAGAGAATAGCAAATCTGTGAATTTCTTGCTTAATTCTTGTATAAGTTAGTTATATAATCTTTTTCTTTATATATGGTTAGTATAGAGATGAAATATAGATATCAATATATGTTTAAAAATAAAAAAGAGACACACAAATTTCCAATATATTTTCTTTAACCCCTTACTGACATTGGACAGTATAGTACGTCCGATGTCAGCTCCCCTGCTTTGATGCAGGGCTCCGGCGGTGAGCCCGCATCAAAGCCGGGACATGTCAGCTGTTTTGAACAGCTGACATGTGCCCACAATAGTAGCGGCGGGTGAAATCGCGATTCACCCGCCGCTATTAACTAGTTAAATGCTGCTGTCAAACGCAGACAGCGGCATTTAACTACCGCATCCGACCGGGCGGCCGGAAATGACGTCATCGCCGACCCCCGTCACATGATCGGGGGTCGGCGATGCTTCTGCATTGTAACCATAGAGGTCCTTGAGACCTCTATGGTTACTGATCGCCGGTAGCTGTGAGCGCCACCCTGTGGTCAGCGCTCACAGCACACCTGATTTTCTACTACATAGCAGCGAACAGCAGATCGCTGCTATGTAGCAGAGGCGATCGTGCTGTGCCTGCTTCTAGCCTCCCATGGAGGCTATTGAAGCATGGAAAAAGTTTTTAAAAAAAGTAAAAAAAAAATGTGAAAAAAAATTAAAAAAATATAAGTTTAAATCACCCCCCTTTTGCCCCAATCAAAATAAATCAATAAAAAAAAATCAAATCTACACATATTTGGTATCGCCACGTTCAGAATCGCCCGTTCTATCAAGAAAAAAAAGCATTAACCTGATCGCTAAACGGCGTAACGAGAAAAAAAATCGAAACGCCAGAATTACGTTTTTTTGGTCGCCGCGACATTGCATTAAAATGCAATAACGGGTGATCAAAAGCACGTATCTGCACCGAATTGGAATAATTAAAAACGCCAGCTCGGCACGCAAAAAATAAGCCCTCAACCGACCCCAGATCATGAAAAATGGAGACGCTATGAGTATCAGAAAATGGCGCAATTTTTTTTTTTTTTAGCAAAGTTTGGAATTTTTTTTCACTATTTAGGTAAAAAATAACTTAGTCATGTTAGGCGTCTATGAACTCATAATGCCCTGGAGAATCATAATGTCAGGTCAGTTTTAGCATTTAGTGAACCTAGCAAAAAAGCCAAGCAAAAAACAAGTGTAGGATTGCACTTTTTTTACAATTTCACCGCACTTGGAATTTTTTTCCCATTTTCTAGTACATGACATGGTAAAACCAATGATGTCGTTGAAAAGTACAACTCGTCCCGCAAAAATAAGCCCTCACATGGCCAAATTGACAGAAAAATAAAAAAGTTATGGCTCTGGGAAGGAGGGGAGTGAAAAACAAACACGGAAAAACGAAAAATCCCACGGTCATGAAGGGGTTAATCAAATTCTTGTGGTTTTTAGCATTCCTCGCTGTTTACAAGAACTCACATTGCTTATTTCTGGTGGGCAAGAACTCTGCCCCGTGACACGTAGGCACTGTGTCTTGTAACGAACCATGTACTTCTGCGATCATTACATGTTCCCTTCAGATTTCCATCCCCTGGGAGTAAGCAATGCAAGTAGGCAAGATAATTTGTTGAGAGATATGAGATACAGTAAGTATATTGCAAAACAGTGCCTTGCCACATATTCTCCATTACTCTCTAACGATCATTGATCCATATATGAGTAGCAATCTGCTGATTACAGAGATCAAGCCAAAAGATGTGGAATGGTAATCAGCAATGAATACACGCGCATGTCTGTGAGATTAGCTGTAAAGCAAGTATATTCAAATCCATAGGTTTTATGACCGCTTCATTATTGGAAGAACATTGGTATTATGTCAGTGCTCACTTAAGTGACTCTTAGGCTATGTGCACACGTTGCGGATTAGCCTTAGGAATTTCTAGTGCGGATTCTGCCTCTCTTGGTAGAAAACGCAGCTGTGGACTTGTCGCGTTTTTTGTGCGGATCCGCAGAGTTTTTGGTGTGGTTTTGCTGCGGATTTTTTGTGGATTTTCAGCGTTTTTTACCCCTGTGGATTTCTATAATGGAATGGGTACAAAAACGCTGCAGGTCCGCAAAAAAGAAGTGACATGCTACTTCTTTTAATCTGCAGCGTTTCCTCACTGAATTTTCCGCACCATGTGCACAGGTTTTTTTTTGTTCATTGATTTACATTGTACTGTAAATCAATTGCGGATCTGCAGCGTTTCTGCACCGCAAAAAAATGCTGCGGATCCACAGCAAATCCGCAACGTGTGAACCTACCCTAATAGAACTAATTGTGAATTGTCACGGAGAGAGGCTGCCTTGTGGAAACCTACATGACTGTGTCATGAAGGAAACAACAGGCCTTTTGATTTGTCTATTACTGTGTAATCAGATAAATATTCCATTATATGAAACTCAAGAGTTTTTTCAATAATTTCCATTTTATCTGTTAGCTTTCAAGGTCAAAAGATAGCAATCAAAGTCAGATGCTCCTCTCCAGTTAATTTCAGAGAGAGCAAATGATAATCGTGTAATCACAGCTGCAGCTGTATGTGGTGAGAATGGAATCAGATTTATAAAGAAGAATACTAATAAGTTACCCAGCACTGGCTCCAGCTCCATTATTCAGGAGCACACCGCTCCTGTGCCTCCCAGCTTAATACAATTTCTACAAGCAGTGGTACAGGAAAAAGTCTGCATCTTCCATGACTTCTATGCAGTACATTGCTCCATCACATGCATCAAAGTCCCACTACTTGGGTAGCAAGTGAATGCCTGACCCCCTTCATCCCCAGTTGATTTTCAGCTTTTCACTTTCGTTTTTTCCTCCCCTTCTTCCAAGCTCCATACCTTTTTTTATTTTTCCAGCCATATAGCCATATGAGGGCTTGTTTTTTTGCAGGACAAGTTGTATTTTTTAATGCCACACGATGTACTGGAAATTGGGAAAAAAATTCCAAGTGTGGTGAAATTGCAAAAAATTCAATTCAACAATGGTATTTTGATTTTTTTATTTACCATGTTGAATATATGATAAAACTGACATACGGGTATGCAGATAGAAAAGCAGTACAGTTTTTTTTTCATTTAAGTGTTGAAGAAAAATTCTGAAATTTGTAAAAAAAAAATTTTAGCTTACATCCCAATTTTACGAGACTCTTACCGTTTTTATTTTTTGAGATCTGGGGCTGGGTGATGGCTTATTTTTTGTGTCCTGAGCTGACATTTTTATTGATACAACTTTGGGGTAGATGCAATCTTTTGATCACCTTTTATTGGATTTTATCATTTGTGCTACACATAGCAGGGCTTCAGCTCTGCTATGTATAGCAAAAATCACGATCTCCTATGAACACTGCCCATGTGCTCAGCTTGTGAGCCTGACAGGGACACAGCAGATTACTGCAAATTCCAGAATTATTTCCACCACTAAAATAATTAAAAAAAACTGAACAACTTTTGTATCGGCATAATCTGAAAAATCATTTTGTACAGTCACTTTTACCACACAGTAAATGCATAAAAACAAAATAAAAAAAAAGCAATAGTAGGGTAGGTTTGCAATTTCACTGCACTTGGAATTTTTTCAACTCTGTATGGTAAAATGATTGATGTCAATCACAACTACAACTACAATTGTCCCACAAAAAGACAAGACCTCATATATGTCGACAGAAAAATAAAAAGGTATGACTCTTGAAACAAGTGCAGGAAAACCACAAAAAAAAATCACAAAAAAGGAAAACTTCCTATGTATTTAAAGGATTAATCTGTAACTAATGGTGAAAATGGAAAACATGTTTTTGACTTGCATATCATTGAGGTCAGATGCTATAAAATCTTTAAAATTTCCTCTAATATTCGTCAAGGAAAAGTGGATTTCCATGGCACAAGTCACTCCACTTAGCAGGATCCAGGAGCTTCCCAGTTTTCACCCTTTAAATTCATACAGGGATATGAACTTTGCTGCAAGAACCTTTGGGTTGGAAATGTGGAGTAGTTGCTGACCAGTGGAGTGAGTTTTGGAGAAAAAAACATGAGCTGAGTACCAGAGAAGAAGGGACAATGACACAATCATATCCAAATGCATACACAGAGAAGGTCTAGTCAGATTCATAAGGAGGTCAATTCAATTCAAAAGGCAAAAAGAAATCAGGTAGTCGAAGGGTTAAACCAGTAAAGGTACCTTCACACATAACGATTTCGTTAACGATATTGTTGCTTTTTGTGACGTAGCAACGATATCGTTAACGAAATCGTTAAGTGTGACAGCGACCAACGATCTGGCCCCTGCTGGGAGATCGTTGGTCGCTGGGAATGATCAGGACCTTTTTTTGGTCGCTGATCACCCGCTGTCATCGCTGAATCGGCATGTGTGACGCCGATCCAGCGATGTGTTCACTGGTAACCAGGGTAAATATCGGGTTACTAAGCGCAGGGCCTTATATTTACCCTAGTTACCATTGTAAAAGTTTTAAAAAAAAACAGTACATACTCACATTCCGATGTCTGTCACGTCCCCCGGTGTCAGCTTCCCGCACTGACTGTGTCAGCGCCGGCCGGCCGTAAAGCAGAGCACAGCGGTGAAGTCATCACGTCACCGCTGTGCTCTGCTTTACGGCTGGCGCCGGCCAGGTCGTATCGCTGGTCGTGATCGTTGGTAAGTCGTTTAGTGTAACGGTACCTTTAGGGTATTCAGGGATTAATAAGGGCAATTGGCAAGACGTTACCTGAATCAGAACAATGAGAAGCAATCAACACTGTGTGCACAATTATTAGGCAACTTGTATATTTGATGATTAATTTTATTGTTGAACTACAACGCTGTCAGTTAGTCCAAAAGGTTAATAAACCTGAATTTTTTAGAAAGTAAAAGTGAGGTTTTGTCTTTCTCAGGAGAATATCTATGTATCTATGTGTTACTCTGTGTGAAAAGGCAGCTCACCTTTCCCCCCACATGATACCTATCTGAGATTTTTCCCTGGCTCAGTGTGCTACTACCATCGACTGTGTCCCCACCACATTGGCTGGCACAGCCAGCAACACAGATAGACATTAGAATCATGTTGTTCATCTCCTCTGGCCCATGTCTTTCAAGAACAAAGACAGTCAATTTATGTCTTCCAAGATATCACCTGGTAAAAGGTTTTCTGGTGTATTATGTTCCTTAGCCTCCAATATGCTATGGGATAGTAGACATTAGAGCAGAATAAAAACCGATATAACTGATGGATGGAAATTCCGCTATGTACAATATTAACATTTATGGCAGAGGAGGAAGTGAACCCTGACTCTAGTTGTTTGGTGTTGCTGTCAGAAGCTACTTCATCCTGCTCTAATTGAGATGAGTAATGGGACATATACTCCATTACACTCTATACTCCACCCCAGCTAATGCACTTGCCAGAGGCAAAAGCAGCCAAATGTGTCTTTTTGGTGCTTCTACTGCTGGGTTGTTTGCTGCCAGCACTACCTCTGGTGTTTGAGCTGCCGATAACGGCAGCCATATTCTTATTGTAGCAATATGTTATATGTTCATGTGGCCTCTAGGGGTCTCACTACTTTTATGTGTGTTCTATATTCTTTGTTTGGAACTTGTTGGATGTTGTTGTACTCGGAATTCATGTAATGAAGGTTGAGACATGATGTGAATAAAGAGCCTGGAGATACTCACAGAGTGTGATTTATGACAGGATTCAACAAACAGAACATGGTGGCAGCCGGGCACAGAACCTGCAAATTCTTAGAGCTTATATGAGGCTGGAACTGCACAGATCACTGCAACTGTAAGTACAGATTCCCTGACAGTACAGAAAAATGGAGACTGGTCTGAAGCCCCCTCAGAGACTGGATGTCACTTCATGTAATCTGTCCCAGACTTGGAGACATTGGAAGGAAGAGTTTACACTGTATGTGGATCTGACTGTGGGCCCCACTGATGACAAACGGAAAGTAAAGCTGTTTTATTACCTAATTGGGGAAAATGGCAGAGAATTAGCCCACACCTTGCTCCCAGACACAGACAACCTCCTCCTAGCAGACATTGTGCAGGCATTTGATAAACACTGTGACCCAAAGAAGAATGAGACAGTGGAAAGATATAAGTTTTTCACAAGACATCAGGAGGATGGTGAAAATGTGGATAGATATCTGACAGAGCTGAGGAGACTTGCGGAAACATGTGGCTTTGGAGAGATCAGGGACAGTCTAATCAAGGACAGAATGGTGTGTGGCATAAAGGACAGTCATCTCAAAGAAAGATTACTGAGAGAGGAAGGCATGACTTTAGAGAAATGTATGCAAATCTGCAGGGCTGCTGAGCTCACAAAGCACAGCCTGAAGATGATGGCAGGCACCAGTGAGAATGATGATGACAAGGTACATGCAGTATCTATGAAAGGAAAGACAGGACCAGACTACCCTATAAACACTGTCCACTGCAAGTATTGTGGGAAAAGCCATGAGAGAGACAAAACCAAGTGTCCAGCATATGGGGAAACCTGCAGGTCATGTGGCAAGAAGAATCATTCCTCTGCTGTCTGCAGGCAAGGAAGAGGCAAACAGTACAGACAGCTCCACACTGTGACACCAGACACTGACAGTGCAGAGGACATTACATGGCTACAAATGCAGTCTACAACAGAGAAAGTCAATGTAGTCGGGCAGTCAGTAGTGAAGGATGCCAAGCAGCTTTATGCAACATTCTTGTTGGATGAGAAGCCCATTAGATTTCAGCTGGATTGTGGAGCAAGCTGCAATGTAATTTCATTTGATCTGCTAAACAAACAGGTTTCTATTGAGCCAACTGACAAGGTACTGGTGATGTACAACAAAAGTGTTCTGAAACCAATGGGGACATGTAAGCTAAAAATACGAAACCCATGTAACAGAAAGAGTTATAGAGTTGAATTTACCGTGTTACGGGGTGGTAACCATGTACCATTACTGGGAGTAAAAGCAGTTCAGGCAATGGACTTAATAAAAGTACAGTCTCAGAACATTATGTCTGTTGAAGTTGCCCAGGATATACAAAATCCAAAACTAAATGCAGAGCACAACTTGGACATGCAGAAAATAAAAGCAGAGTATGCTGATGTATTTGAAGGTGATGGATGCTTTGAAGGTAAATATAGGCTAGAAATTGACAACACAGTGCAGCCCACCAGATTACCTACAAGAAGAGTGCCTGTAGCGTTAATGCAACCGCTGAAAGTAGAACTGCAAGATCTACAGAGAAGAGGCATGATAGCACCAATCCATAAGAGCACAGATTAGATCAGCAGTTTGGTCATAGTGCAGAAACCATCGGGCAAGTTAAGAATATGTATTGATCCTAAGCCACTCAACAAGGCGCTGAAACGAAATCATTACCCAATGCCAACATTAGATGATGTTCTACCAGATTTATCAAAGGCTAAAATATTTTCTGTATGTGATGTAAAAAATGGATTCTGGCATGTGGCCCTGACTGAAGATTCAAGTTTATTGACCACATTTTCTTCACCATTTGGACGTTTTAAATGGCTGAAAATGCCCATGGGACTAAAACCTGCTCCAGAGATATTCCAGCAGAAATTGATGCAGGCTTTGGAAGGACTTACTGGAGTGAAGACAATAGCGGATGATATCCTAGTAGTGGGAGAAGGTGAAAATATGGAATCTGCAATCAAGGATCACGATCAGAAGATGATACAATTTTTGGACAGATGCAGAGAAAAAAACATAAAGCTGAATTTGGACAAATTCAAATTGAAAATGACAGAAGTGGCCTATATTGGTCATCGACTGACTTCAACTGGGGTCAAAGTAGATCCTGAAAAGGTGAGAGCAATACAAGATTTGCCTACCCCTACTGATGTTTCTGGAGTACAACGATTTTTGGGCATGGTGAATTATCTCTCAAAATTTTGCAGACATCTGTCAGACATGTGTGAGCCACTGAGACAGCTAACCCACAAAGATGTGCGCTGGGAATGGACAGAAAGCCAGGAGACGGCTTTCCGAGCAGTAAAGAATGCCATTGCAGATACAGCAACCCTAAAGTATTTCGATCCAGATCGAGAAGTGGTGGTACAATGTGATGCTTCGGAAAAAGGCCTTGGAGCCACATTAATGCAGAACAAACAGCCAATTACATTTGCAAGCAGAGCCCTTACAACAACAGAGCAGGGATATGCGCAGATTGAGAAGGAACTACTGGCTGTGGTATTTGGGATGGAGAAGTTTCACCAGTACACCTACGGTCGACGGGTAACAGTGCAGTTGGATCACAAACCATTGGAGAGCATTACAAAGAAACCATTACTAAATGCCCCAAAGAGACTACAGCGCATGCTGTTGCGACTTTAGAAATATGATGTTGACATCGGGTACTGTCCAGGAAGAGACTTACTGATTGCAGATACGCTAAGCAGAGCTTACCTTCCAATCACAAATGATGAGGAGGAAGACATTGAAACCATCAATATGTGTAACTACCTTGCAGTGTCAAAAGAAAAGGTCAAGCAAATCCAGACTTTTACAGAGAAAGATAAAAGTCTCCAGAGTTTAAAGACTGTCATCTTACAGGGCTGGCCAAAATACAAGCAGCATGCTCCGAGGGAAGTCTCACCATTCTTCCACATAAGAGATGAATTGTCAGTGCAGCAAGGAATCATCTTTAAAGGAGACAGGGCTGTTATACCTGAAGTTCTCAGAAGAGGCATATTGAAGACATTGCACTCTTCTCACTTAGGCATGGAAGGATGCCTACGTCGTGCACGAGAATCAGTTTATTGGCCAGGAATGAATGACCACATAAAAAATTACATAGCACAATGTGAAATATGTGCATCCTGCAATGATAAGCAACCAAAGGAGACATTGCAACCTCATGAAATTCCACATAGGCCTTGGTCAAAAATAGGAACAGACTTGTTCACATGGAATGACAAAGAATACCTGATTACAGTGGACTATTTCTCTAACTTTTGGGAGGTTGATTTGGTGCAGGACACAAGGGCGAGAACAGTGATTAAAAAACTCAAGGCCCATTTTGCCAGGTATGGCATTCCAGATATCGTTTTCTCTGACAATGCGGCACAGTTTACGTCGGAAGAATTCAAAACTTTCAGTAAGAACTGGGAATTTGAACACCAGACGTCTTCTCCAAGATATCCTCAGAGTAATGGGAAAGCAGAGTCAGCAGTAAAAACGGCCAAAAGACTCATGCAGAAAGCAAACCAGGCGGGTGCTGATGTATATCTATCTATACTGGATCATAGAAACACACCCACCCAAGGCCTAGACAGCAGTCCGGCACAGAGGCTCATGAGTAGGCGTACAAAGACACTAGTACCAACTGCGTGTCATCTGTTAGAGCCAAAGCTGCTGGGAAACATCGAAGCTAAATTACAGAAGAATCAAGCTAGGCAAGCTTTCTATTACAAAAAATCTGCAAAGGATCTTCCTGAGCTCCAGAGAGATGACAACATTCGGCTGCAGCCAAGCACCACATTTGACAAACACTGGCAAGAGGCAAAGTTTGTCCGGAAACTGGGACCTCGGTCTTACGAAATTCTAACAGACGACGGAAGAAGACTAAGGAGGAATCGAAGATATTTGAGGAAAGCGCAAGAAAGAGATGATTCATGGCCTTTTGAACAGTATCCAGACACCCAAGACAACGAGGCAGCAAGTACAAGTCAGGCACCAACAGTGACAGCTGACCATCAGGGTGAGGACTCTGGCCAGAGACAGACAATATCAGAAGAACTACCAGATGTACCAGATGTAGAAAGTGACACATCTTATATTACCAGAGCTGGCAGAATTAGCAAAAAGCCGGCGCACCTCAAAGATTATATCTAACTGGACGTACTAGGTTAATTTCTAACTTTGTCATAGTATACATTAGTTTAGTATCTTTTATTGTTCCTCTAGTTAAAAGAGAAAGGATGTAGCAATATGTTATATGTTCATGTGGCCTCTAGGGGTCTCACTACTTTTATGTGTGTTCTATATTCTTTGTTTGGAACTTGTTGGATGTTGTTGTACTCGGAATTCATGTAATGAAGGTTGAGACATGATGTGAATAAAGAGCCTGGAGATACTCACAGAGTGTGATTTATGACAGGATTCAACAAACAGAACACTTATCGATGATATTTTTTTATCGATGATATTTTTTTATCGCCCTGCCATGTCCATCAGCAATGCTATGTCTGGGTGTAGCACCCTTTTGAATAAAAAGTACAACGTCTATTTTGCTTATAAACTTTGTTAACAAACAATCAATTTTTGGTTTGGTGGTAGAACCTCAGCCTTCTTTTCAGAGAACACATCCTCAAAGTCCTTCAGGTATTCTGGAATACCCTCCAGACTGACAGATGACACAAATACAGTAGTGAGACAATTTTTACCACAATTAGGACCCCATTTAACAATGTCCCGAGATTCCCAGTTTATCACAGGATTATGTAATTGTAACCAGGGGAACCCCAACACCAGTCCCGCAGGCAGATTGACCATAACAAAACATGAAATATGTTCCTGGTGTAGGGAACTCACTTTAAGGAGAAACTCTTCTGAAACAAATTTGATGATATTCTTAGCCAGAGGTGTTTTGTCAATGGCAACAATATGAATAGGAGTCTCCAGCCTAACTGTCCCTAAATTACACTTGGACACCAAGTCAGAGTAAATAAAGTTCATGGACGACCCGCAATCCAAGAAGGCAGAAGTGGGTGCAGAGCCACTCCCACAACAAAGTTCTACTTCCAACAAAATTTTTGAAACTGTAGAAAAAGGTACCTGAGAGTCTGGGTGACTTCCACGACAATAACCCAGACTCAGCCGCTTGGTAGTCGATGGGCACGAGGGGCAGTCCTTTTTCCAATGTCCGGGATCTGTGCAGTAAAAACACAGCTTTCCTACACGTCGCCATCTCTCCTTCTCCTCGAGTTTGGCGGCTCCCACCTCCATGGGTTCAGATGGAGGCACAACAACAGGACCAGCAGGTAGCAACGGATCTTCTCACTGTGTAACACCTCTCTACGGCAGCCTCCGATCAATATGGATAGCCCGAGTCATATCTTCCTCCAATGAGCTGGGAGGAGGATGGAGAGCCACAGTGTCCTTCAAGTAATCCGACAGTCCACTCCTAAACTGGCATCACGCGAAGTTATCCCAGGACAGTGGACTATCGATGGAACTTGGAGCTGTACCACTCAGCTGAGCGCTTTCCCTGAACCAGACCCATAATAGTGTCCTCTGCCAACCTGACATGGTCTGGATCATCATAGATAAGTCCTATGGCCTCAAAGAACCTATCTACCGACATCCGTTCAGGGGCAGTAGGGGGCAGCGAGAAGATTGGAGACTCTCCCTAAGTAAGTAGATAATAATCCCTACTCGCTAAGTCTCACTCCCAGACGATCGGGGTCTAAGAGAAAACAATAATTTACAGCCCTCTCTGAATGTACAAAATTTATCTTTTTCGCCAGAAAAGGTGTCAGGAAGCTTAACCGAGGGTTCGGGAAGTGCAAAACAACATCTACTGAATCACAAGGTCGACTAACAGCATGAAGGGTGGTTTCCTGCACAGTCTTAACAGTCTCCGTCAGCTTTTTTCATAAGGGAGTATGAGACGTGGCAAGGGTCCAATGTTCCACTGAAAAATCCTGCATCATCTGTGAACTGGACACTTGATCCGCCAAGTTACAAAGGAGATCCATGACCAGAGAAAAAAAAAGCCAAATCCCCTTTAAGTGTGTGGTCAGTGATAATGTGAAGTGGCTGCAGTGCAGATTAGCGCAACCTCCACCAGGGGGTGCTGGTGAGGGAAAAGAGGTTGTACACTATCAGCGTAACAACACTGAGCAGCCGCACAGGTGTCACAGGTAACTAAAGAGTGGTAGGACAAGCAGAGTCAGAAACTGCCAGAGGTTACAGCATGCACAAAGTCAGAGACAAGCCAGGAGTCAGAGCCAAACGGGAGCGCAGTATCTAAAATGTGAGACGTAAGACAAAGTCGGAGTACAAACCAGAAGTCAAAGCCGATCAGGGAACGAGATACCGGAGACAGAAAGCAAGAGGTGAGGTACAGAGATCAGGCCGAGTCTTACACTGTAAGGAAACCACCAAACAAACATTACGTTAGAGATAGGGAAGGGGTCTCACACATATACGGGAAGTCAGAGGAAGAAAGCTCACCAGGGTATACGGGTCAGCTGCTCTAGCCTGGAAGCATTAACTATCACTGATGCTGGCCTGCAGACTGCAGAGGACTTAAAAAGCCCAGCCAGCTCCAAAACAAAGCCGAGGGGATTAATCCCCGCATGACCAGTCCAGAGAGAGCATAGCAGAAAACAAACCCTGAACTGGATCATGACAATGTAAAGGTGGCTAAGTCATCCAAACACCCTCTCTGAAGACTGTGACATAATCATGTGATTTTACATTCATTCAACTGCTGCAGCTTATTAGCCTATGATAAGGTTAACACTTTATGCCAGCAAAAGTATGGGAGGAATTACTGGCGTATTTTGTACAGGAAGCTAGTTCCTGTTGGGGAGTTATGGTTGAGTTATTCAAATAGCAATCTAAGCTATAGGCCACAAGTTTGAAGTGTGCTGCAATTTGGAATCAAGACCAGGTTCAGGACAGAGGCATTGTACGCTATTACCATCTACATGGCCGAAGTACAGAGTCAGGAAAAAAGAATAGAAAAACAGATTCTTCACTTACGGTGAGTACATGAGGCAGCATAAATAGAGCTGATGGCGGTGTGATTTCTGTAGGCAGCTAGGAAGGAGTGGGCTACTAACAATGAGTTAAACCGGTCCTGGAATACTAAGTTGAATCTTACTCTGACCAGGAAGGAGCATGGGGTACGGCACCGTAGTAGAGGATATCAATAGTGGTAGTAGAAAGACTCGGTTACTTTTCAACTGTACTGAACTCCTCTGTTATTCCGTTTACCAAAGCATAAGCCTCTGCCTTATGCGGAAGAAATGGAACAAGAAATGCATGCAGTAAATAACCACCAACAGCCAGCAGTATTGTTGTGGTACCTACAACTGTTAAAATGGTTGTTGGTCTCCCTGATTTGTAACATGAAGTTAAAGTTCCCATAGCATGATATCACTTGTGAACCGAAAAGAGGTAAGTTGTATAACTTCTGTCCCTCATGCTTTCAAGCTGTAAAAACGCTTGACAGTCTTTTACCGTGCATGAATAGAGCGATTGAGGGAGGTATGTGAATTCAACACTGTGCCATGTGGTTGTTGGGGATGGGGTCATGTCTGTTGAGTAGGATCAGCAGGATGTGCAGATGGAGACAGATAACTGCCGTCTGGCGGTGTAGACAGATGTAGCTTTTATTGTGGTACACAATAAAGTCCGGTTGCGGTGGTGCACTACTACCGACTACACAAGGTGGTACAGCAGTGACTGTACGAGCAGCAACTTGACCAGGTGAAAGTAAAGTGGGTACAAAAGTGGATGACTTGGTACACACGTCTGTTAACAAACAATCAGGGATGGATATCTGTAAGGAGGGGAGGAGGCGCAGTCAAAGTACGTGAAGCAGGATGGTTATGGATGACAATGATGGTGATGATGACGCCAACCAGGTATTACTTGAGGGTGCAGCCTGTCTGATGAAAAGATGAGCATGAGAAGAAACAGTTGGAAGACAGCTGGAGACTTGCTGTTATTGCTGACTAGTTTGCCTTTCTCAAATAAGCAGATGATGTTGCTTCATGTGCTGACAAGACACCATGGTTCCTAGTCTATATGAGCTGAGACGTCAACAGCTTATGTTCCTCTTGCAAAGTCTGCAGTCTGGCAAAGAATTATCTCCCACAAATGAGATGCCCACATGTAGGACTCATCGCCACCATGACTAGGCACTGTTGAGCAGCATCACATACTCCACGACTGACTGCAGAACAAGCAGATTCTGACCTAGAGGATCATATACCTGCACTGCACATCACCTGTGCCAAGACCAACACCCCCCTCCTTTTGACATTATTGCCTCAGTCAGCAACCCTGTCTGTTTTCCAGGTCTTGCCAATCACAGATTCATTATTATCGTCATACGCTGATTTGGCTGGCAGTTTTAGATTGACATATGATACGAAATCCTTCACAAAAAATTGGGCTGAAATATGATTCTTTTATTCATAACATATTGATGGCAAAGATGATATTTTGGTACATTTGTTTAATGTTACAGTGTAGACTTATTGCAATATAACCTGATAAAGGGAACAACAGTGAATACTGTTTAGTACAGGGTGAAGTTGGGTTTTCTCTATATTGCTTCCATTCCCATCTCACATTCTCCCAACAGCTCCATCAGCTCCTGCGTCAGACAATGGTCTCTTCCATGTGTAACTTTCATGATTTGAAAGGCCTGAAAAAAATGAAGAATGATAAAAAAGTGTAAAAGAAGAGATATTAATATTAAATAGTTCTAATGTGATATTTCCATTTCAAGACTCAAGGTAGCCTAGTGTCATACAAATACACACTTTCTATAAGTACATTATAGGAACAAAAGTATTTGGACACCACGCTTGACTCCTTAAACAGAGTTTGGCCATACATTATACTGCTCTCAGATGGGGTAGCAAAACCTAGTGACAGAGACTCTGATTCTAGAAAGGACTAGTCAACATGCTATTATGTAGTTCCCCATATTCATGAGCTTTGTATAATCTAACCCTTACCACTGATTGGCCGCTTTCTGACTATGCACAGTGCACACAGAAAGGGGCCAATCAGTGGTGTGGGTGGGGTTATACAGAACACTGCATTCAGAGAACTGCTAGATCTGATTTTATCAAAACTGCAACAAGTAGCCCAGTAAGTTACACATCATTGGAATCTCTTTACCAACATATTGTAACAACTCTGCTGGCATCACAGCATGGCCTCACATCTCTCACACAATCTTACCCACTGCTCCAGGCCATGATGTGCTTTCTCTTTAATGCCAGCTCCATGTTCTGTGTCTCTGCTCTCTGCATGCCTCATGGCTATGTGTGTAGGGGGCCGGCGCCTGAACTCTCTGGTTCTTATAGGAATCAGGTGCACCTGTCCAATCAGTTCCTGACCAATTACCAAGAGGCCTCCTGTATATAGTGCAGCTCCACCCTGTGGTCTGGGCCTGTGCAATGTGTTAGCTCAGTTAGTGTTTAGCTGCTGAGTTTGCCTGGCCTTGCTCTGAGTTACTCCCTCTCTGGAGGCTTTTCTCTGTGCTATTGCCTTGATTTTGTAGTCCGCCCTCCAGGAGGCTGAATATCCTGGTCCCTGTGTCTTTGTCCCTGTGTCTTGTTCTATTGCCTTGTCTGTACTTTGTCTTTTCTCGGTCTCCTTGTCTGTAGCTTCCTTCCCTGCTTTCTTTCCTTGTGTTTTCTGTCTGCTTACACTCCGCACTCTTGCGGCTCTGCACTCAGACCTTGCTTCACACTCTCTGGCTTTGCTCTGTGGCTCCGCTCTTTTCGGTACTATCTGGCTCCGCCTCCTGTGTTTCTGCACTTGGCTCTGTCTCTGCTCTTGGCTCCGCCTCCAGCGTCTCCGCTCTTGGCGTTACCTCCAGCGTCTCCGCTCTTGGCTCCGCCTCCAGCATCTCCGCTCTTGGCTCCGCCTCCAGCGTCTCCGCTCTTGGCTCCACCTCCAGCGTCTCCGCTCTTGGCTCCACCTCCAGCGTCTCCGCTCTTGGCTCCGCCTCCAGCGTCTCCGCTCTTGGCTCCGCCTCCAGCGGCTCCGCCTCTTGCGGCTCCGTCCTTGGCTCTGCCTTCTCCTTCTCTTCTCTTAGTTCCACCTTCTACTTGTTACTTGGTCTTCCTGTGTGAACAGGTCCCTACCTGTTCCTTCATTCTCCTTTCCTTCTGGCTTGTTTCCGTACCTGCATCTTCTGTGTGTACAGGTCCCTACCTGTTCCTTCATTACACTCACAATAGGACTGCACTCGGGTGTCATCAGAGTGCAGCCTGATTCATACACCACATCAACCCGTCCTGTGTTCCTGCCAGTCCTGCCGTTCCTGCCCTGCCTTCCAGTCCTGTGTTCTCTGCAGTGCCTCCCAATCCTGTGTTCCTGCCAGTCCTGCCGTTCCTGCCCTGCCTTCCAGTCCTGTGTTCCTACTGTCCTAGCCAGTCCTGTTTCCTGCCGTGTCTCTGCCAGCCCTGTCTCAGCCGTGCCAGCCTACTCGTCTGTGTTCCAGCCGTGCTCTTCTGCCAGTCCTGCCTAATGCCCGCACCAATCCAGGTGTTCCTGTCTCCCAAGTGGGATCAGCAGCCACAGCCAGACACCACCCTGGAGTAGCACCTGGCAGCTGCCTGCTGCACAAGCCTGTCCTCACCATCAGAGGCTCCAGTGAAAACCCAGGCAGCTGTCATAGTCACGCCCCTTCCAGGGTAGTCTGGTTTGTGGCACAGTGGGGCCACAAACCCCCCGAGCTCACGCCCACCAGTCAGGGCGTGAGCGTGACACATATCATGTCAACCTCAGATGGGAAAGCAAATTTCCTTTAAGATCTGGGCGATTTTCATTTTCATGTTTTTGGTTTCTCTTTTCCTTCCAATAGACATAATGTTTTTTTATATATTCAATTATGGAATACCACAAAAGAAAAGAAGTGAAGAAGGAATAGTATTAAAAATAATAGATTTATTAGTAAATATATTAAAATAAGAATAAATATTACAAAAAGACACCAAAAAAAGGGGAGGGGGGGTTAAAACCACTAGACTGTGAAGGGGATAGCACTGCATAAATCCACCAGGTTAATAAAGTGAAATTAACCAATTTATATCATAAAAGGATGAAATCTACTATATAAAGCTGAATGTGTGTGTGTGTGTGTGTGTGTATGTCCGGGATTGGCATCTGCACCGTCGCAGCTACAGCCACAAAATTTTGCACAGTCACACGTCTGGACCCCGAGAGCGTCATAGGCTATATTGTGAGGCGAAATTTTAACCCCACGCGTTCCAATTCACCAAACAATTTTGCCCCTATCTACATAATGGGGAAACAAGTGAAAGGAAAAGTGTTGGAGGCGTCGCAGCTACAGCAACAAAATTTTGCACAGTCACACGTCTGGACCCCGAGAGCGTCATAGGCTACGTTGTGAGGTGAAATATTAACCCCGCGCTTTCCAATTCACCAAACAATTTTGCCCCTATCTACATAATGGGGAAAAAAGTGAAAGGAAAAGTGTTGGAGGCGTCGCAGCTACAGCAACAAAATTTTGCACAGTCACACGTCTGGACCCTGAGAGCGTCATAGGCTTCGTTGTGAGGTGAAATTTTAACCCCGCGCGTTCCAATTCACCAAACAATTTTGCCCCTATCTACATAATGGGGAAAAAAGTGAAAGGAAAAGTGTTGGAGGCGTCGCAGCTACAAAAACAAAATTTTGCACAGTCACACGTCTGGACCCCGAGAGCGTCATAGGCTATATTGTGAGGCGAAATTTTAACCCCGCGCGTTCCAATTCACCAAACAATTTTGCCCCTATCTACATAATGGGGAAAAAAGTGAAAGGAAAAGTGTTGGAAGCGTCGCAGCTACAGCAACAAAATTTTGCACAGTCACACGTCTGGACCCTGAGAGCGTCATAGGCTACGTTGTGAGGTGAAATATTAACCCCGCGCGTTCCAATTCACCAAACAATTTTGCCCCTATCTATATAATGGGGAAAAAGTGAAAGGAAAAGTGTTGGAGGCGTCGCAGCTACAGCCACAAAATTATGCACAGTCACACGTCTGGACCCCGAGAGCGTCATAGGCTATGTTGTGAGGTGAAATTTTAACCCCGCGCGTTCCAATTGACCAAACAATTTTGCCCCTATCTACATAATGGGAAAAAATGAAAGGAAAAGTGTAGGAGGCAAATTGACAGCTGCCAGATGTGAACAAGGGTGACTTAAAGAATGAGAGCGATGGCGCCAAAGAGTATATACCGTACAGTTGCTAAGGTGGGGCCCCGACATGGGATACTCACCACACACGGGGATATGAACACACACAAAATGCGCCACACACTACCACGTGCTTGAACACATATTACCCTCAGCACACATTTCACCACAAATACACCAACCTCGCCACATAAAAGTCAAAACACAAAAGTCGCCACTCAAAACTCGCCACGCGCAGAACTCGCCACATGCAAAAACTAGGCACTTGCAAAACTCGCCACAAGTGCAAAATTCTCCTCATGAAAAACTCGCCACACGCAAAACTTGCACACGCGGAAAAATTGCCACATGCACAAAAGTTGCAACACATGCAAAAGTTGCCTCACACAAAACTTGCACATACTCAAAAGGCACCACACATAATACTCGCAACGCGCAAAACTCGCCATGCGCAAAACTTGCTGCACACAACTTGCTACACTAACCTGTCACATGCAACTCGACACACAAAAAGTTGCTACACGCATGTTGCTACACAAAACTCATCTCACAAAAGTCGCTACATGCATATCGCCACACGCAACTCAACACACACAACTTGACAAACGAAACTCGCCCTAAAACACACACAAGTCTGGTATTATCCTTCAAAAATAAAAATCTGATTAATAAGCAGACAAACTACAACAATTGCACCATATAGGAAATACGGCAGCTGTCAGTCACATGACCTGTCTATTATGTGTATGTGTGAGCAAATATATACTGCCAGGGGGAGGGCTTCCTGTTGGCTGGGGATTTATCAGGCTGCCAATTTAGCTTACAAATACTGAGGTAAAAATACTGAGCAAATAACGTGTGAACGAGGTCTATTACAGGAGGAGATGACACACAGGTATATACTATATACAGGGGAGATGACACACAGATATATACTATATACAGGAGAGATGACACACAGGTATATACTATATAGAGGAGGAGATGACATATAGGTACATATATATACAGGAGGAGATGACATACAGGTATATACTATATACAGGAGGAGATGACATACAGGTATATGCTATATATAGAAGATGACATGCAGGTATATACTATATGCAGGAGGAGATGACACTCAGATATATACTATATACAGGGGAGATGACACACAGGTATATACTATATATAGGAGGAGATGACATACAGGTATATGCTATATATAGAAGATGACATGCAGGTATATACTATATGCAGGAGGAGATGACACTCAGATATATACTATATACAGGGGAGATGACACACAGGTATATACTATATACAGGAGGAGATGACATACAGGTATATACTTTATATAGGAGATGACATTCAGGTATATACTATATACAGGGAAGATGACATACAGGTATATACTATATACAGGAGATGACATACAGATGTATACTATATATAAGGGAGATGACAAACATGTATATACTGAGGTGATGAGGTGAAAATGAGAGGTGTGAGGTGAAAATGAAAAGGTGTGAGTGCAAAATGAGAGGAGTGAGGAAAAATAGTGGAGTGATCAGAAAATGACAGATGTGAGGTTGAAATGACAAGTGTTAGGGGGGAATGAGAGGAGTGAGGGAGAAAATGAGAGGTGTGAGGGAGAAAATGAGAGATGTGAGGGGGAAAATGAAAGATGTGATTGGGAAAATGAGAGGCGTG